>NC_132995.1:20690855-21016141 GCF_048564905.1 Vicugna pacos | reverse complement strand
AACTTCAGAAAATTCACTCCGGCACAAGGAAACAAACACAGAAACCAGAGTAAGTGTTTCTCCTGCAACCGTTCTTTGTGCTAGATGAACAATCGTCTCTCCATATGGTCACTTCTGAGAAAAAAGTCTGTGTGAATGCCTTCCTTCAACTAGTTTGTTGGGAACACAAATTTCTTTACAGTTGGAAAATCCAATACATACAGATATAAGTGGAGGTACAGGCTGCAACACGCTTTTACAGTGAAAACTGCAGGAACATCAACCAGCCCTAGGAAACAGAATGAGAATTCAGAGTAAGAGTTTCTCCTGCACATCATCACTTTGTGCTAAATGAACGAACGTCTCTCCTCATGCTCAGATATAAGAGATAATTGTGTGTGAAAGACGTCCTTCAACTAGTTTGTTGGGAACACAAAGTTTCTTTTCAGTTGGAATCTCCACATCATATATATATATATGGGAGTTACTGACTCCAACTCGGTTTTACAGTGAAAATTGCAGGAACTTCAAATGGCACAAAGAAACAGACTGAGAAGCCAGAGTTGTTTTTCTCCTGCAACACTTTCCTTTGCATGAAATGAACGAACTTCTCTCAACATGCTCAGTTCTGCAAGTTAAGTGTGTCTCAAAGCTCCCTTCACATATTTTGTTGGGAACTCAAAGTTTCTTTCCCGTTGGAAATTCCACTACATACATATATATGGGGAGGTCTAGGCTCAAACTCGGTGTTACAGTGAAAACTGCAGAAACTTCAAACCAGCACTAGGAAACAGACTGAGAAACAAGAGTATGTGTTTCTCCTTCAATATGTTCCCTATGTGTTAGATGAACGAGTGTCTCTCCACATGGTCAGTTCTGAAATATAAGTGTGAGTGAAAGCCGTCGTTCACCTGCCTTGTTTGGAACAAAAAATTTTTTTTCAGTTGGAATCTCCACTACATATGTATATATGGGAAGGAACTGGCTCCAACTCAGTTTTACAGGGAAAACGGCAGGAATGTCAAAACGGCACTAGGAAACAAACTGCGAAACCAGAGTTGTTTTTCCCCTGCAACACCTTCCTTTGTGCTAAATGAACGAACTTCTCTCCACATGCTCAGTTCTGAAAGATAAGTGTGTCTGAAAGCCGTCCTTCACCTAGCTTGTTGGGAACACAAAGTTTCTTTTCAGTTGGAAAATCCACTCCATACATATATATGGGGAGGTACAGTCTCCAACTCGGTTTTACAGTGAAAATTGCAGGAACTTCAAATGGCACTAGGAAACAGACTGTGAAACCAGAGTGGTTTTCTCCTGCACACTTTCCTTTGTGCTAAATGAACGAAATTCTCTCCACATGATCAGTTCTGAAAGAAAAGTGTGTGTGAATGCCGACCTTCACCAAGCTAGATGGGAACACCAAGTTTCGTTTCAGTTGGAAACTCCACAACATACATATATATGGGGAGGTACTGGCTCTGAAATGGTTTTACACTGAAAACTGCTGGAACTTCAGTCCATCGCTAGGAAACAGACTGAGAAACAGAGAAAGTGTTTCCCCTGCAACCCGTTCCCTTTGTGCTAGATGAACGTACGTCTCTTCACATGCTCAGTTCTGAGATGTAACTGTGGGTTAAAGCCGCCCTTCACCTAGCTTTTTGGGAACACATAGCTTATTTTCAGTTGGTAACAGCACCACATACATATATATGATCAGGGACTGGCTCCAAATCGGTTTTAAAATGAAAAGTGCAGGAACTTCAAAGCGGCACTAGGAAATAGAGGGAGAATCCAGAGTAAGTGTTTCTCCTGGAAACTGTTCCTATTTTTCTAGATGAACCAACGTCTCTCCACATGCACAGTTCTGAAGGATGAGTGTATGTGAAATTCGTCCTTCACCTACCTTGTTGGGAACACAAATTTACTTTTCAGTTGGAAACATCACTACATACATATATATGGGGAGATACAGGCTCCAACACGGTTTTACAGTGAAAACTGCAGGAAGTTCACACCGGCACTTGGAAACAAACACAGAAACCAGAGTAAGTGTTTCTCCTGCAACCCATTCTTTGTGCTAGATGAACAAACGTCTCTCCACATGGTCACTTCTGAGAAATAAGTGTGTGTGAATGCATTCCTTCAAATAGTTTGTTAGGAACAGAAAGTTTCTTTACAGTTGGAAAATCCAATACATACAGACATAAGGGGAGGTACAGGCTGCAACACGATTTTACAGTGAAAACTGCAGGAACATCAACCTGCCCTAGGAAACAGACTGAGAATCCAGAATAAGGTTTTCTCCTGCACACCAATCCCTTTGTGCTAATAGAATGAACGTCTCTCCTCATGCTCAGTTATAAGAGATAATTGTGTGTGAAAGCCGTCTTTCAACTAGTTGGTTGTGAACACAAAGTTTCTTTTCAGTTGGAATCTCCATATCATATATATATATATATGGAAGTTACTGGCTCCAACTCGGTTTTACAGTGAAAATTGCAGGAACTTCAAATGGCACAAGGAATCAGACTGAGAAGCCAGAGTTGTTTTTCTGCTGCTACACTTTCCTTTGCGTGAAATGAACGAACTTCTCTCAACATGCTCAGTTCTGAAAGCTAAGTGTGTCTCAAAGCTCCCTTCACTTATTTTGTTGGGAACTCAAAGTTTCTTTCCAGTTGAAAAATCCACTACATACATATAAATGGGGAGGTCTAGACTCAAACTCGGTGTTACAGTGAAAACTGCAGAAACTTCAAACCGGCACTAGGAAACAGACTGGGAAACAAGAGTATGTGTTTCTCTTTCAACGTGTTCCCTTTGTGCTAGATGAACGTACGTCTCTCCACATGCTCAGTTCTGAGATATAACTGTGTGTGAAAGCCGTCCTTCACCTAGCTTTTTGGGAACACATAGCATCTTTTCATTTGGTAACTCCACTATATACATATATATGGGTAGGTACTTGCTCCAACTCAATTTTACAGTGAAAGCTGCAGGAACTTCAAACCGGCACTAGGAAACAGAGGGAGAATCCAGAGTAAGTGTTTTTCCTGGAAACTGTTCCTCTTGTGGTAGATGAACGAACATCTCTTCACATGTTCAGTTCTGAGAGATGTGTGTTTGTGAAAGCAGTCCTTCATATTACTTGTTGGGAACACATAGTTTCTTTTCAGTAGGAAACACATCTACATAAATATATATGCAGAAATACAGGCTCCAACATGCTTTTAAAGTGGAAACTGCAGGAACTTCAAACGGGTTCTAGGATACAGAGTGTGAAACCAGAGTAAGTGTTTCTCCAGCAACCCATTCCCTTTGTGCAGGATGAACGGACGTCTCTCCACATGCTGAGTTCTGAGAGATAAGTGTGTGTGAAAGCAGTCAATCATCCGTATTTTTGGGAATATGCAGTGTCTTTTTAATAGGTTATTACACTACATAAATTTATAATAGGAGGTAATAGCTCCAACACTATTTTACACTGAAAACTGCATGAATGTCAAAACCAACACTAGGAAACTTTCAGAGAAACCAGAGTAAATATTTCTACTATTATCCATTCAATTTGTGGTAGATGTACGAACGTATCTCCACATGCCCAATTTTGAGAGTTAAGTGTGTTTGAAAACCCTCAATCACCTATCTTTTTGGGAAAACAAAATTTCTTTCAGTGGGAAACTACACTACATATATATATATGGGGAGTTATTAGCTCGAACTCGGTTGTTCAGTGGTAATTTAATGAGATTCAAAAAGGCACTAGGAGACATACTGAGAAACCAGAGTACGTGTTTCTAATAAAATCCATTCCTTTATTGCTTGATGAATTAATGTCTATGCACATGCTAATTAGTGAGAATTATATGTGTGTGAAAATCTTCAATCACCTAGCTTGTGGGAACACACAGTTTCATTTTAGTGGGAAAATACACTACATATATTTATATATATATGAACGTACATGATCCAACTCGGGTTTACATGGAAAACTGCATGAAATTCAAACCGGCAGTAGGAAACATATTTAGAAACCAGAGTAACTGCTTCTACTGCAAAAAATTCCCTTTCAGCCTGATATAGGAACGACTCTCCACATGCTCAATTCTGTGAGTTGTGTGTGAATGCCCTCAATCTCCAAGCTTTGTGGAAACATTTTCTTTTCAGTGGGAAACTACACTACATGCCTCTATGTGGGGAGTTACCTGCTCAAACTCTGTTTTACAGTGAAAATTGCATGAACATCTAATTGGCAATTGGAAACATAGTAAGAAACAAGAGTAAGTGTTTATAATGCAACCCATTCCGTTTATACAAATGAAAGAACGTCTCTCCAGATGCTCAATTCTGAGGGTTAAGTGTGTGTGAAACCCATCAATCACCTAGGATTTTCGGAAAACACAGTTTCTTTTCAGTTGAAACTACAATACATACATATATATGGGTAGGTATTAGCTCCAAATCGGTTTTACAGTGAAAACTGCTTGAACTTCAGAATGACAGTAGGAAACATAATTAGAAAACTGGGTTAGTGTTTCTACTGCAACCCAGTCCCTTTATGCTTTAAGAACCAACGTCTCTCCATTTGCTCAATTCTGAGCATTAAGTATTTGTTAAAGCCGTTAATCACTTACCTTGTTGGGAACACACAGTGTCTTTCCAGTGGGAAACAACTCTACTTTCACATATATGAGGAGGTACTGCCTCCAACTCGGTTTTACAGTGAAAATTGCATGAACTTCAAACACGAACTTTGAAATAAACTTAGAAACCAGAGTAAGTATTTGTACTGCAACTCATTCACATTATGCTGGATGAACGAACTTCTCTCCACATGCTCAATTCTGAGAGTTATGTATGTGGTAAATCCGTCAGTCACCTAGCTTGTTGGGAACACACAGGTTCTTCTCAGTGGGAATCTACACTACCTACTTATATATGGGGAGGTACTAGGTCCAACACTGTTTTACAGAGAAAGCTGCATGAAATTCAAAATGACACTAGAAAACATATCGATAAACCATGGGAAGTGTTTCTTCTGCAACCTATTCAATTTAAGCTAGATAACGAGTGTCCCTCCACATGCTCAATTATGAGAGTTAAGAGTGCGTGAAAGCGGTCATTCTCCTAGCTTGTTGGGAGTACAAAGATTCTTTTCAGTGAGAAACAATATTATTTAAATATATATAGGAGGTACTAGCTCCACAATGAAACCTGCATGAACTTCAAACCGGCACTACAAAAATACCTAGAAACTGTAGTAAGTATTTCTATTCCAAAACATTAAATTTATTGTAGATGAATGAACGTCTCCCCACATGCTGAATTCTGAGAGGTAAGTGTATGTGAATGCCATCATTCACCTAGCTTGTTGGGAAAACACAGATTCTTTAGTGGGAAACTACACTACATAAATATATATAGGTAGGTACAAGCTCCAACATGGTTTTACTGTGAAAACTGCATGAACGTCAAATCAACACTAGGAAACATACTGAGAAACCAGGGTAAATGCTTCTACTGCAACCCTTTCCCTTTTTGCCAGATGAATGAACATCTCTACACATGCTCTGTTCAGAGATTTAAGTTTGTGTGAAAGCCATAAACCACTTAGATTGTTGGGAACACACAGTTTGTTTACAGTTTTAAACTGTAATGCTTACTATGGTTTCTCAGTATGTTTCCTAATGTCAGTTTAAAGTTCATGCAATTTTCAGTGTAAAATCGTGTTGGAGCTGGTTCCTTCCCATATATATGTATGTAGTATAGGTTCCCACTAAAAAGAAACTCTGTATTCCCAATAAGCTATGTGATTGACGGCTTTCCCACACAGTTACCTCTCAGAACTGAGCATGTGTGGAGATGTTCTTTCATCTAGCATAAGGGGAATGGTTTGCAGTAGAAACCCTTTCTCTGATTTCTCAGTATGTTTCCTAGTGCTGGTTTGAAGTTCATGCAGTTTCATTTTAAAACCGATTTGGTTATAGTACCTACCCATATTTATGTATGTTGTTTATTTTCCAATAAAAACAAACTGTATGCTTCAAAATTCTGGGTGATTGACGGATCTCAAAGACACTTAACTCTCAGAATTAAGAATGTGGAGAGTCATTCGTTCATCTAGCATAAATTTATTGGGTTACAGTAGAAACATTTACTCTTGTTTCTCAATATGTTTCCTAGTGCGGGTTTGAAATTCATGCAGTTTTCACTGTAAAAGCAAGTTGTAGATTTTACCTCCCTATATTTATGTATGTTGTGTATTTCCTCACTCAAAAGAATCTCCATGTTCCCAACAAGTAAGGTGATTCATGTCTTTCACACACACTTAACTCTCAGAATTGTGCATGTGGAGATACGTTCGTTCATCTAGAATAAAGGGAATGATTTGCAATATAAACAATTACTATGGTTCCACAGTATGTTTCCTTCATCCAGTTTGAAGTTCATGCAGTTTTAACTGTAAAACCGAGTTGTAGCTTGTACCTCACCATATATATTTAAGTAGTGCAGTAACTCACTGAAAAGGAAATGTGTTCCCAATAAGCTAGGAGATTATGGCTTTCACACACACTTAACACTCAGAATTGGGCATGTAATGTAACGTTCGTTCATCTTGCATAAAGTGAATGGATTGTAATAGAAACACCTATTCTGGTTTTTCAGTATGTTTTCTTAGTGCTGGTGTGAAGTTCACGCAGTTTTCACTGTAAACCGAGTTGAACCTGGTACTACCCCATACATAAATATGTACTGAATTTTCCGACTCAAAAGAATCTGTGTTTTCCCAACAAGCTTGGTGATTGACTGCTTCAAAACAGACTAAACTCTCAGATTTTTGCATGAGTAGAGATGTTCATTCCACTATCATAAATGGAATGGTTTGCAGTAGAAACACTTACTTTAGTTTCCCAGTATGTTTCCTACTGCCGGTTTGAAATTCAAGCAGTTTTCCCGGTAAAACCGTGTTGGATCTAGTACCTCCCCATATATATGTATGTAACATAGTTCCCACTGAAAAGAAATTGTGTGTTCCCAAAAAGTTAGTTTATTGATGGCTTTCACACACACTTCAATCTCAAAATTGAGCACAAGGAGAGACATTTGTTCATCTATCTTAAAGGGAATGTTTTCAATTAAATATGCTTACTCTGGCTTTTCAGTATGTTTCCTAGTACCAGTTTGATATTCATGCAGTTTTCACGGTAAAATAGATTTGGAAATAGTACCTCCTCATATATATGTATGTAGCCTTGTTCCCCACTCAAAAGAAACCGAGTGTTCCCAAAAAGCTAAGTGATTGACGGCTTTCACACACACTTAACTCTCAGAATTGAGCATGTGGAGAGACGTTCGTTCATCTTATAATGGGAATGGTTTGCATTAGAAACAGTTACTCTGGTTTCTCTGTATGTTTCTTATTGGCCATTTGAAGTTCATGCTGTTGTCACTGTAAAACCGTGTTGGAGATAGTACCTCTACATATATATGTATTTAATGTAGTTAACCACTGAAAAGAAAATGTGTTCCCAACAAGCTAGTAGATTGATGTCTTTCACACACACTTAATTCTCAGAATTGAGCATGTAGAGATACGATCGTTGATCTAGCATAAAGGGAATGGATTTTAGTAGAAATCCTTATTCTGGGGTTTTTCAGTATGTTTTCCTAGTGCCAGTTTGAAGTTCATGAAGTTTTCTCTGTAAAACCGATTTGGAGCTATTACCCACCCATATATATATAAGTAGTGTTCTTACTCACTTTTAAGGAACTGTGTGTTCCCAACAAGTTGGTGATTGACGATTATCAAACTCATTAAACTCTCAGAATTGAGCATGTACTGAGACGTTCGTTCATTTACCATAAATGGAATGGGTTGCAGTAGAAACACTTCCTCTGCTTTCTTAGTATGTTTCGTACTGCCGGTTTGAAATTCATGCAATTTTCACTGTGAAACTGAGTTGGAGCTAATACCTCCCATATATATTTGTATGTAGTTTAGTTTCACACTGAACAGAGACTGTGTGTTCCAACAAGCTAGGTGATTGACGGCTTTCACACATACTTAACCCTCAGAACTGAGCATGTGGAGAGATGTTTGTTCTTCTAGCAAAAATGGAATGGTTTTCTGTAGAAACACTCTGGTCTCTCAGTATGTTTGCTAGTGCCAGTTTGAAGTCCATGCTGTTTTCACTGTAAAACCGAGTTGGAGCTATTACCTCCCCATATATATGTATATAGAGAATTTTCAGACACAGAAGAAACTGTGTTTTCCCAACAAGCTATGTGATTGATGGCTTTCATACACACTTAACTCTCAGAATTTTACATGTGAAGAGCCGTTCGTTCATCTAACATAAATGGAATGGTTTGTAGTAGAAACACTTACTCTGGTTTCTCAGTATGTTTCCTAGTGTCAGTTTGCAATTCATGCACTTTTCACTTTAAAACTGAGGTGGAGCTTGTACCTCCCCATATATATATATATATTTAGTATATTTCCCAGTCAAATAAAATTTTTTGTTCCAAACCAGTTATGTGCTTGATGGCTTTCACATACATTCAATTCTCAGAATTTAGTTTGTGGAGATACTTTCATTCATTTAGCATAAAGGGAATGGTGATCAGTAGAAACACTTACTCTGATTTCTCATTCTGTTTCCTCATACCGGTTTGAATTTCATGCAGTTTTCAGTGTAAAACTGAGTTGGAGCTCGTACTTCCCCATATATATTAATGTAGTATAGTTCCCCAATCAAAAGGAACTTTGTGTTCCCAACAAGGCAGGTGATTGACTTCTTTCACACACATTCAACTCTCAGAATTGAGCATGTGGAGAGGCATTCATTCATCTAGCATAAAGGGAGTGGGCAACAGTAGAAACAATCTGATTTCTGAGTATGTTTCCTAGTGCCGTTTTGAAGTTCATGTAGTTTTCACGGTTTAACCTAATTGTAGCTAGTACCTCTCCATATATATATATATATATATATATATATATATATATATATATATATATAATGTATTTCTGCATTCAAAAAAACTGTTTTTTCCCGACAAAATATGTAATTGGTTGCTTTCACACACATTCAACTCTCAGAAATGACCTGTGGAGAGGCGTTCGTTCATCTTGCCTAAAGGGTATGAGTAGCAGTAGAAAGGCTTTCGTTTCTCATATGGTTTCTTAATGCTGGTATGAATTTCATGTGATTTTCACTGTAAAATCAAGTTGGAGCTATTACCTCCCCATATGTATGTATGTAGTCTAATTATGCACTGAAAAGAATCTGTGTCTTCCCTACAAGCTAGGTGATTGTCGGTTTTCACACATATTCAACTCTCAGAATTGAGCATGTGTTAAGGCGTTCTTTTATCCAGCATAAAAGGCAGAGTGAAATGTAGAAACACATTCTCTGATTTCTCTGCATGCTTCCAAGTGCCAGTTTCAATGTAAAAGTGGTTTGCTGTGGAAAATACAATTGCATCGACTGCTTCCCCTTAGATATGTATGTAGCATAGTTCCCCTAGACCAGAAACTTTGGGTTTCCAAGAAGGTAGGTGAAGGATGTCTCCAACACACATGCTGATTTCAGAAGTCACCATGTGCTGAGGCGTTCTTTCATCCAGCATTGAAGGTTAAGTGACATACAGAAACATTTACTCTGATTTCTCAGCATGTTTCTCAAAGCTGGTTTCAAAGAAAAGTGGTTTGCTGTGGAAAACTGAGTTGGTGCTAGTACGTCCCCATATATATGAAAGCAGCATAGTTTCCCTTGACCAGAAACTCTGGTTTCCCAACTAGCTAGGGGAAGGATGGCCTCCACACGCATACACATCTGAAAATTGAGCATGTAGAGAGGCATTCTTTCATCCAGAATAAAAGACAGAGGAACTTCTAGACCCACATTCTCTGATTTCTCAGAATGTTCCCTAACGCCGTTTTCAAACTAAAAGCCGTTTGCTGTGGATAACCATGTTGGAGCTTGTGCCTCCCCTTACATATGTAAGGAGTGTAGATGCTCTAAGACAGAAGCTCTGTGTTCCCAAAAATCTAGTTTTACAACGGGCTTCCACACAGATTGAGATGTCAGAAGTGAGCATGTGGAGAGGCGTTCTTTCATCCAGCATAAAAGGTAGAATGACATATAGAAACACTTACTCTGATTTCTCAGCATGATTCTTAAAGCCAGTCTCAAGTAAAAGTGGTTTGCAATGGAAAAGCACCCTGGTGTTTTTGCCTCCCCTTAGATATGTAACTAACCTAATTCCCCATGGCCAGAAACTCTGGGTTTCCAAAAGCCTAGGTGAAGGAGGCTTCCACACAGATTCTGTTCCCAAAATGGTACCTGTTGAGAAACATTCCTTTATGTAATGTAAACAGCAAGGCTACATCTCAAGCACTTACCATGATTTCTCAGCATGTTTCCTAGAGTAGGTTTAAAGCTAAAAGCATTTTTCACTCAAAAACCTTGTTAGAGCTTATTCCTTCTGTTATATTTATACGTCAGCTGGTGCCCCTAACACCAAAATTCTGTGTTCCAACAGGGTTGGCTAAGGATAGTTTGCACACACATTCGGTTTTCTCTCCTCCTCACTCTTCTGCTAAGGGAACCATGCAGGTTGTCTATTTTGGAAGCCGAGGAATTTTTTTTCATTTAGGATCAGCCTCGGAGAAAACTGAGGCCTGCTCTTGCTCCTTTTCCCTGCTAGGTTTCCTCTTGATGCATTTCCAGATCCTCATGAGTGGGTTCCTTTAACCAAGAAATTATTTCAAAGAAAATGAGCAGGTTTCCATAAGGCCACTACTTCTTTTATATTCTTGCTTTTTAATACCTCTCTTCCATCTCGTTATCTCCAGGTGTCTTATTTCAATGTCCTTTGGATGGGGCTGATGGCTAACCAGCAATAGTGTAGAAATTATTGCTTGATATTACTGATTTATTTTCTTTCCATGGATATTTGAATTATTATTGGATTTTAGGGAAGATAGTTTTTTAAAAAAAATCCGGTAAGTATCTTGTGGGGGATTCTGATTCCCTTGGTCTAGAATTATAATGCTTAATTTCTGAATAAGTGATGCTTTCATAGAGCTCAAAATTCCAGAGGCTTGAGTGCCACCACTGTCCCGAAGCCTTTCAAAATTTTCCTTGGGGGCACTCAGAACTGCATGTGTGTGTGTGTGTGTGTGTGTGTGTGTGTGTGTGTATGTCCTTCTGGAGTTAGTTTAGCCTGAAATGAGCAAAGGGAAGTACCCCCCATTTTACACAAACAACTGATGACTTTCACAATTTTATACCTTTTAAAAATATAAGAACTGTAATTTTGCAGAATTTTACAAGAGGCAGTGACCTTCAGCACTGTCAGCAATGGAGGCAGAACAGTTGGAGGGGAAACAGGTGCTCATGCTCAGTGGCTGAAGTCACTCAACATCCACGGCCACCTCTGGTTACTCTTATAGAGTTGGTGCCCTCTGCTGTCTTTCAGGGCTGTGCCCCCCTCCCAACCAAATATATATATTAGGAAAAATGGTGAGCCTCAGTATGAGAAACAATAAAGAATTAGTAGGGGAAATTGAGTTTATTTTTTTAAAAAGAAAAATTAGCATCCAGGTAGTTTAATTTCAGCTCCTAATACACTGATATGATGACATTGACAAGGATGTGTAAACACCTGCAAGATCATGGGGCAGGACCAGAGACTCTGAAGCAGCAATCACCACACACAAACTTCACTGCCATCCTTGACAACCTTATTGAATTACTTGATTTAAAAAAGACCATATATGTTAAATATCATCATTTTGAGAAAGCAGTTCTTTTGAAATCTTATATACTAATGTAACTGAATTGGATAAAGAAATACTAAATGCATAATAAAGTATCCAAAGAGGTAACAATTACTGAAAACACCACAAATTGAAGAGGACCACAGGATAATGTGCATATATAATTTAATGATCTGGAAGAATCAGCTCAGCAGTGTATTCAAGACATCTAGAGATGACATCAAATGTGATTGTTCTTGGAAAGTTTTTGTGAATGTTAGAGTGAAGTCAGGGTCAAGCACGCAAGTTTAGTTTAAAAGCAGAAGGTGAAACAGACTTCTTTTCAAAAAGCTATTGTGTCTGGGGAGAAATCATCGAATCCATGGGTCAAGGGAAGGAAAAAAAACCTAGTGACCACGTGACTGTTCAGGAGCTGGTAGTAAAATGACAGTTGACAATTGTGTACATTAGATATGATAAAGATATCCAACTGACCCAAAGATTTTTAGTCCATGTGCCAAAAATATATCAAGGAATAAATACTGATCTATGTTTTGTCAGCTCTGTTATCCCCCCTTTAAGCCTGCATTCTGATTGGGAAACAAAGAACTTCTATGGCAGGGAGGGGGGTTTTCAAAAAAGGAGTGTCCCCAAACCGAGAAAATAAAGAAAAAGTAGATGTACACTGTAGAGACACAGGGAGATCTGTTGAGCCATATGACACCTGCTTTACTGTCAATTATTAGGAAGTGCAGCTTTTTGATGAGTTGGGTACCATGTTGCTGCCTTTCTCAAGGTATTGCCCACAGCTCTTGAGAAGGGATGAAGTGGGGCAAAGGAATTAGCCTCCAAATGCCCTTTGCCATGGATGTTGTCTCTATTGTCCACTTTTAAGCTTTAGCTTAGACAAGTTGCAGTGTCTTGCCAAGTGAGTTACAGACAGTAAGTGCATCTTGAAACACATTGCTCTTTCCACCTCACTGCAGCAGAGAACTTCTGCATTGGAGCATCCTGAGATGTCATCAATGGTCATTTTTCATGTTAGGAATCAGTAAGTATGCTATGTCCACATGGATGAGGAGGGTAAGATTTCACTCTCTAAAGTGGTAAAGATGGGTTGACCTTTTCACATAAATAGTCTCACATCAACAAATGTATGTCTGTTCTGGACCAAGAAGAAACAAGTGTTTGAAAAATAATAGCTTGAAAGGTCAGTGGGACATGTCATGTATCTTCTTCATGTCTTCAAGTTCGGGTATGAAACATGAGTTTCCTATCCTGAGTGATACTGCAATTTGTCATGCTCTGTGCCTCATGTATAATGAAGGCTTTCCTAAATAAAATATCTAGAAATGGTATCATTCTTGATATCTGTTAAACAGGAGGAGATGAAGGAATTAAAATTAGTCCCTAATGTGCACTGATTTATTTAAAGACATCAAATTTATAGAAACTTCTGAAGAATTAAAGTGACAGAAAATTGCAAAGCACCTTTCCTTCTGGTAGAAAAGGGTTCTGTTTTCCTTTTTTGATGAATGTAACATAGAATCAGTACTAATATTTTTTGTATTGTGCTTAGTGTTTACAGAGTCATTCACAGATATTTTCCTATTTCATCTGTGCAATGACCTCTGGAAGATAAGAATTCCTAGTTATGCTTTTTAATGTCTATTTCTTAACTCTGTCTAAAAGCAGATTGATTGAGCTCCATTTGCTCAATATAGAAGGCTGGACTGATTAATTGTGTCACAACATTCCAAGAGGTAGAGGAAAGGAAGAGACAGGGGTTCTACATGATGGAAGCTACTCCTGAAATGATTTGACCAGCAGTCTTATCCATTTTTCCCAAGGCTGGAAACAAAACACAACCCAAGACAAGGAAAACAGGGAGCCCATGTGACTCCAGCCTTGGCACATAGAGTTGCGGCTGTCCTTCTGTGCCTTGGAGAGGAGGATGCTTTGGATCTCTGATCTACAATCTCTGTTTTGCTTTTTCTCCACAGTGTCTTGTTTTACTGGCATGTGCTGAAACTTGATTTACATTTCATAGCATTAAAAGAAAAATCAAGATCTCTTCATCATTTATTAACTATTTGGTAAATAGTTTTTGGTAAATCTTTAACTTTATTATTAGGACTTTCCATGGCAATGTACAACACCTAGATCCCCAGATAACAGCAGTGGCTTACATATGCTAAACTTGTATTTCCCTCTTACAAAAAGAAGTCAAGCAATCGGTACTGCAGGGCTGGTTTGCATGAAGGCCCCAGGGTTAGAGAACCAGATGCCTGTTATTTTCAGCCCAGCAACTTGATGGTCCAAAGTGGCTGCCTGAGGGTCAACCATCAGGTCCACATTACAGGCAGCAGAGTGGAGGGAAGAAAGGTGCTTCTGTTCCCTTTTGGGATGGTTCTGTGAAGTCCCAGGTAGCTTTCCTGCTTTTATCTTGCTTTAGACAGAGGGCTGAGAGACAGCTTGCTATGAGGTAAGCTCAGCTCAGGACCAGCCATCTCCCTTGAGGGGAGGGGATAGAGGGGGTGGGGAGGCACCACTCATCCTGCATGTGGTTTAAGGCACCACGGTGTGCCATCTGGAGACTCTGCAGTCCATCCATTGCTTCAGGCTGTACTGAGCGGCTTGTAATGGTTGAGATTTTCACATAGAGGTGCGTGTATGCTGGAACAATTGCTCGGTTCATTTAAACTAGTGGCTACCAGAGCACGTTGGAGAACACATTTGTTCTCACCTTCTAGCCAGTGACCCTCCCACCAGGTTTCTGCCCTGCTGTTCATTTCCATGTTATTTTCCAGGACTTCCGGAGGAAATGTAAGCAGCCTGATGCTCAAATGCTTTTCTGTGTGATCACTCCTTATTCTTTGTAGGAACCACAAATTGCCTAGAGAACAGTGGATGAAATGCCAAACCCCCATTTCTTTAAAGCTCTGAGATTTGGTGTTAGGAAATAGAAGAAAATTCCAGAAACACCCTTAAGAAACATTATTTCTTTCAAATGTGATTTGGAACAATAAAGGACAATATATTTTATAGCACAACTTTTAAGACAACTGAATTTGCAGTGAGTTCACATAATGAAACTTCCAACAAGTCTTTCTATTTCTACTGGAAATTCCATGGTTCTTGGTGTAGATTATTAATAATTAATATCAGCTTTCTATTCTTTCTCTTCCTGTAGTTGTAGAGTTAATAGCTCATTGTGTCACTGACAAAGCCTCCTGGTCAGCCTTCTAGTTAAACAGCTTGTGGGCATTTCGGTAGCAGGTGTGCTAAATAGTAGTTTTCAAGCCCTTGAGGGATGCCCATCACACCAGCTCTGCGGGAGCCTATTTCTCACCCATGACCAGGTGAGATCCTCCTTTCTTCTGCTGCCTTACCCAGGCCCCCACATTCTGGTTCTTTCTCACCACCCATTTTCATCAGTTTCAGCCCTGCACCAGCAGAGCAAGTCTTGGTTTCTCAAGGACCAGGAACGTAGTTCTAGGTTTTCTGTTAAAGGACAGTGTATAAAATCAGGCAAATTGATATGTCTTTTGAGGCCTCAGGATCTCTGCATTTAAAACAAGAACTCGAGTTACAATACTATTCTCTTCCACCTTTGAAATTCTAAAGCTCCACACAATAGCTATCTTTTTAATTAGCTAAATTTTTTCTAGAATATATTTTCCTAATATTCACAAATATCTGTTAATTTATATTTAAAGATGTTATATTTAAGAAATGGAATGATTATTTACTTTTAAAAAGGAATTTAAGTCAAGAAATGTTTAATACTGAATGTTTACTATGACTTCAAGTGTGTAAGCTTAATTTTTGTGGCACTGTTGATAAACCAGACAATGTGAGAGTTGTGGGTTAAGCTTTATTTGGGGCAAAATGAGGACCAGAGCCCAGGAGAAAGCATCTTGGAGAGCTCGGAGGAACTGCTCTGATTAGGAGGGGAAGCTCAGCATTATATGAGATTTGAGTGGAGGGGGACGTGTGGTCCAGTACACGTTTAGGCAGAGGCTGCTGCTAGTCGAGGAGCAGGTGTCTCTGTTAATGATTTTAGTGCTTTTCTAGATAGGAGGACATGCAAGAATTTGGGCTCATAAAATTTCCTGAAAATGTCTAACTATCTGAAGGATTTTCTGCTCATTTTCCCAGAGCACAGAGTGCCCCATTCCTGATCTCCACCCTGAATTACTTTCAGAGGGTGTTGAAGATCAACAGCTGTAGTGGCTCATGACTTAATCAAATCAGAGGCAGATGACAAGTGCCCATTTTTAGTTGACAATATGTATATATTGTAGGAAAAAATGTTACTTTCCAACCCTACCCTTGTTTTAGTTTTAGTTAGAGATCAATGGATAACTGTGTTAGATTACTTAGGTCAGACGAGGGGGCGAAGGAGTCGTCTCATGAGCCGGCCAGTTCTCTATGTCAGCCTCCTTGATCACATTCAATTTTCTTTCTGTTCAAACAGCATGCATCTGATTTTGTGAAGTTTGTAGACTGTCCTGAGCACTTGGGGTCTGGAGGTTGCCCTGTTCCTGTGGTCTTTGTTTATTCGGTGTATTATGGTGTGAATCTTTATGTGCCCAAGCTTCATCATAATATCAAACTTTAAGGATTTCAATATGGGAGATGGATGCCAAGTTCTGGGAATAGATTTTCAGGATAACCGCCAGGATTGGTAAAAAGTAGGGAGAATGGATACAGCCTTTAAAAAAGTAATGTTATTTTACAATTACTGGCAGATAAATTAAAGTGATTGTTGGGATTCTATCAGGAAAGTTTAATTCGGGGACTTGCCTCCCATTTTCATGAAACAAAATAATTTTATTATTTGTTTAGTGCCAACCATCTGGCAATGAAGTAGCCCCTTTGCTTATAGTTTTATCATTTAATGTCTACAAAGATTCCCTGGAGAACACACATGTCACAGGTGAGGGAACCAGGATCATCCAGGGTAAGTGGCAGGAAGGCAGATGGGCTGGAGGGCTTACCCTCCTTCAGGCTGAGACAGAGACACCAAGGTTTATTGACAAGCGTGTTACTGAAGTGGTTTATTTAATACTTTGCTTCCTTGATGAAGTGGATCTCTTGAAATTGTTTATGTCTGGCTTATCTTCCCCTCTCTCCTCTGCCTCAGGACTTCTCCTCATAAGTAGTATGAATTCAGCCTGAATTGATTCAGGAAAATCAGAAAATAAAAAATTAGCCCACACAAATATCTGATTAGTCCTTGTAATTCAGCATTTCCTAAAATTCCCAGAAATGCAAGGAAGGTGTGTTACCTCAGGGACGGAGTGCATTTGAATTGTGAGAAATGTAAGTGTGATCTGGTAAAGGTACAGGCTCTACAAACAAAGATCTGGGTATGGATCCTGGCTCCACCAAGTACTGGAAACATGACCACCCATAGCCTCACTTTCTTCATGTGTTAAATGGGCTGATGGAGCTCACCTACAAGCAGTCAGGTCAAAATGAGATGGTACAAGAGACTCTCAGGCAGAATGCTTGGCAAATTGCTGCTTTATAATGTCTTCTTAGGTAATTCCATTGTCCATTGGCTTGCGAATACCTCCTCATTTGATTTAAGCAAACTAGCATACCTTAAGAATTTTAAACATAAGGAATGAAGATTTACTGATTAATATTTGGTGTATTTTTATAGGTCATTTATTTAAAAAAAAAGTAAGAGATCTCTAAAGAGAATTTATTAAGTGTGCCTAGAATATGATTCAGTTAAAAATCATTTTCCTTTAAATACTTTTCAGAAATTTTCTGTGATATTTTTATTGAAAAGTAGTTGAAGTTTTCTGAAGAGGGGTTACATTTTGAAAAGTTTATTCTAGAAAGAAATGATACATTAAATAAATGATTCATATCCCTGGACAGCATAAAGCCCTGGTTTTTTTTTAATATATAATTTTGTGGGTTCATTCTATGACATTTTATTGGTTAGAAGTATTTCCCGTTTCCATTTTACAGGCAGAGAAGATCAGTCATACAATACTCATTATACAAGAGCAGCAGAGGCTGATTAATTTGGGCAAAGGAGTCAAAGTGTGTGGAGAAAAATTCTTGATTCTCAACTGGACACATTCTGTGGTGCTGTGCAGCTGAAACAGTTTTGATTTTGCTTCTGGGTTGTCCTAGGTTTTGGTGCATGTGCCTGGAAAGGTCTCTTGGGCAAAGATCCTAATTTAAGAAGGTTGTCATTTTAAATGCTCTAAAGAGAATTAAACAAATTCCACAGCAAATAAATGAACATGTTTGGAAGGTTTCCTCCCTCATGTAATTTCCAGAAAACAGACATGATTCACTTGCTAAAGCAAACACACAGGTAGATTAATGTGCCTGGCTCACATCACTAGACAATACAGAGGGAGCCTCATCTTTTGGTGTGGGTTCCACTGCAGGAAGCAAACCTGAAGTTTAAATTAGAATTTATTTCCAGCAAGTGCTGCTCCGATCTTTTACTCCCCAATGTAAGAAAGCACCCTCCTTGCCCGGCCGTTAGTGTGCAGAGCCCCACGGCTAACACACTCTTTTGATCATCAGGAGGATGATGGAGCCAGTTTGCTTAGACAGACTTAGCTACACTCGCAGCAGGGATCATCAGTCTCTTCTGTGTGTTCACCTCCACGTACAGGGGAGAAAATCGAGTTTTGCTGCCGGCAAATGCTAATTGACCACCAATTGTTTCAGAGGGACTGTGATGTTGAAAACTGGAGTCCCTTTCATTTTTACATGTTGGATGCAGACAAACTGCATGACGAAACCCCCAATGGAAGTACACCCACCAGGGAGGGGGTCGGAGTTTGGATCTGTATGTTTTAGTATTCAGATCCTGGCACTGGTCAGCTTACAGTGTTCTCTCTGGGTTTGGGAGACTGTTTCAGTAGTGATTTCTTTGGTTTCCAATAAATTTGCACAGCCGTCTCCTTCAGTCAAGTTCTGATGAGTTCAGAAGGGAGGGGCATGTGAAAGTGGGGCGGGCAGAGAGGTGCAATTAAGACTAGACACCATCTGGTAACCTCTCAATTTTTATGGGCCAAAAATGCTTGTCTTGTTTTCTTTTCTCCTCCATCCACCCCTTCAGGTCAGGGAGTCGTCTTCAAGAATTTCTTCCTAAAATATAAAGTAATGATGAAGGAAGTGTGTCTCTTTGGTTGATTTCATTTGACTTGGGTTCATTGTTAAATATTTTCTGGTGAGGCTTTTATGAGCTCTTAAAAGCTGGAAGAGCAGCACAACCAAGGAGAGAAAGTCAGAGAAACGAGTCAGTGACCCCTGTGAGGTCTGGGGGACGAGGGCAGGAGGTGGGACAGAGGCAACATCGTGGCCTCCCCTGCAGCCCTGAGACCAACTTGTGCATGTAAAACCAGCGTCTCTTGTCACCATGTGTTCTACCAGGACTCCCACTAAAGGAATGTGTGGAGATTTGGGGAGGCCTTACCTTTTACCCTCCTGTCAAACATCTTTAATGCTGACTGTATTTATTCAAGATGACACAGAGATCACCTGCAGAGCTTGAGGGAGCGGAGCTTGCTTCCTCTTTTGCCCGCCCCAGGCTCACTCATCAGACAACTGATTTTTACAGGCACTGCAGTGCCCGTGGGGGAAGCTCTGCTCCTGGGGGTCTCTGCTCCTGTAGGGGGAGCTCTGCTCCTCAAGGAGCTGGACACAGGCGTGCTCACATTGCAGCCAGTCACACCAGCGCTGATCCCACTACACATGGTGAGTGAGCTCTTTGTGTAAGTATTAGAGGTGGGATCCAGAGTCTTCCTGTGTCTAAGGATTTCTCCAGTAAAGCCAACTTGGAGGAAAGATAGAAAATGCCTGTTCCATGACTGTGTCCTAAGAGTTTAAAGCTCACTGGGGAGCACACATGAGATCTCATTCAGTAAATACTCTGGGGTCTTGACTCTGACTTGTCATGAATTTGGCATTCTCAGAATGTTATTTCTCTTAAAATACATCTAAGCAATCATTTTTGTGTGATGTTTATGAATGTGTAAGTGTCCTGAAGAAACTGTTGTGGATGGAAGTGTGGGCATCAGTGGTACCAGAAGGGCTGGTGGCCCTGGGGCTGCCCGAGCTCCACACCATTTTTTACCAGCAGTCTTTCAGATTGCATCTTATTCCAGAGCTTACCGGGGCTCCCATCTCTCACTATGTGTCTTGAGAGAATATTTGTTCAGAGGGGAGGGGACAGGGTGCTTCCAAGTCTGGGTTCTGGGATTCCCTGTCTAAAGGTAGAACTAGCACAAATCCTTTATTCATGGAGTAATGAAGCCCCCAGTCTCGTGGCTAATTGGGCCTCCCCGTCCTTCTTTATGTTAGGAACTGGAGGGCTTGTGTTAGGCCACCCAAACCTGTTTTTGGTGAGCTTTCAGACCTATCATACCCCTTGGGTTGTCCCGTTTCAGTCACATGACTGATTTTTGCAGGTAGGTGTGACTCCTGGACAGTGCCTGGGACTTCTAGGTTTCCCCTACAGTAGGGACACTGAAGAAAGTTCGTCCCTTAAGGTGTGTTCGGGGGCCTCAAGGACAAGTAGGGACTCACAGACAGACATCTTGATGGGTGGTGATCATGCCTGATTCTTGGAAGAACAGGAATTCTGTTACTGTTGTAACAGTGAACTTAAGGGAGGAATTCGGGAAGGTCTGATGCAATTGAGATTAAAAACGTTACCTGGTTTTTATTGTTAGCAGTAGTGGTTTTTAACCCTTAGACCTAGTCCCCGCTTTTTATAAGAAATATTTTGTAACCTTTGTTTTTTGGTGTCTGGAATGGAACATCATAGAAAGTGTAACCTAAGTATAAATATGATAAACAAATAGGTAGATGGAAAGATGGGGTACCTAAATTCTTATATTATGGGGTATTTTATATTCTATGCTAATTAGTGACCTCTCAGGACACAAGGCACATACAAAGGAAGTCACTTATAATAAGCTATTTTTCCAAGCCTTACCTAACTGGGAAACAACTGGCTTCACAATGTTAGAGCACCTCCCAGGTCCCCGGGGAAAACTCCTTGTCAGAGTTACATTTGCTGATGGTGTCCTGTGCCAAGTGCAAGCACATGCAGTTCGGAAGCTGCCCAGAGGCTGACTCTGGGGATTCCTTCTCCGTTGCATCTGTAAGGAAACCTTGCCTTTCCTGACCACACCCACAGAGGCAATTTTAAATCTCTGAAAACTGCCATACCAGAGTATATCACAACCCCCACAAGATATGTTGAATAAAGTAGAAAGCATTAAGTGTCTCCTTTAGGATAGAAAAAGGATATCAAGTAAATCATGATTTAAAAAATTCTAGTGCCTGAATAAGTGCTACATTACACTGGCTGCATTATAAGGTTAGACAACTTCATTACCACTTTTCATACCACATTTTGTAGTTAGAATTTATTTATTTTTTTCCCTAAAGAGAAAAAAATTCATATGATGTGTTCTTGTGTCAGAGGTGACGAGCAGAGAGCAAGTGTAAAACCGGGAATCATGATGCTGTTCAGTCTAAGATCAGCTCCGTCACTGCACAGATCATCTTAACTAATTTTAATGCACTTTTTGGAATTATGTTCTCACTTGGGAAAACCCCTGTGTCACTTAGATTTGTTAGTAAAACAATTCTTTTTCTTACCTAGAGCATCAGTGTTGTTTTCAAGATGATAAAAAAAATTTTCCCATGGCATTTAAACAGTTGTTTGTTGTCCTAATTCATGGCTCACGGTCTCGTATTTGTCACAACTGGGGAACTGTGTTTTCTGTGTGCAAATTCTCATTGCTTTGTTGACGCAGGGACACATGACCTTACTGGATGGAGTATGATTGTAGTTGTTTGCATTCTCTCCCTAAATCTGGAGTCCTGTGTTATGTTTCCTGTTAACTTAAAAAATATGAATACTGTTATTTACCTAAATAGCTAACTTCACACCAGTGATGCATATCAAATTGGTCCAAATAGGAATTCCAATATTAAATGAGACAGTAATTTCACAACCCACTTTTCCAAAAATTTTGATTGATAGTTCAATTATACCAGGGACATTAGCTGTTTTAATTGAATCATTGTTTTCTTCAATAAAAGTTTCCATTCCATCTGCTCTTTTGGTTTATTTTTCTTCAGTGTTTCATTTGCTTTCTTTCCCAAATATATATGATTTTGGCTTTTGTCAGTGAAAATCATTGCTGGTTTTGCTACCTCATGTTGGAGAGGAAGGCTTGTGACTGTTTTATAGTCACTGATTTCACGGTTGTATGAGTGATTAATGCCACCTTGCAGGGGTGTGGAGACCTAATGAAGTGTGTACATAAAAGGCTTAGTCTACACTGAGTGCAGGGTTAGTGTTAGCAGCTCATGTCATCAGTATCATAATTAATCCTTTACAATCATCCTCTATTAATCAGTGTTATCCTTCTAACGTCTCCAGGAGAGGAAATGTAGTATTCTAAATGCAAATCTTTGCCAAACTTTTAGTCAATTCAACACCTTTAAAGCTTTGCTGTCAATAGGACTGTGTGCCTGCTATCCCTACTTTTACTTCTCCTGACCCAGTACGCGGTCTCCATGGCTGATGATCCACGAGACACTGGATTCTTGGTCCCATGGCTCTGTGTGTTCTGGGACATCTGGGGACTTCAGCAATGTTTTTGGGGCTTTGGGTCCCACCTCTTCATAGCATTGCTGAGGTGAAATCTGTGTGTTCATCCTCATTCTTGAGTGTAAGGTGCATTTTTTCTAGAATCAACACATGCCACCGTGGCAGCACTGCTTTGACCACGTGCTGGGACAGCATGTGCTTGTCAGTTCTTGGGTTTAAAATTTTCTGTTCTAATTTCTGAAATGGGGTATATTGACAGATACACTCTATGTAAACAGAAGCTCTGTGGAGTTTTCAGCAACTTCTAAGAGCATAAATGCTCCTGAAACAGCTAACCTTCCTCCCAACAAGTGAGGAGCAAGCCGGTAAGTCCTGGGTGTCTGTGGCGGCCAAGCTCTGAAGCCCAGGCTGCTCACTGAGGCACAAGGAGAAAAACATAACAACCTACTTCCATGTTGTCTTTCACAGAATCTCAGAACTGAACGCTTTAATATTTAAAGAGGCGTGTTTTTTTTAATATTTTTCCTTGTTCAGTATTATTAGGTAGAATTATTACAGTTCAACTCCACATAAACATATTGCATGTAAATACATGTAAAGAGTATACTGCATTTTTTTAGTTTACATATATGTACTAATTATTGTTTCTAAGAACAGATTAGAGCTTTAGATTTTTAAGCTTATATATTTACCAGAGGAATAAAGGCAACTACAAAAGAATAATAAACAGAATATGGTAATCCAATCACAAAGGACAGTCAGATGTGCTTACATATATTCAGTAAATCAAAATAATAATTAGTTCATTTATGGTCTTATTATTATTGGTATTAATTTTAGACTACTCATAAATGAATTCATATGGTATTTTTCTTTCTCTTTCCTCTCCAGTTCACTTAGAATGACAGTCTTCATGTCCATCCATGTTGCTGCAAATGGCATCTTTTATGGCTGAGTAGTATTCCATTGTAGATATGCATCACCTCATCTTTATTCAGTCATGTGCTGATGGACATTTCTGTTGTTTCCATGTTTCTTGTTCTATGTCCCTTCTGGCAACAATTATGGATTTTAAATATTTTCCACCTTAAAATCCTTCCTGAAGGAGATGTGGTTACAGGAATCAAAAACAGTTACAGCACAGGGTTGTGTGTGATGGGCCCTGGGGGCTTGGTAGTAAGGTTGGTGGAAAGGATTTCAGATTCTGATCAAATGATTCCTCCTATTGTAGCCCTGTTGACCGCCTCTCTCATGGCCTGTCCTACAAGTCTGACCAGTCCCTTCTGTGAATCCCACTGTATTGTGCCCAAATTTTGTCCAATTGGTGTCATCCTGCAGGGACATTAGGTGAGACACCTAAGCTCCTGTGTTGGTTTCTTCCATCAGCCCTTAACTTCCTTGAGAGCCAGGACTGTCTCATTGCTCCAAGGATCCCTAATGTCTAGTGGGATGCCTGATACAGCTGGTCCTTAATGAGCACATGGGTCAAATGGAAAAACCTGATCAAACAAAAGGCCCTCATTTTTCAGACATGCCTACTTGAGTACATAGGGTAAAATGACATGTCTTCTGGGATTTGCTGCCAAATACTTCAACAAAGGACAAGGAAAAGAACAGAGGTCTGAATTAAGGAAATATGGAAAAGTTTGTGAACTAGTTAATCTAGGTAATGGGCTTATTGTACTATTCTTATTGATGTATACTTAAGCTATTTTATAATTTTACTATCAGTAGCTGAATAGCAAGTATTAATATGTATTAATTGAAATCCTTAGAGCTGACCAAACTTACCCCACATAAAATCTTTAATGTCCTAGTAGTCTGTCTTACAGAAATCTTTTCCCACAAAGACAGGAAAAAATGGAAAGACAGATCCATGCAGTATTTCCACGTTGTCAAAAGACCAAAGGCTGACACAAAATAAGAGATTCTAAAAAAGATAGGCTGAAATCAATGTCCTGAAAACCTAGCTAAGAATTCTAAATGGCCCAATTTAACTAACCTCAGCACTGCCGCACCAAGAATGGGGCAATTAGCACTTAGTAGATATTTTTTAAATAAATAAATAATGATCCAGTTCCTACCACAGGCAATTATGATAAGACTGAGTATAAATTCTAACAACAAATAGTGTACAAATCATAATTTCTACTTGATTCAAACTGCTTCTTCTATAAAATCTGAATCTTTTCATTCTTAAGACAGATTTGTGGCATATGACCTAGTGATAAAATTTTCAACCCGCTTGTATTCAAAAAGTTCACCAATGTGAGAGTTTATTACTTCAACTTTTGCTTTTGGGAAACCAATGTGCCTTGTCACTCTCTTTCATAAGACTTACTGTGGAAAATTCAATTCCTCATTCAGGAAAAGTCTGAGCAAATGGTCTGATGGAAAACCTTCATACACTGCAACACAAGAAAATGAAAATGGTTCTGAGAATCCCGTGAAGCCGGCAGACACACAGCACATGGCTGTGTTCCCACCTCGACTTTCTGTAACCAGCAGGGAAATTGTGCATCTCAAGAAATGGACATAAACACTTTTCAGATCCTGAGAACAGAGTTTCCCTTTCAGGTTTAGTGGGCTTCCATTTAATTCTATGAGAAGTGTTTAAAACAACAGAACAACAGCTGAGATAGGGTTTAAAGTAACTTTTATGTCTTAGTGAAAATAAAGCCAACTGATAGTTATCATTTTTACCTTTATTTGATCTCACTCTCCTACTTCACCTCCCCAACCTCCTCCACAAAGTGATGGTGAACGTCCCCTCCTGGGTCAGAAGGCTAAGTAGAAAGTACCAATCACATGGAGGTGTGATTTGTTGTTTTATTTTTCAAAAGAAACATGTTTCATTCATGTGATTTAAAAATTAAGATCAAGAAACAAACTCTATTCAATAAGTGGTAGCCAACACATTTCATCATAGCTGCTCATCGTGTTTGGCCCCACGATACACACATTTACATGGACATCTCCCATGTGCTGTCATGGGACATGGTGAGTGGGGACAGGGCCTCTGCTCTCACAGGGCACACAGCCTGGTGGGGGAGGTGGTGTTCAATCATTACCTTTTTTTAATGTACTTACAAATTATGGGAAATGCTATTTAAAAAGAACAAAATGAGTCAATGAAAGTGAAAAATACAAGGACTGTATTTAGGCTGAGAGAAGACAGGAAAACTCTTTGAAGAGCTGACACTCCACTGAGAGAGAAAGGACAATGCCGGTGCTGCAGGTGAAGGGCAGGGGCACACTGATAATGGGCTGATATCCAGAATATACCAAAATCTCATTAAACTCAAAAAGAAGGATGAATAACCTGATTAAAAAATGAGCAAAATGCCTGAACACACACCTCATTATAGAAAAAAAAAATCTAGATGCCAAAGAAGTCTATGGAAACATGCTCCAAAACATCTGTCATCAAGGGGATGCAGACTGAAACAGCAAGGTACCACTGCACCTCTGTCAGAACTGCCAAAACACAGAACAATGACAGTACTGAATGCTGGTGCAGATGTGGAGTGACAAGAATTCTCATGCATTGTTTGTGGGAATGTAAAATGGCCCAGATACTTTGGAAGATGGTCTGGCAATTTTTTACAAAACTAAACGTTTTCCTACCATATGATCCGGCAAATGTGCTCCTTGGTGTTTACTCGACAAAATGGAAACTTATGTCCACACACAAATCTGCATACAGATGTTAATAGCAGATTTATTCATAATCACCAGAACTCAGAAGCAACTAAGCTGTTCTTCAGTAGGTGAATGGATAAATAAACTGTGGTCCAGCCAGAAAACGTACTATTATTTGGTGTTAAAATGAAATGAGTTATCAAGGCATGGAAAGACATGGAGAAACTTAAATGCATATTATTAAGTGAAAGAAGCCAATCTGGGAAGGTTCTGGAACTGTCTGATTCCAACTGTATGGTGTTCTGGGAAAGGCAAATCCACAGAGACTAAAAGATCAGGGGCTGTAAGAGGCTAGAGGGGAACGGGAAATGAATGACATGCAGCACGGAGCATTTTTAGGGTCACTAAGACAGACTACTCCGTATGATGCTGTGACGGTGGATACATGTTATTTTACGTCTGTCCAAACCCACAGAGTGCACACCACCAAGTGTAAATCCTAGTGTCAAGTATGGGCTCTGGGTGATGATGATGCATCATTGTAGGTTCACCCATTGTCACAAATGCATGCTCTCGTGCAGGCGTCAAAAGTGAGGAGGCTGTGGGGACAAACTGCAGTTCATACACCAAATCCAGCCCCAGCCATTGCTGTTAAAAAAACTCTGTGGGTGTGTGGATTGTCCGGCTGCTCTGGCGTCTGAACAGCAGAGCTGAGCAGCTGCACCAGAGATCAGGAGATTTGCAGACGCTGAAATATTTACTCCCAAGCCCTTGACAGAAAAAAAGTCTGCTGAGCCCTGTTCTACACGAATCAGAATTCACCCTGATGAGACAGGAGAGTAGGGCCCAAACCAGGCATGGTTAATGGGACTGAAGCAATGGTTTTGTTCGAACACCGTTGCTGAAGTCCTGCAGATCCAGTGACAGAGTGTAGCCAGGAAGCGTCTGCAGAAGGAGTCAGTAGCAGGCCTTCCCACCAGGCTCCGAGATGCCAGGGGCCACACGCTGCATGGGGGCCACCTGCTTGAAGAAGGCGGACTTGCAGTGGAAGCCGATCAACTCATAGAGCTCGGAGAGGATGCTGCACTGCTGAATTCTCTCCTCGGAATGCTGAAGCACAGGGAGAAAAGCAACAAGCATCTGAACGAAACATGTAAGTGAAAACAGACACGTAAAAAGATTTTCCCATAAAACAGAGACCTGATGACACAGGGAGGAAGAGGAAGGCTAACTTTTTGCACTGACGGGACCGAATTCAGAAACACAGGGAAGCAGCACTGTGCAGACGCTCCAGACCCCTTCCGGGCGCCACCTCCCCATGTTCATCCTGTCCTTTTACTAGAAAAGCCCGTATTCCCTGAAGCAGAGGAATCTGCTACCTACATATGAGTCACAGAGAAGGGAAAGAGGAAAAGGAAGGGAAATAAAAGGAACAACAATTCATCTAGACCATAGGATTTGGGCGGAACTTTCACCAATCACACAACTTCTCAAAGCACAGAGCACACAGTGAGAGGCTGACAGAGTGACTGCACCTTCTGCTCCTTAAGCACCTGATGCTCCCCTTACTGAATCATTACAATCATCTCAGAAACTATTACTAACCCGGCTAACAGGCAAGGAAATCTGAAACTCGGGGAGGAATTATTATCATCCTGGACAATGTCCCACAACCCAGAAATGTCAGAGCCTCCAACAGACCCTGGAGTAAAATGCTCCAATTCACCGTGGGCTCTGAAACTCAGGCTGAGTCCACGTCAGGTCTGCATGGGCCCAGAGCACGAGCCTGTGGGACAGGGAATGCTCCCACTCAAAGTGCCAGGCCAAGACCCTCAGGAACCGATGAAATGAAACCAAATCCCCAAAATCATTTCCAACCCACTGCCCTGTCCGGGAGGACTGCTCAGTACATCTGCACTGTCACCTGTGCACAGGCTGAGCAAGGGGCCCAGAGAGTGATGTGATGTCCCAGTGGAAGTGGCTCAGAGACCACTTCATCACAGGACAGACTCTCCCGGCTTCCAACATTAACTCTCCATTTCATTTCCAACTGGAAAGTAAGTTTAGACTTGTTTTCCTCTCCTAGAAACAAAGAGAGTGGTAATATCAGCAGGAAACTGAAGACTGAGGAAGAGTCTCCTGGCCATATGGAAGGATCAGCCGAGGAGGGAACAGAGACAGGAATCAGAAAGACCCGTATTCCAGTCCAAAGTCTGCACGTCACTCACTTTGACAGTTTCCTTATTAATACAAGTGATAAAATCTAATTATGATTGTTGGGAAAACTAAATGAAATAACGTATGCCAATAGCATAGGTGTAAAATCCTCCATGAGTGTTCCAGAAATGGATGTGATAGTGGTTAGTTACTGTCTGCCAAGTCTTGGGTGCTAAGCCCACATCAGCCAGCCAGAGATGTGCCAGAGAATGCCTCATCAGCCAGCAGCCTTCTCCAACTTGGAAACTCACAGTGTCTGAATAACAGGCAGTGGTGGATGCTTTGGGACACTCTGGTGGTAGCACTCCAGTGATGACTTTAAAAAGCTGGGGAGAATTTAGGGGACCATACAGCTCAAATGCAGAAAACACATTCCATGTATACCCACATTCATCTCTAGCCATGATGATTCAGAGAGGAAATGCATATTCAAACTTACACCAATTTCCCACATAAGTGCATCAAAACAATTTGGAAAGAATGTAACTTTCTTCTCTAGATCACACAGCGGGGATTACAAGGTTTGTACTGACAGCCCTACTTGTAAAACGTCTGCTAACATAACCAGGTCCACTATCAGTCATCATAATTCGAAGAGAAGGATGGAAAAGAACAAAGCCAAGCTATTATGCTCCAGTCTTTTGTTGGGTTACAATGTCACAGAGGAGACGGACAGGTGAACAAGGAACCACTCTGCTGTGATCATGGAGCCGGAGAATGGGATGGGGGGCAAGATGTATGACGCAGCAGCAGCTGTGCCCGCACTTCTAGGCAGGTACCCAAAGTCACCTCAACAACGTATCAAATGCTTGTGCCCACGTCCTCATCACATGACATATATTAAAGAGAAATGAAAACCTATAAATGGCCAATACCCGTGGTGGTTACACCATCCAAAGAGCAAAGTCACAGTTTGACAACTGGCCATTTCAGTTCCCTGGGATTCATTCTTGGAGAACCTTAAAAACCACTCCTCTGTCCTCAAGAGGTGCTGCCTACTTGTCCCATCTTTGGCTCAGGGATAAAGCACGTTCACGTGGACTTTAGTGTCTTCACAGATTTGACTGTCTTTCTCCAGGTTCACTTGTCCATTATGAAGAGACCAGAGTTAAGTCCATCCTCCGTAACATCAATTCCCTCCAGTGACAACTCATCGAGCCTGCAATTAAAAGCCAAATGAACAGGAATGTCCTCAGCTAAAAATGTCACCTACCCTTCACTGTTTTCATAAACTTCTCCTCTGGCTAATTGCAACAGACTAACACCTCCCTCCACCAAGCTTCCCAAAACTGTCAAACAGAAAGTAAGGTCCATAAAAGAGGAGACAACTCCATAGTCACCTCTGAATTCCTAACATATAGTAATGTCAATAAATAAAACTACGATTATGGCTTCTTTCCTTTAAAACCTTTCTGGTTATTTAAATGAGACCTTGGAAGAGAGGTGTTTGGGTCCAGTATCATCATGCAGAAGACTCTGGAGGCCTTTTTTGGAATGGCTGCCCACTGATTCATTCAAAACACAGCTTCACATTCCAGGAGGAGCTGTGATTTTCTGCCAGGAGTTTGTGGTCACTCTCATGCCAGAACAGCTTTAAACTATATCCTTACTTTGTATTTGTTATTTTTCCCCTCTTCAAACAAAATTCACTTTCCTTAATTTCTTGCCTTGAGGAATGTTTTCTTTTCTTTCTTTCTTTCTTTCTTTCTTTCTTTCTTTCTTTCTTTCTTTCTTTCTTTCTTTCTTTCTTTCTTTCTTTCTTTCTTTCTTTCTTTCTTTCTTTCTTTCTTTCTTTCTTTCTTTCTTTCTTTCTAATTCACCCTTTAGTAAAGCAGGCTTCTCAGGATGTGTTTGGACTTACATAGGATCAGCCATACAACTCCCAGTGTGAGAGGCCTGGGGATCACCTCCTGCCTTCCTGTCAGTGCAACTGAATCTCAGTTCAGGAGCCAACTGGCACCAGAGGGCTTCTAAAGCTCACGTATCTCCCAGAATCCCTGCTTTTGGGTTTGTCTTGGCTTCTGAGGATTTCCCCTCAGTTTCTTGACAATTAGCTGTGCAGCATGAAAGATGAGGAAGGAAGGTTTTATTTCTTAATCAGCATTTTAAGGATTTTGTGTAATGAAGGTTTTCACAAGTTTCTAGAACCCTCCATTGCTGAGAGGGAAAACACACTAGATATTGTCTAAATTTAGGTATCATGTGCATTTTTTCTTTGCATTTGTTTTCTTAACTGCTAACAGATATTTTTAATTAAAAAAAAGGCCCCAAATAGGATAGAAACTTGAAAGGGCAAACAAAATTAAAGGGCAAAGACAGAAAAATGATAAGCACTCTGCAAAGGTAATAGAATACATACACTATGGATGAGATTAGCAATTCTCAGTAACAGCTAATTGAAACATGACCATGAGGTAAAACTTCTCTCCTTTCAGGAGATTGCCAACTTGATTTTACTGTGAAAACGGCAAGAACTTCAAACCGGCACTATGAAACAAACTGAGAAACCAGAGTAAGTGTTTCACCTGCAAACCTCTTCCTCTGTGGTAGATGAATGAACGTCTCTCCACATGTTCAGTTCTGAGAGATAAGTGTGTGTGAAAGCCTTCCTTCAACTAGCTTCTTTGGAACACAAAGTTTCTTTTCAGTTGGAAACTCCACTACATACATATATATGGGGATGAACAGACTCTATCTCAGTTTTACAGTGAAAACTGCAGGAACTTCAAAACATCACTAGGAAACAGACTGAGAAACCACAGTAAGTGTTTCTCCGGCAACCGCTCCCTTTGTGCTAGATGAATGAACGTCTCTCCACATCACATGTTCATTTCTGAGAGATAAGTGTGTGTAAAAACGTCCTTCACCTAGCTTGTTGGGAACACAAAGTTTCTTTACAGTCCAAACTCCACTACATACATATATATGGGGAGGTAGTAGCTCCAAATCGGTTTTATACTGAAAAATGCAGGAACTTCAAACCGGCACTAGGAATCAGACTGAGAAACCAGAGTAATTGTTCCTCCTGCAACCGTTCCTTTTGTGCTAGATGAACGAACGTTTCCAGACATGTTGAGTTCTGAGAGAAAATTGTGTGTTAAAGCCATCCTTCACCTAGCTTGTGAGGAACACAAAGTTTCTTTTCAGATGGAAATTCCACTACATACAAATATATGCCGAGGGTCTAGCTCCAACTCGGTTTTACAGTGAAAACTGCAGGAACTTCAAACCGGGACCAGGAAACAGACTGAGAAACCAGAGTAAGTTTTTCACCTGCAAACCTCTCCCTTTGTGCTAGATGAACGAACGTCTCTCCACATGTTCAGTTCTGAGAGAAAAGTGTATGTGAAAGCTGTCCTTCACCTAGCTCGTTGGGAACACAAAGTTTCTTTTCAGTTGGAAACTCCACTACATACATATATATGGGGAGGTACTAGCTCCAACTCTGTTTTACAGTGAAAACTACAGGAATTTCAAACTGGCACTAGGAAACAGACTGAGTAACCAGAATAAGTCTTTCTACTAGAAACCACTCCCTTTATGGTGTATGAACGAACGTATCTCTGTATGTTGAATACTGATTATTATGTGTGTGGGAAGTCTTCAATCTTCTAGCTGGTTGGAATCGCATTTTATTTTCAGTAGGGAACTGCACTACATACATATATATGTGAAGTTACTAGATCCAACTCGGCTTTACAGAGAAAACTTCATGAAATTCTAACCAGCACTAAGAATAGATACTGAGAAACCAGAGTATTTTTTTCTACTACAATCCATTCCACTTATGCTAGATGAACTAACGTCTCACCACTTACTCTATTCTGAGAGGTAAATGTTTGCGCAAGCCATCAAAAATCTAACTTGTTGGGAAAACATTTTGTTTTCAGTGTGTATCTACATTACATGCATATATACAGGGAGGTATTAGCTTCAACTCGGTTTTAAGGTGAACACTGCATGTACTTCTAAGCAGCACAAGGAAACATACTGTGAGTGCTGGGTAAGTGTTTCTATTTCAAAACTTTTCTTTGTTGTAGATGAGCATATGTCTCTCCACTTGCTCAATTCTGTGCTCAATTCACCTAACTTGTTGTGATCACACAGTTTGTTTAGAGTTGGGAAATTCTCCACTTACATATATAATGGAAAGTACTAGCTCCAATTCGGTGTTACAGTGAAAACTTCATGAACTTCAGTCGGCATGAGGAAAACATTCTGAAAACCCAGTAGAAGTCTTTCTTGTAGAAACCATTCCATTTATGCTAGATGAATGAACATCTCTCCCCATGCTCATTTATGAGATTTAATTGTTTGTGAAGCCATCAATCTCCTAGCTTGTTGGTAACTCAGTTTCTTTTATGTGGGTACTACACTACTTACATATATATATATATATATGGATGTACTAGCTCAAACTCTGTTTTTGCGTGAAAACTGCATGAACTTCAAACCAGTAGTAGAAAACTTACTTAGAAACCCTAGTACGTGTTTCTACAAACCCATTCCCTTTACACTAGATGATCGAACGTCTCTTCACATTCCCAATTCTGACATTTAAATGAGTATGAAAGCCGTCAATCATGTAGTTTGTTGGAAACACACAGTTTCTTTTGTGTGGGAAACTACGCTAAAAAATATATTTTGGAAGGTACAAGCTCCAACTCAGTTTTTCCGTGAGAACTGCATGAATCTCCAACTGGCACTAGGAAAACATACTGAGAAACCAGAGCATGTGTTTCTACTGCAACCCATTCCCTTCATGCTAGATGAACAAATGTCTCTCCACTTGCACAATTCTGAGAGTTAAGTGTGTGTGAAAGTCTTCAATCAGCTAGCTTGTTGGAAAAACACAGTTTCTTATGAGTGGGTAAACTCACTACATTTGTATAAATGTGGAGGTACTAGTTCCAACTCGGATTTACAATGAAAACTGCATGAACTTCAAATCAGCACTAGAAAACATACTGAGAATCCAGTGTAGTGTTTCTACTGCAAACCATTCCCTTTATGGTAGACAAATGAATGTCTCTCCACGTTCTCAATATTCAGAACTGAATGAGTGTTGAAGCCATCCTTCACCTACCTTGTTGGAAACCCAGAGTTTCAGTCCAATGGAAACTATGCTCCTTTCATATATATAGGGACTTACTAGCACAGACTCGGTTTTACACTGCAAACCACTTTTATTTGAAACCGGCTTTGAGAAACATGCTGACAACTCAGAGAATGTGTTTCTGTATATCACTTAACCTTCAATGCTGGATGAAAAAACGCCTCTCCACAGGCTTACTTCTGACATCTGAATTTGTTTTGGAGACGTCCTTCACCTAACTTGTTGGAAAACCAGAGTTTCTGGTATAGTGGAACTATGCTACTTCCGTATGTAAGGGGGGGGCACTCACTCCAACTTTGTTTTCCAGATCAAACCGCTTTTACATCGAAACTGGCATAAGAAACATGCTCAGAAATCAGAGAATGTGTGTCTAGAAGTCCCTCTGCCTTTTATGCTGGATGAAGGAACCCCTCTCCACATACTTAATTTTCAGGAATGTAGGAGTGTGGAAGCCACCTTTCAACTTGCCTATTGGAAACCCAGATTTTCAGTCCAAGGTAAACTTTGCTCCTTTCATATATATGGGGACGTACTAGCACAAACTCAGTTTTTCACTGCAAACCGCTTTTACTTGAAACTGGGTTTAAGAAACATACTGAGAAATCAGAGAACGTGTTTGTACATCTCACTCTGCCTTTTATGTTTACTGTGAAACGCTGGTTTCAAAGAAAAATCACTTTGCTTTGGTAAACTGCTTTGAATCGAGTTCCTCCACTTTGATATGTAAATTGGGTCATTCCCGTATTCCAGAAACTCTGGTTTTCCAACATGTTAGGAGAAGGACGTCTCCAACACAAATTCAAATGTCAGAAGTGATTTTGTGGAGAGGCGTTCTTTCATCCAGCATTGCAGGTTAAGTGACATGCAGAAATGCTTACTCTGAATTCTCAGCATGTTTCCTAATGCCAGTTTCTAAGGAAGAGCGATTTGCTGTGGAAAACCACTTTGGAGCAAGAGCCTCTGCTTAGATATATAAGCAGCATACTTCCCCTAGGCCAGAAACCCTTGTTTTCAAAGAAGTTATGTGAAGAATGGCTCCAACTCACATTTAGATGTCAGAAGTGAGCGTGTTGGGAGGCGTTCCTTCTTCCACCATTGAAGGTTAAGTGATGTACTGAAACACTCACTCTGATTTCTTAGCATGTTTCTGAAATCCATTTCAAGTAAAAACATTTTGCAGTGGAAATGCGAGTTGGTGCTAGTTCGTTCGCATATATATGAAAGCAGTGTTGTTTCCCTAGTCCAGAAACTGTTGGTTCCCAACGAGCTAGGTGAAGGACGGCTTCCATACATATACAGATTTGAAAATAGAGCATGTGGAGAGGCCTTATTTCACCCAGCATAAAAGGCAGAGTGACATGTAGAAACACATTCTCTGATTTCTCAGCATGTTTACTAACGCCGGTTTCAAAGTAAAAGTAGTTAGCTGTGGAAAACCACGTTGAAGTGAGTGCCTCCCCTTAGACACGTTAGTAGCGTAGTTCCCCTAGACCAGAAACACTGGGCTTACTACAAGTTAGATGAAGGACAGTTCCAACATACATTCAGCTGTCAAACGTGAGCATGTGGAGATGCGTTCTTTCATCCATCATTGAAGGTTAAGTGACATACAGAAACATTTACTCTGATTTCTCAGAATCTTTCGCAAAGCCGGTTTCAAGTAAAAGTGGTTTGCATAGGAAAACCGAGTTGGTGCTAGTACGTTGCCATATATATGAAAACAGCATAGTTTCCCTAGTCCAGAAATTCTGGGTTCCCAACAAGCTTGGTGAAGGATGGCCTCCGCACTTATACAGATCTGAAAATAGAGCATGTGGAGTGGCGTTCGTTCATCCAGCATAAAAGGCAGAGTGACATGTAGAAACACATTCTCTGATTTCTCAGCATGTTTACTAATGCCGATTTCAAAGTAAAAGCTGTTTGTGTGGAAAACTGTGTTGGAGCGAGTGCCTCCCCTTAGATATGTAAGCAGCATAGTACCCCTAGACCAGAAACTCTGGGTTTCCAACAAGTTAAGTGAAGGGCAGCTCCAACACTCATCCAGCTGTCATAAGTGAGCATGTGGAGAGGCGTTCTTTCATCCAGCATTGAAGGTTAAGTGACATTCTGAAACACTTTCTCTGATTTCTCAGCATGTTTCTCAAAGCTGCTTTCAAGTAAAGCGGTTTGCAGTGAAAATGCGAGTTGGTGCTAGGATGTCCCCAAATATAAGAAAGCAGCTTAGTTCTCCTAGTCCTGAAACTATGGTTCCCAACATGTTAGGTAAAAGATGGCTTCCATACATAAACAGATTTGAAAATAGAGCATGTGGAGTGGCGTTTTTTCATCCATCATAAAAGGCAGAGTGACATGTAGAAACACACTCTCTGATTTCTCAGTGTGTTTACTAATGCCGGTTTCACAGTAAAAGTGCTTTGCTTAGGAAAACCGCGTTGGAGCGACTGCCTCCGGTTAGATATGTAAGTAGCATAGTTCCCCTAGACCAGAAACTCTGGGTTTCCAACAAGTTAGGTGAAGGGCAGCTCCAACACACATTCAAATGTCAGAAGTTATCATGTGGAGAGGCATTCTTTCATCCAGCATTGAAGGTTAAGTGACATACAGAAACACTTACTCTGAATTCTCAGTATGTTTTTCAGAGCCGGTTGCAAGTAAACGTGGTTTGCAGTGAAAAACCATTTTGGTACTAGTGCATCCCCATAGATATGTATGTAGCATAGTTTCCCTACCCCAGAAACTGGATTCCCAATTAGCTAGTTGAAGGATGGCTTCCAAACTCATACATATCTGAAAATTAAGCATGTGGTGTGGAGTTCTTTCATACAGCATAAAAGGTGGAGTGACATATAGAAACACTAACTCTGATTTCTCAGCATGATTCTGAAAGCCAGTTTCAAGTAGAAGCTCTTTGAAATGGAAAAGCCACCTGGAGCTTGTGCCTCCCCTTATATATGTAAGTACCTTAATTCCCCGAGGCCGGAAACTCTGTGTTCTCAAAAACCTAGGTGAAGGTTGGCTTCCACTCACATATGTTTCCAAAATGGAAAAAGTGTAGAAGCATTCCTTTATCTCACCTAAACAGCAAGGCTACATCTCAAGCACTTACCATGATTTCTCTGCATGTTTACTTGAGTAGATTTAAAGCTAAAAGCATTTTTTGCTCAGAAACCTAGGTAGAGCTTATTCCTGCTGTTATATATATCGGTCGGGCAGTGCCCCAACACCACAATTCTGTGTTTCCAGCAGTGTTGGTGAAGGATGGCTTCCACACACATTCGGTTTTCTCTCCTCCTCACTCTTCTGCTTAGACATCAATGCAGGTTGTGTATTGTGGAAGCCAAGGACATTTTTTTTTCATTTATTATCAGCCTCGGAGAAAACTGAGACCTACTTCTGCTCTTTTTCCCTGCTAGATTTCCTCTTGGTGCATTTCCAATCCTCAAGAGTGAGTTCCTTAAATCAAGTAATTATTTCAAAAAAAAATGAGCAGGTTTCCATAGGACCATTACTTCTTTTGTATTCTTGTTTTTTAATACCTCTCTTCCAGCTCTTTATCTCCAGGTGTCTTATTTCTATGTCCCTTGGTTTGGGATGATGGCTAATCAGCATTAATGTAGAAATTGTTGCTTGATATTACTGATCTATATTCTTTCCATGGATATTTGATTTATTATTGGATTTTAGGGAAGATAGTTTCTGTAAAAAAATTCTGGTAAGTAACTTGTGGGGGATTCTGATTCTCTTGGTCTAGAATTATAATGCTTAATTTCTGAATAAGTGATAATTTCATACAGCTCAAAATTCCAAACATTTGAGTGCCACCACTGTCCCGAAGCCTTTCAAACTTTTCTTTGTGGGCACTCAGAACTGAGTATGTGTGTGTGTGTGTGTGTGTGTGTGTGGTGTCCTTCTGGACTTAGTTTAGCCTGAAATGAGCAAAGGCAAGTACCCCCCATTTTACACAGACGACTTTCACAATTTGATATCTTTTAAAAATATATGAACAGTAATGTAGAATTTTACAAGAAGCAGTGACCTTCAGGGCTGTCAGCAATGGAGGCAGAACAGTTGGAGGGACAGCAGGTGCTCATGTTCAGTGGCTGAGGTCACACAACATCCACGGCCACTTCTGGTTAATATTATAGAGTTGGTGCTCTCTGCAGGCTTTCAGAGACTGTGCCCCCCTCCCCACCAAACATATATATTAGGAAAAGTGGCGAGCCTCAGTATGAGAAACAATAAAGAATTTGTAGGGGAAATTGAGTTTATTGTTTTTAAAAAGAAAAATTAGCATTGAGGTAGTTTAATTTCAGCTCCTAATAGACTGATGTGTTGACATTCACAAGGATGCATAAACACATGCAAGATCATGGGGCAGGACCGGAGACTCTGAAGCAGCAATCACCACACACAACTTTCACTGCTGGCCTTGACAGCTTTATAGAATTACTTGATTAAGAAAAGGCCATAGATGTTAAATATCAACATTTTGAGAAAGCAGTTCTTTTGAAATCTTATATACTAGTGTAACTGAATTGGATAAAGAAATGCTAAATGTGTAATAAAGTATCCAAAGAGGTAATGATTACTGAAAACACCACAAATTGAAGAGGACCACAACATAATGTGCATATATATTTTAATGATCTGGAAGAATCAGCTCAGCAGTGTATTCAAGACATCTAGAGATGATGTCAAAAGAGGGTATCCTTGGATAGCTTTTTGTGAATGTTAGAGAGAAATCAGGGTCAGGCACACAAATTTAGTTTAAAAGAAAAAGGTGAAACAGATTTCTTTTCAAAAATCTATTGTGTCTGGTTAGAAATCATCAAATCCATGGGCCAAGGGAAGGAAAAAAAAACCTAGTGACCACGTGACTGTTTCAGGTGCTGGTAGTAAAATGACAGTTGACAATTGTGTAAATTAGATATGATTTTAATGTCCAACTAACCCAAAGATTTTTAGTCCATGTGCCAAAAATATATCAAGGAATAAATACTGATCTATGTTTTGTCAGCTCTGTTATCCCCTCTTCAAGCCTGCATTCTGATTGGGAAACAAAGAACTTCTACAGCAGGGAGGGGGATTTTCAAAAATGGAGTGTCCCCAAACCGAGAAAATAAAGAAAATTTAGCCATACACTGTAGAGACACAGGGAGATCTGTTGAGCCAGATGACACTTGCTTTACTGTCAACTAGTAGGAGGTGCAGCTTTTTGATGACTAGGGTACCACATTGCTGCCTTTCTTAAGGTATTGCCCACGGCTCTTTAGAAGCGATGAAGTGGGGCCAAGGATTTAGCCTCTGAATGCCCTTTGCCATGGATGTTGTCTCTATTGTCCACTTTTAAGCTTTAGCTTAGACAAGTTGCAGTGTCTTGCCAAGTGAGCTACAGACAGTAAGTGCATCTTGAAACACACGGCTCTTTCCTCCTCACTGCAGCAGAGAACCTCTGCATTGGAGCAACCTGAGATGTCATCGATGGTCATTTTTCATGTTAGGAATCAGTAAGGATGCTATGTCCACATGGATGAGGAGGGTAAGATTTCAGTCTCTTAAGTGGTAATGATGGGTTGACCTTTTGACTTAAATATTCTCACATCAACAAATGCGTGTCTGTTCTGGACCAAGAAGAAACAAGTGTTTGAAAAATAATAGCTTGAAAGGTCAGTGGGACATATCAGGCATCTATTTCATGTCTTCAAGCTCGGGTATGAAACATGAGTTTCCTATCCTGAATGATACTGACAATTTGCCGTGCTCTGTGCCTCATGTATACCAAAGGCTTTCCTAAGTAAAATATCTAGAAATGGTAACATCATTGATATGTGTTAAACTGGGGGAGATGAAGGAATTAAAATTAGTCCCTAATGTGCATTGATTTTTTTAAAGACATCAATTTTATAGAAACTTTTGTAGAATTAAAGTGACAGAAAATTACAAAGCACCTTTTCCTTCTGGTAAGAAAGGGTTCTGTATTCCTTTATTGATGAATGTAACATAGAATCAGTACTAATATTGTTTGTATTATACTTAGTGTTTACAGAGTGATTCACAGATATTCTCCTATTTCATCTGTGCAATGACCTCTGGAAGATAAGATTTCCTAGTTATGCTTTTTAATGTCTGTTTTTAACTCTGTCTAAAAGCAGATTGATTGAGCTCCATTTGCTCAATTTAGAAGGCTGGACTGATTAATTGTGTCACAACATTCCAGGAGGCAGAGGAAAGGAAGAGACAGGGGTTCTACACAATGGAAGCTGTTCCTGAAATGATTTGACCAGCAGTCTTATCCATTTTTCCCAAGGCTGGAAACAAAACACAACCCAAGACAAGGAAAACAGGGAGCCAATGTTGCTCCAGCCTTGGCATGTAGACTCATGGCTGTCCTTCTGTGCCTTGGAGAGGAGGATGCTTTGGATCTCTGTTCTACAAACTCTGTTTTGCTTTATCTCCACAGTGTCTTGTTTTATTGGCATATGCTGAAACTTGATTTACATTTCATAGCATTAAAACAAATATCAAGATCTCTGTATCACTTATTAACTATTTGGTAAATAGTTTTTTGTGAATGTTTAACTTTATTATTAGGTCTTACCATGGCAATGTACAACACCTAGTTCCCCAGATAACAGCAGTGGCTTAAACATGCTAAACTTGTATTTCCCTCTTACATAAAGAAGTCAAGCAATCAGTAGCCCAGGGCTGGTTTGCATGATGGCCCCTGGGTCAGAGAACAAGGTGCCTGTTATCTTCAGCCCATGAACCTTATGGCCCTAAGTGGCTGCCTGTGGGTCAACCATCAGGTCCACATTCCAGGCAGCAGAGAGGAGGGAATAAAGGTGCTTCAGTTCCCTTTTGGGATGGTTCTGTAAATTCCCAGGTAGCTTTCCTGCTTTTATCTTGCTTTAGACAGAGGGCTGAGAGACAGCTTGCTATGAGGTAAGCTCAGCTCAGGACCAGTTATCTCCCTCGAGGGGAGGGGAGGGAGTGGGCGGGGAGGAACCGATCATCCTGCACATGGTGTAAGACATCACGATGAGCCACCGGGGGCCTCTGAAGTCCATCCATTGCTTCAGGCTGCACTGAGCGGTTGGTAACGTTTGAGTTTTTCACGTAGAGTTGCGTGTATGCTGGAACAATTTCTCGGTTAATTTAAACTAGTGGCTACCAGAGCACATTCGAGAACACAGTTGTTCTCACCTTCTAGCCAGTGACCCTCCCACCAGGTTTCTGTCCTGCTGTTCATATCCACATTATTTTCCAAGACTTCCGGAGGAAATGTAAGCAGCCTGATGCTGTGTGAATCCCTTCTTGTTCTTTGAAGGAACAGTAAATTGCCTAGAGAAGAGTGGACGAAATTCCAACCATCCATTTATTTAAAGCTCTGAGATTTGGTGTTAGGAAATAGAAGAAAATTCCAGAAACACCCTTAAGAAACATTATTTCTTTCAAATGTGATTTGGAACAGCAAAGGACAATATATTTTATAGAACAAATTTTAAGACAACTGAATTGGCAGTAAGTTCAGATAATGAAACTTCCATCAAGTTTTTCTATTTCTCCTGGAAATTCCTTGGTTCTTGGTGTAAATTATTAATAATTAATATCAGCTTTCTATTCTTTCTCTTCCTGTAGTTGTAGAGATAAAATGAAAACAGCTTGTTGTGTCACTGGGAAAGCCTCCTGCTCAAACTTCTAGTTAAACCGCTCGTGTGCATTTTGGTGACAGGTGTGCTAAATAGTAGTTTTCATGCACTTGAGGGATGCCCATCACACCAGCACTGTAGGAGCCTATTTCTCAACCACGACCAGGTGAGACCCTCCTTACCTCCGCTGCCTTGCCCAGGCCCCTGCATTCTGGTTCTTTCTCATGACCCATTTTCATAAAGTTCAGCCCTGCACCAGCAGAGCAAGTCTTGGTTTCTCAAAGACCAGGATCTTAGTTCTAGGTTTTCTGTTAAAGGACAGTGTATAAAATCAGGCAAATTAATATCTCTTTTGAGACCTCAGGATCTCTGCAATTAAATAAGAACTTGAGTTACAATACTATTCTTTTCCATTTTTGAATTTCTATAACTCCACACAATAGCTTTTTTATTAATTAGCTAAAAATTTTTCCAGAATATATTTTCATAAGATTCACAAGTATCAGTTAATTTATATTTAAAGATGTTATATTTAAGAAATGGAATGATTATTTACTTTTAAAAAGTAATTTAAGTCAAGAAATGTGTGATACTGAATGTTTACTATGAGTTCAAGTATGTAAGCTTAATTTTTTGGTACTGTCAATAAACCACACAATGTGAGAGTTGTGGGTTAAGTTTTATCTGGGGCAATATGAAGACCAAAGCCCAGGTGTTAGCATCTCAGAGAGTTCAGAACTGCTCTCAAAATGAGGGGGAGCTCAGCATTATATGAGATTTCATTGAAGGGGTACGTGCACTCAAGTATACATTAAGTGAGGCTCCTGCTAGTCAAGGAGCAGGTGTCTCTGTTAATGATTTTAGTGCTTTTCTAGATAGGAGGACATGCAAGAATTTGGGCTCTTAAAATTTCCTGAAAATGTCTAACTATCTGAAGGATTTTCTGCCCATTTTCCCAGAGCACAAAGCACCCCATTCCTGATCTCCAACCTGAACTACTTTCAGAGGGTGTTGAAGGTCAGCAGCTGCAGTAGCTCTTGACTTAATCAAATCAGAGGCAGATGACAAGTGCCCATTTTTAGTTGACAATATGTATATATTGTAGGAAAAAATGTTACTTTCCAACCCTACCCCTGTTTTACTTTTAGTTAGATATCAACGGATAATTCTTAGATGACTTAAGCCAGACGAGGGGGTGAAGGAGTCATCTCTTGAGCTGGCCAGTGCTCTATGTCAGCCTTCTTGAACACATCCAATTTTCTTTCTGTTCAAACAGCATGCATCTGATTTTATGAAGTTTGGAGCCTATCCTGAGCACATGGGGTCTGGAGGTGGCCCTGTTCCTGTGGTCTTTGTTTATTCGGTGAATTATGGTGTGAATCTTTATGTGCCCAAGCTTCATCATAATATCAAACTTTAAGGATTTCAATATGGGAGATGGATGCCAAGTTCTGGGAATAGATTTTCAGGATAACAGCCAGGATTGGTACAAAGTAGGGAGAATGGATACAGCCTTTATAAAAGAAATGTTATTTTACAATTACTGGCAGATAAATTAAAGTGCTTGTTGGGATTCTATCAGGAATGTTTAATTGAGAGACCTACCTCCCATTTTCATGAAATAAAATAATTTTATTATTTGTTTAGTGCCTACTGTCTAGCAAATAAGTATCCCCTTTGCATATAGTTTTATTGTTTAATGTCTACAAAGATTCCCTGGAGAACACACATGTCACAGGTGAGGGAACCAGGATCATACAGGGTAAGTGGCTGGAAGGCAGATGGACTGGAGGGCTTACCCTCCTTCAGGCTGAGACAGAGACACCAAGGTTTATTGACAAGCGTGTTACTGAAGTGGTTTATTTAATACTTTGCTTCCTTGATGAAGTGGATCTCTTGAAATTGTTTATATCTGTCTTATCTTACCCTCTCTCTTCTGCCTCAAGACTTCTCCTTGTAAGTAGTATGATTTCAGCCTGAACTGATTCAGGAAAATCAGAAAATAAAAAATTAGCCCACACAAATATCTGATTAGTCCTTGTAATTCAGCACTTCCTAAAACTCCCAGAAATGCAAGGAAGGTGTGTTATCTCAGGGACTGAGTGCATTTGAATTGTGAGAAATGTAAGTGTGATCTGGTAAAGGTACAGGCTCTACAAACAAAGATCTGGGTTTGGATCCTGGCTCCATCAAGTACTGGAAACATGACCACCCAGAGCCTCAGTTTCTTCATGTGTTAAATGGGCTGATGGAGCTCACCTCCAAGCTGTCAGGTCAAAATGAGATGGTACGAGTGACTCTCAGGCAGAATGCTTGGCCAAGCACTAGTTGATCTTGCTGCTTTATAATGTCTTCTTAGGTAATTCCGTCATCCATTGCCTTGTGAATACCTCCTCATTTGCTTTAAGAAAAATAACATGCCTTAAGAATTTTAAACATAAGGAATGAAGATTTACTGATTAATGCTGGGTGTATTTTTATAGGTCATTTATTAAAAAAAATGTAGGAGTTCTCTAAAGAGAATTTATTAAGTGTGCCTAGAATATGATTCAGTTAAAAATGATTTTCCTTTCAATACTTTTCAGAAATTTTCTGTGATATTTTTCTTGAATAGTAGTTGAAGATTTCTGAGGAGGTTTTATATTTAGAAAAGTTTATTCTTGTAACAATTGACACATTAAATAAATGATTCATAACCCTGCACAGCATAAAGCCCTGGCTTTTTTTTTAAATATATATAATTTTGGTGGTTAGTTCTAAGACATTTTATTGGGTAGAGGTATCTCCCATTTCCATTTTATAGGCAGAGAAGATGAGTCATACGATACTCAGTATACAAGAGCAGCAGAGGCTGATTAATTTGGTCAGAAGAGTAAAAGGGTGTGGAGCAAAAAAATCCTTGATTCTCAAACTGGACACATTCTGTGGTGCTATGCAGCTGAAATGTTTTTGATTTTGCTTCTGGGTTGTCCTAGATTTTGGCGCATGTGCCTGGAAATGTCTCTTGGGCAAAGATCCTAATTTAAGAAGGTTGTCATTGTAAATGCTCTTAAGAGGATTAAACAAATTCCACAGAAAATAAACGAACATGTTTGGAAGGTTTTCCATCCTCATATAACTTCCAGAAAACAGACATGATTCACTTGCTAAACCAAACACACAGGTATAGAAACGAGCCTGGCTCACATGACTGGACAGCACGGAGGGAGCCTCATCTAGTGGCGGGGGTTCCGCTGAAGGAACTGCACCTGAAATTTTAATTAGAATTTATTTCCAGTGAGTGTTGCTTCCGCGCTTTTCTCCCCAAAATAAGGAAGCACCCTCCTTGCCTGGCCATTAGTCTGCAGAGCCCCAAGACTCACACACTCCCCTGCTCATCAGGAGGCTGATGGAGCCAGTTTGCTTAGACACACTTAGCTACACTTGCAGCGGGGATCATCAGTCTCTTCTGTGTGTTGACCTCCACGTGCAGGGGAGAAAATCGACTTTTGCTGCTGACCAACACTAATTGACTACCAGTTGTTTCAGAGGGACTGTGATGTTGAAAACTGGTGTCCCTTTCATTTTTATATGTTGGATGCTGACAAATTACACGGTGACACCCCCACTGTAAGTACACTACCAGGGAGGGGGGCAGAGTTTGGATCTGTGTGTTTTAGTATTCAGATCCTGGCACTGGTCAGCTTTGTGTTCTCACTGGGTTTGGGAGACTGTTTCCGGAGCGATTTCTTTAGCTTCCAATAAATTTGCAAAGCCGTCTCCTTCAGTCGAGTTCTGATGAGTTGAGTTGGGAGGGGCATGTGAAAGTGGGGCGGGCAGAGAGGTGGGATGAAAACTAGCCACCATCTGGTTACCTCTCAATTTTTATGGGCCAAAAATGCTTGTCTTCTTTTCTTTTCTCCTCCATCCACTCCTTCAGGTCAGGGAGTCGTCTTCAAGAATTTCTTCCTAAAATATAAAGTAATGATGAAGGCAGTGTGTTTCTGTGGTTGATTTCTTTTGATTTGGGTTCATTGTTAAAGATTTTCTGGTGAGGCTTTTATGAGCTCTTAAAAGCTGGAAGAGCAGCAATACCAAGGAAAGAAAGCCAGAGAAACATGTCAGCGGCCCCTGTGAGGTCTGGGGGATGAGGGCAGGAGGTGGGGCAGAGGCAGCACCATGGCCTCCCCTGCAGCCTTGAGGGCAACGTGCACATGTAAACCAGCATCTCTTGTCACCATGTGTTTTAACAGGACTCCCACTAAAGGAATGCGTGGAGATTTGTGGAGGCCTTACCTTTTACCCTCTTGTCAAACATCTTTAATGCTGACTGTATCTATTCAAGATGACACAGAGATCACCTGCAGAGCTTGAGGGAGTGGTGCTTGCTTCCTGTCTTGCCCACCCCAGGCTCACTCATCAGACAACTGATTCTTACAGGCACTGCAGTGCCTGTGGGGGGAGCTCTGCTCCTCGGGGAGCTGGGCACTGGAGTGCTCACATTGGAGCCGGTCCCACCAGAGCTGATCCTTCTCCACGTGTTGAGCCCTTTGTGTAAGTAGTAGAGGTGGGATCCAGAGTCTTCCTGTGTCTATGGAGTTCACCAGTAAAGCCAACTTGGAGGAAAGAATGTAAATGCCTACTGTTCCAGGACTGTGTCCTAAGGGTTTAAAGCTCACTGCAGAGCACACGAGAGATCTCATTCAGTAAATACTCTGGGGTCTTGACTCTGACTTGTCATGAATTTGGCATTCTCAGAATGTTATTTCTCTTAAAATATGTCTAAGGAATCATTTTTGTGTGATGGTTATGTGTATGTAAGTGTCCTGAAGAAACTGTTGTGGATGGAAGTGTGGGCATCAGTGGTACCAGAAGGGCTGGTGGCCCTGGGGCTGCCCGAGCTCTACACCATTTGTTACAAACAGTCTTTCAGATTGCATCTTATTCCAGAGCTCACCGGGGCTCCCATCTCTCACTACGTGTCTTGAGAGAATATTTGTTCAGAGGGGAGGGGATGGGGTGCTTCAAACCCTGGGTTCTGGGGTTCCCTGTCTAAAGGTGGCACTGGCACAAATCCTTTATTCATGGAGTAATGAAGCCCCCTAGTCTTGTGGCTAATTGGGCCTCCGTGTCCTTCTTCATGTTAGGAGCTGGAGGGCTTGTGTTAGGCCCCCAAACCTGTTTTTGGTGAGTTTTCAGCCCTCTCACACCCCTTGGGTTGTCCCATTTCAGTCACATGACTTTGATTTTTGCAGGTAGGTGTGAATCCTGGACAGTGCCTGGGACTTCTTGGTTTCCCCTACAGTAGGGACACTGAAGAATGTTCACCACATAAGGTGTGTTTGGGGGCCTCGAGGACACGTAGGGACCCACAGACAGATGTCTGGATGTGTGGCAATCAGGCCCGAGTCTTGGAAGAACAGAGATTCCATTACTGCTTTAACAGTGAAATTCAGGGAGTAATTCTGGAAGGTCTGATGCAACTGAGATTAAAATTATTATATGGTTTTTATTGTTAGCAGTAGTGGTTTTTAACCATTAGACCCAGTTCCCCCTGTTTATAATAAATATTTTATAACCTTTCTTTTCTGGTGCCCTGAAGTAAACATCATAGAAAATGTAACTTAACTATAAATATGATAAACAAATAGACAGGTAGATGGAAAGATGGGGTACCTAAATTCTTCTATTATGGGGTATTTTATATTCTATGCTAATTAGTGGCTTCTCAGGACAAAAGGCACATACAAAGGAAGTGACTTCTAATAAACTATTTTTCCAAGCCTTACCTAACTGGGAAACAACTGGCTTCACAATGTTAGAGCACCTCCCAGGTCCCCGGGGAAATCTCCTTGTCAGAGTTACACTTGCTGATGGTGTCCTGTGCCAAGTGCAAGCACATGCGGTTTGGAAGCTGCCCAGAGGCTGACTTCAGGGATTCCTTCTCCGTTGCAGCTGTGAGGGAACCTTGTCTTTCCTGACCACAACCACAGAGGTGATTTTAAATCTCTGAAAACTGCCATACCAGTGTATATCACAACCCCCACAAGATATGTTGAATAAAGTAGAAAACTTTAAGTGTCTCCTTTAGGATAGAAATAGGGTATAAAAGAAATAATAAATTAAAAAATTCTAGTGCCTGAATAAGTGCTACATTACACTGGCTGCATTATAAGGTTAGACAAATTCATTACCGCTTTACATACCACATCATGTAGTTAGATTTTATTTATCTTTTTTTTTTCCCTAATGAAAAAATTCATTTGATGAGTTCTTGTGTCAGAGGTGATGAGCAGAGAGCAAGTATAAAACCGGGAATTGTGATGCTGGTCAGTCTAAGATCAGCTCCGTCACTGCACAGATCATCTTTACTTATTTTACTGCACTTTTTGGAATCACATTCTCACTTGGAAAAACCCCTGTGTCAGTTGGATTTGTTAGTAAAACAATTCTTTTTCTTACCTAGAACATCAGTGATGTTTTCAAGATGATAAAAAAAAATTTGCCCATGGCATTTAAACAGTTGTTTGTTGTCATAATTCATGGCTCACGGTCTTGTATTTGTCACAATTGGAAAATGTGTTTTCTTTGTGCAAATTCTCATTGCTTTGGTGATGCAGGGACACATGACCTTACTGGATGGAGTATGATTGTAGTTGTTTGCATTCTCTCCCTAAATCTGGAGTCCTGTGTTATGTTTCCTGGTAACTTAAAAAATAGGAATATTGTTATTTACCTAAATATCTAACCTCTCACCAGTGATGCATATCAAATTTGTCCAAATAGGAATTCCAATATTAAATGAGACAGTAATTTCACAACCCACTTTTCCAAAAATTTGGATTGATGGCTCAATTATACCAGGGACATTAGCTGTTTTAATTGAATCAATCATTGCTTTCTTCAATAAAATTTTCCTTTCCATCTGCTCTTTTTGTTTATTGTTCTTCAGTGTTTCATTTGCTTTCTTTCCCAAATATATATGATTTTGGCTTTTGTCATCGAAAATCCTTGCTGGTTTTGCTACCTCATGCTGGAGAGAAAGGCTTGTGACTGCTTTATAGTCACTGGTTTCATGGTTGTATGAGTGCTTAATGCTAACTTGCAGGGGTGTGGAGACCTAATGAAGTTTGTACATAAAAGGCTAGTCTACACTGAGTGTAGGGTTAGTGTTTGCAGCCCATGTCATCAGTATCATAATTATTCCATTACAATCATCCTCTATTAATCAGTGTTACTTTCTAACGTCTGCAGGAGAGGAAATGTAGAAGTCTAAATGTAAATCTTTGCCAAATTTTCAGTCAATTCAAAACATTTAAAGCTTTGCTGTCAATTGGACTGTGTGCCTGATATCCCTACTTCTGCTCCTCCTGACCCAGGATGCGGTCTCCATGGCTGATGATCCATGAGGCACTGGATTCTTGGTCCCATGGCTTTGTGTGTTCTGGGACATCTGGGGACTTAAGCACTGTTTTGGGGGCTTTGGTTCCCACCTCTTCATAGCATTGCAGAGATGAGATCTGTGGGTTCACCCTCATTCTTGAGTGTATGGTGCATTTTTTCTAGAACCAACACACGACACCGTGGCAGCACTGCTTTGACCATGTGCTGGGACAGTGTATGCTTGCCAGTTCCTGGGTTTAAATTTTCTGTTCTAATTTCTTAAATGGGGTATATTGGCAGATACTCTCCATGTAAACAGAAGCTCTATGGGATTTTCAGCAACTTCTAAGAGCATAAATATTCCTGAAGCAGCTAATCTTCCTCCTAACAAGTGAGGAGTAAGCTGGCAAGTCCTGGGTGCCTGTGGCTGCCAAGCTGTGCAGCCCAGGCTACTCACTGAGGAGCAAGGAGAAAATCTAAAAAACCTACTTCAATGCTGTCTTTCACAGAATCTCAGAAATGAATGTTTTAATATCTAAAGAGGGGTGATTTTTTAAAATAAATTTTTTACTTTTTTCCTTTTTCAGTTTTATTAGGTAGAATTATTACAGTTCAACTACACATACAAATATTGCATGCAAATACATGTATAGAGTATACTGAATTTTTTAGTTTACATATATGTACTAATTATTGTTTCTAAGAACAGATTAGGGCTTTAGATTTTTAAAATTACAGTTACCAGAGGAATAAGGACATCTACAAAAGAGTAATAAACAGAATATGGTAATCCAATCACAAAGGACAGTCAGATGTGCTTACATATATTCAAGAAATCAAAATAATATTTAGATCATTTGTGGTCTTATTATTATTGGTATTAATTTTAGATTCCCCATAAATGAAGTCATATGGCATTTTTCTTTCTCTTTCCACCCCACTTCACGTAGAATGACAGTCTTCAGGTCCATCCATGTTGCTGCAAATGGTATTTTTATGACTGAATAGTGTTCCATTGTGTATATGTATCACCTCATCTTTATCCGGTCATGTGCTGATGGACATTTGTGTTGTTTACATGTTCCTTTTTCTATGTCCCTTCTGGCAACAATTATGGATTTTAAATATTTTCCACATTAAAATCCTTCCTGAGGGAGATGTGGTAACTGGAATCAAAAACAGTTAGAGCACAGGGTTGTGTGTGATGGGCCCTTGGGGCTTGGTAGGAAGGTTGGCAGAAAGGATTTCAGATTCTGATCAAATGATTCCTCCTCTTGTAGCCCTGCTGACCGCCTCTCTCATGGCCTGCCCTACAAGTCTGACCAGTGCCTTCTGTGAATCCTACTGTATTGTGCCCAAATTTTGTCCAATTGGTGTCATCCAGCAGGGACCTTAAGTGAGGCACCCAAGCTCCTGTGTTGGTTTCTTCCATCAACCCTTAAATTCCTTGGGAGCCAGGACAGTCTCATTGCCCCAAGGATCCCTAATGCCTAGTGAGATGCCTGATACAGCTGGTCCTTAACGAGCACATGGGTCAAATGGAAAAACCTGATCAAAGAAAAGGCCCTCATTTTTCAGAAATGCCTACTTGAGTACATAGGGTAAAATGACATGTCTTCTGGGATTTGCTGCCAAATACTTCAACAAAGGACAAGGAAAAGAACAAAGGTCTGAATAAAGGAAATATGGAAAAGTTCGTGAATTCCTTAATCTGGGTGATGGGCTTATTGTACTATACTTATTGATGTATACTTAAGTTAGCTTCTAATTTTACTGTCATTAGCTGAATAGCAAGTATTAATATGTATTAATTGAAATCCTTAGAAATGACCAAACTTACCCCACACAAAATCCTTAATATCCTAGTAGTTTGTCTTAAAGATATCTTTTCCCACAAAGACAGGAAAAAAGGGAAAGGCAGATCCGTGCCATATATCCACATTGTCAAAAGACCAAAGGCCGACACAAAAGATGAGATTGTAGAAAAGAGAAAGAGGCTGAAATCAATGTCCGGAAAACCTAGCTAATAATCCTAAATGGCCCAACTTAACTAACCTCAGCACTGCTGCATCAAGAATGGGGCAAATAGCACTTAGTGGATTTTTTTTAATAAATAAATAATGATCCAGTTCCTACCACAGTCAATTATGATAAGACTGAGTATAAGTTCTAACAACAAATAGTGTACAAATCATAATTTCTACTTGATTCAAACTGCTTCTTGTATAAAATCTGAATCTTTTTATTCTTAAGACAGATTTGTGGCATATGACCTAGTGAAAAAATTTTCAACCCGCTTGAATTAAAAAAGTTCACCATAGTGAGAGTTTATTACATCAACTATTCCTTTTTGGGAAACGCATGTGCCTTTTCACTCTCTTTCATAAGATTTCCTCTGGAAAATTCAATCCTTCATTCAGGAAAAGGCTGAGCAAACAGTTGGATGGAAAACCTTCATACACTGTAACACAAGAAAATGAAAATGACAGTGAGCAGCCCGTGAAGCCGGCAGACACACACGGTGCACAGCTGTGTTCCCGGCTCGACTTTATGTAACCAGCAGGGAAAATGTGCATCTCAAGAAATAGACATAAACACTTTTCAGGACCTGAGCACACAATTTCCCTTTCAGGGTTTAGTGGGCTTCCACTTAATTTTATGAGAAATGTTTAAAACAACAGAACAACAGCTGAGATAGGGTTTAAAGTAACTTTTATGTCTTAGTGAAAATAAAGCCAACTGATAGTTATCATTTTTACTTTATTTGATCTCACTCTTTTACTTTACCTCCACAACCTCCTCCACAAAATGATGGTGAACATCCCCTCCTAGGTCAGAAGGCTAAGTAGAAATTACCAATCACATGGAGGTGTGCTTTGTTGTTTTATTTTTCAAAACAAACAAGTTTCATTCATGTGATTTAATAATTAAGATCAGAAACAAAGTCTACTCAATAAATGGTAGCCAAAACCTGTCATCATAGCTGCTCATAAGGTTTTGGCCCCATGTTACACACTTTTACATGGACATGTGCCATGTGCTGTCATGGGAAACGGTGAGTGGGGACAGGGCCTCTGCTCTCACAGGGCACACAGCCTGGTGGGGGAGGCAGTGTTCAATCATTGCCCTTTTTTTTTAATGTAGTTAAAAATTATGGGAAATGCTATTTAAAAAGAACAAAATGAGTCAATGAAAGTGAAAAATACAAGGACTGTATTTAGGCTGAGGGAAGACAGGGAACCTCTTAGAAGAGCTGACACTCCACTGAGACCCAAAGGACAACTCCAGTGCTGCAGGTGAAGGGCAGGGACACACTGATAAAGGGCTGATATCCAGAATATACCAAAATCTCATTAAACTCAAAAAGAAGGATGAATAACCTGATTAAAAAATGAGCAAAATGCCTGAACACATACCTCATCAAAGAAGAAATCTAGATGCCAAAGAAGTCTATGGAAAAATGCTCCAAAGCATCTGTCATCAGGGAGATGCAGACTGAAACAGCGAGGTACCACTGCAAATCTGTCAGAACTGCCAAAACGCAGAACACTGACAGCACCGAATGCTGGTGAGGATGTGGAGCATCAGGAATTCTCATGCATTGTTTGTGGGAATGTAAAATGGCCCAGATACTTTGGAAGATGGTCTGGTAATTTTTTACAAAACTAAACGTACTCCTAACATGTGATCTGGCAACTGTGCTCCTTGGTGTTTACTCGACAAAATGGAAACTTTTGTCCACACACAAATCTGCATACAGATGTTAATAGCAGCTTTATTCATAATCACCAGAACTCAGAAGCAACTAAGCTGTTCTTCAGTAGGTGAATGGATAAACTCTGGTCCAGCCAGAAAATGGACTATTATTTGGTGCTAAAATGAAATGAGTTATCAAGGAATGGAAAGACATGGAGGAACCTTAAATGCATATTACTAAGTGAAAGAAGCCAATCTGGGAAGGATCTGCAACTGTCTGATTCCAACTGTATGGTGTTCTAGGAAAGGGAAAAGCACAGAGACTAAAAGATCAGTGGCTGTCAGAGGCTAGAGGGGAAGGAGAAATGAATGAGGTGCAGCACAGAGCATTTTAAGGTCACTAAGACATATTACTCTGTATGATGCTGTGATGGTGGATACATGTCATTGCACATCTGTCCAAACCCACAGAGAGCAGACGACCAAGTGTAAATCCTAGTGTCAAGTATGGGCTCTGGGTGATGATGACGTGTCAGTGTAGGTTCAACAATTGTCACAAATGCACTCTATGGTGCAGGCGTCAATAGTGAGGAGGCTGTGGGGACAAACTGCAGTTCATACACCCAATCCAGCCACAGACACCGCTGCTAATAAAGCTCTGCGGGTGTGTGGACTGTCCGGCTGCTCTGGCGTCTGAACAGCAGAGCTGAGCAGCTGCACCAGAGATCAGGAGGTTTGCAGACCCTGAAATATTTACTCCCAAGCCCTTGACAGAAAAGTCTGCTGAGCCCTGTTCTAAATGAATCAAAATTCACCCTGATGAGACAGGACAGCAGGGCCCAAACAAGGCATGGTTAATGGGACTGAAGCAATGTTTTAGTTCCAAAACCTTTGCTGAAGTCCTGCAGATCCAGTGACAGAGTGTAGCCAGGAAGTGTCTGCAGAAGGAGTCAGTAGCAGGCCTTCCCACCAGGCTCCGAGATGCCAGGGGCCACACGCTGCATGGGGGCCACCTGCTTGAAGAAGGCGGACTTGCAGTGGAAGCCGATCAACTCATAGAGCTTGGAGAGGATGCTGCACTGCTGAATTCTCTCCTTGGAATGCTGAAGCACAGGGAGAAAAGCAACAAGCATCTGAACAAAACATGTAAGTGAAAAAAGACCCGTAAAAAATGTTTTCCCTTAAAACAGAGACCCAATGACACAGGAAGGAAGAGGAAGGCTGACTTCGTGCACTGACGGGACCGGATGCAGGAACGCAGGGAAGCAGCGCTGTGCAGACGCTCCAGACCCCTTCTGGGCCCCACCTCTCTGTGTTCCACCTGTCCTACTAGAAAGTCCCGTATTCCCTGAAATAGAGGAATCTGCTACCTAAATATGGGACACAGAGAAGGGAAAGAGAAAAAGGAAGGGAAAGTAAAGGAACAACAGTTCATCTAGACCCTAGGGTTTGGGCGAGACTTTCACCAAACACACAACCTTTCATAGCACAGAGCACACAGTGAGAGGCTGACAGAGTGACTGTGGCTTCTGCTCCTTAAACACCAGCTCTCTGCCAGCACATGCTGCACCCATTACTGAATCATTACAATCATCTCAGAAACTATTACAACCCCGGATCACAGGCAAGGAAATCTGAAGCTCGGGGAGGAATTATTATCATCCTTGACAAAGTCCCATGACCCGGAAGTGTCAGAGCCTCTGGCAGACCCTGGATTAAAATGCTCCTCATCACCATGGGCCCTGAGCCTCAGGCTGAGGCCACGTCAGGTCTGCACAGGCCCAGAGCATGAGCCTGTGGCACAGGGAATGCTCCCACTTGAAGTGCCAGGCCAAGACCCTCAGGAAGCTATGTAATGAAACCAAATCCCCAAACTCCATTTCCAACCCACTGCCCTGTCCGGGAGGACTGCTCAGCACATCTACATTGTCACCTGTTCACAGGCTGAGCAAGGGGCCCAGACAGTGACGTGACATCCCAGTGGAAGTGGCTCGGAGAGCGCTTTATCACAGGACACTCTCCCGGCTTCCAACGCTAACTCCATTCCATTTCCAACTGGAAAGGAAGTTTAGACTTGTTTTCTTCTCCAGAAACAAAGAGAGTGGTAACATCAGCAGGAAACTGAAGACTGAGGAAGAATCTCCTGGCCATTTGGAAGGATCGGCTGAGGAGGAAACAGAGACAGGGATCAGAAAGACACGGGTTCCAGTCCAAAGTCTGCACGTCACTCACTTTGACAGTTTCCTTATTAATAAAGGCGATAAAATCTAATTATGATTGTTGGGAAAATTAAATGAAATAACGTATGCCACTAGCATAGGTGTAAAATCCTCCATGAGTGTTCCAGAAATGGACGTGATCGTGGTTACTGTCTGCCAAGTCTTGGGTGCTAAGCCCACATCAGCCAGCCAGACATGTTCCAGAGAATGCCTCAACAGCCAGCAGCCTTCTCCAACTTGGAAACTCACAGTGTCTGAAGAATAGGCAATGGTGGATGCTTTGGGACACTCTGGAGGTAGCCCGCCAGTGATGACTTTAAAAAGCTGGGGAGAATTTAGTGGACCATACAGTTCAAATACAGAAAACTCATTCCATGTCTACAAATATTCATCTCTAGCCATGATGATTCAGAGAGGAAATACACATTCAAACGTACATAATTTTCCCACATAAGTCCATGAAAACAATTTGGAGAGAATGTAACTTTCTTCTCTAGATCACACAGTGGGGATTACAAGGTTTGTACTGACAGCCCTACTTGTAAATCATCTGCAAACGTAAGTGGGTCCACTATCAGTCATCATAATTCGAAGTGATGGATGGAAAATAACAAAGCCAAGCTATTATGCTCCAGTCTTTTGTTTGGTTATGATGTCACAGAGGAGACGGATAGCTCAATAAGGAGCCACTTTGCCGTGATCACGGAGCCGGGAAGCGCAATGGGAGGCAAGATGTATGACGCAGCCGCAGCTGTGCCCACGCTTCTAGGCAGGTACCCATTCACCTCGACAAGGTGTCAAACGTTTATGCCCACGTCCTCATCACCTGACATGTATTAAAGAGAAATGAAAACCTATAAACATCCAATACCCTTGGTGGACACACTGTCCAAAGGGCAAAGTTACAGTTTGACAAATGGCCATCCCAGTTCCCTGGGATTCATTCTTGGAGAACCTTAAAAACCACTCCTTTGTCCTCAAGAAGTCCTGCCTAATTGTCCTATCTTTGGCTCAGGGATATAGCACGTTCACATGGACTTTAATGTCTGCACTGATTTGGCTGTCTTTCTCCATGTTAACTGGTCCGTTCTGAAGAGGCCTGAGTTAAGTACATCTTCCATAAGATCAATTCCCTCCAGTGACAACTCAACGAGCCTGCAATTACAAGCCAACTGAACAGGACTGCCCTCAGCTAAGAATATTACCCACCCTTCACTGCTTTCTTAATCTTATCTCCTGGCAAATTGCAACAGACTAACACCACCCTCCACCAAGTTCCCCAACTATGTCAAATAGAAAGTAAGGTCCATAAAAGAGGAAACAAATCCATAGTCACCTCTGAATTCCTAGCATATAGTAATGTCAATAAATAAAACTATGATTATGGCTTCTTTCCTTTAAAACCTTTCTGGTATTTAAATGAGACCATGGAAGGGAGGAGTTTGGGTCCAGTATCTTGATCCAGAAGACTCTGGAGGCCTTTTTCAGAATGGCTGTCCACTGATTCATTCAAAACACAACTTCTCTTTCCGGGAGGAGCTGTGATTTTCTGCCAGGAGTTTGTTGTCACTCTCATGACAGAACAGTTTTAAACTAAATCCTAACTTTGGATATGTTATTTTTCCCCACTTCCAAAAAAATTGACTTTCTTACTTCCTTGCCTTGAGGAATGCTTTTTTACTTTTCTTTCTTAATCACCCTTTGGTAAAGCAGGCTTCTCAGGATGTGCTTGGCCTTACATAAGAACAGCCATCCAACTCCCGGTGTGAGAGGCCTCAGGCTCACCTCTTGCCCTCCTACCAGGGCAACTGAACCTCAGTTTAGGAGCTAACTGGCACCCCAGGGCTTCTAAGGCTCACGTATCTCCTGGAATCCCTGCTTTCTGGTTTGTCTTGGCTTCTGAGGATTTCCCCTCACTTTCTTGACAATTAGCTATTGCAGCTTGAAAGACGAGGAAGGAAGGTTTTATTTCTTAATCAGCATTTTAAGTAACTTGTGTAATGAAGGTTTTCACGAGTTTCTAGAACCCTCCATTGCCAAGACAGAAAACACATTAGATATTTTCTAAATTTAGTTATCATGTGCATTTTTTCTTTGCTTTTGTTTTCTTAACTGCTAACAGACATTTTTAATTAAAAAAAAATAAGGCCCCAAATAGGATAGAAACTTGAAGGGGAAAACAAAATTAAAGGGCAAAGACAGAAAAATGATAAGTACTCTGCAAAGTTAATGGAATACATAAACTATGGATCAGATCAGCAATTCTCAGTAACAGCTAATTGAAACATGACCATGAGGTAAAACATCTCTCCTGTCAGGAGAATGCTAACAGAAAATAGAATTAAAACAACAAACTAAAATTCTAAGTCTGGCGAGGTTTAGAAGGCTACCAGCTAAATGTTTCTTCTGCTGGAAAAGAGGCAGGCTCACCAGCTCTTTACTGTGGAGCCTGAGCTCAGAGAAGGGCAGTGAGGTGAGTTCTGTAAGTACCCAATTAGTAAAGTGAGTGATGAATAAAGAGATGTGAGCTTTGATGACAGAGATGATATTACTATACACTTGTCCTGTAAAGTATGTCTTCAAGTTCAGTGATCAATGCCTCGGCATCCTCAGGGATTGAGATTATAGGAAAATGCACAGCCAGGGCCCAGACATCCTCTGTGAGCTCGTGACACTGCACTTAGATGTCTCAAGGGCACCTCCAACTTCACCTGCACAGAGATGACTTCACGGTGCTCCTCCCATAGCCGTCCTGCCCAGGGCCCCTGGTCAGGGGGCAAGGTCTCCCTGTCTCTCCCAGCTCAGGCCCATCACTCACAGATATGCCTGGACCCCTCCTTCAGGGCTCAGATTTCCTCAGTCACCGAGTCCCACCACCCTCACCTGTCTTACCAAGTACTCACTGGCACTCACTCAGCACTGACTCTGTGCTGGGGACCACACTGCACCCTGTGCACACGTTATCTCACTGGATCTCCACAGCAGTCCTGGGAAGTTGGTACATCACTGCTTCAAATGATTAGATAAATTGTTTCACTTCCTTGAGTGCATCATCCAAAGTGGCGGATGCTGAGCCACAAACCTGGGACTGAAAACCACTTGAAAATTGAACACTGCTATACGTCGCATCCACCCTACTCTGACTCATCACATCACCTCCTGCCGAACCTACTAAGTGTTTGCAAGCATTCTACAAGCACAAAAGTGATCTACGAGAGTACCCCACTCTCCTACTTAAAATCTGTCAGTGACGGTCCACTGCCCTTAGGAGAAAGCCCCACCGGGCCTGAGCACATCCCAACGGCCTGGCATCCGCGTTCCCTGCGCGGCCGCACCACCTCACCCACCACGCAGCTCTACACGTGCCATGTCCAGGACAGGGATGCTGACTCCGTACAACCCGGGACTCATCTCACTGGAACAATGATCACCCTCTTCAGTGGTCACCCTCTTCAATGCTGACTCTCAGAAAAATGTTTTCTCAGGATGAATCAATATCTTTTTCCTTACAACTTCCAGTCATTGATAATGAGCTCCCCCCAAAAGAGAGAAGACCTAATCCTCAGTCTCCTTATCTGTAAAGTGGTAATAACAAGGAAATATGTGAGGTTTTAAGAGAAATAATATTCATGTGAGGCTGAGGGACTATTCTCATCATACAGTAAGCACTCAATATGTGCTTACTTAATATTAATAAGAATAGATTCCATCCAGCAACCTTAAACCAATGTTTTATGGCTTTGTCCAACAGACTACAGACAAGCTGTTGGATGAACCCCTTTGAGTAGATCAGCACAAGGGTACTGGGAGAGGTAAGTGCTGACTCCAGTTAAAGCTGCAGCCAACCAGCACTATGGGGCGGGGGCAGTTTGCTCAAACTCTTACATGTTGTTTGAGCATTTAGTTGTAGCTATTGAATAAAGACAGGTGTTCTTTAGTCAAAGCTCCTGAAACATAAATCTTCAAAGATTGATGCAAATTAGATTTCAAGTAAAACATTCTCAATAGAAATTATTTGAAAATGATAGTCTTAGCTCTTCTGCACATCAAAAGGGCATGATCTTAATGTATCTGGCTATATGCACTGAAAGGATTGTTTAAAAGAAATTAACATGAAGCCATCCTGAATAAGCTCTCAGAATCATCTACACTGTGCCATACACAAGGTTCTCATTTCTCACTTCCACATAGGTGTTCAGGTAGCTTAACCTGGGTCTTGGTTTCTTATAACACGGGTGTGGAAAGAGTTTTGGATAGATTTATTAGCAAATATAAACCTAATGTATTTGCTGTGTAGGAATCCTAAAAATAAACAAATTGATATATAGTCCCACCCTTAAGAAGCTCAGCCTTTCCATTTATAACATCATTAAAAATAAAATGAGAGATACATTTAACAAAAATTTACAAGATTTGTACATTGAACATTTTGAAGTATCACCAAAAATTTTAAAAATCTACATATATGGAAGGCATCCCATGTTCATGGAATAATAGACAATATTGTTAAAAATGTTAAGACTCCCTAAAGTGATCTACAAATTCAATGGAATCCCTATCAAAATTCCAGCTGACTTCTTTGGAATAAATGAAAAACTGATCCCATAATTCTTATGGAAAAGCAAGGGACCCAGGTCAGCCCAAACAATCTTGAAAAAGAAGAGCAAAGTTGGAGGACTCACTTTGAAGATTACTGCAAATCTGTAGTACTCAAGTCATTATGGTACTGGCATAAGTTTGGATACATAAATCTATGAGACACAATAAAAAATCTAGGAGGGGTTACTTACATTTACAGTCAGTTTTCCACAAGGGTGCCAACAACACTCCATTGAAAGAATTGTCTATTCAACAAATGGTGCAGAGACACCTGGGTATCTGCAAGCAAAAGACTCAATCTGGAATCTGGACCCCCCTATTGTATATAACAAATAAAAATTAATTCAATATGGATCACAGACAGAAACGTAAAAACTGAACCAATAAACTTTCTAAAAGAAGACATAGTATAAATCTTTGTGGTGCTAGGATAAGCTATGGTTTCCTAGATACAATACCAAGAGCACAAGTGATTGAAAAAAAAAAAAAAGATAAACTGGACTTCATCAAAATTAAAACCATTTGTTACAAAGGATATCATCAAGAAAGTGAAATGAAAGGGGAAAGGGGTAGCTCAAGTGATAGAGTGTGTGCTTGGCAAAATAAAATAAAATAAAATAAATGAATAAATCTAATTACCTCCTCTATAAAGAAATTGTTTTAATGTTTAAAAAAGGTAAAGTGAAACAACAATCTGAAGAAGAGGAGAAAAATTTTGCAAAGCATATATCTAATAAGAGGCTTGTATCCAGGATATAAAACAAATGCTTACAACTGACCAATACAAAGAAAATCGACCCAATTTTTAAATTTGCCAAGAATTTAAATAGATACACAATTGGCCAATAAGCATATGAAAAGATGCTCAGCATCACTAGCCAAATCAAAATCAAAATGAGATCTCATTTTACACCCACTAGGATGGTTATAATCAAAACATGGAAAATAAAATGTGTCAGTCAGGAGGCAGAGAAATGGGAACCCTCAATATTCAACCGTTAGAAAGGGGCAATGGTGCTGCTTCTTTGGAAAAGTCTGGTGTTTCCTCAAAAGGTTAGAGTTATCATATGGCTCAGCAATTCTTCTTGTACATATAGAGTCATCTCTCAGTATCCTCAGGGGGTTGGATTCAGGAAACTCCCACCCTGGATTCCATAATCCAAGGATGTTTGAGTCCCTTTACAATCAGCCATCTGGATCCATGAAGTGGAAACTACAGATATGGCAGGCCAACTGTACAGCCAACAGAATGAAAACATATTCTCACAAAAATTTGCACATCAATTTTCATAGCAGTATCATTCAGAGTAGCCAAAAGTTTCAAACAATATCCATCCATCAATGAATGGATAAACAAAACTATCAAGAATAGTCCCACAAACTTTTGGTCATTGAATCTTTGACAAAGGATGTGAGAACATACAATGGAGTAAAGACAGCCTCTTCAGCAAATGGTGTAGGGAAAACTGGACAGCTGCATGTAAATCAAGGAAGTTAGACTACTCCCTCACAGCATACACAAAAATAAATTCAAAATGGCTTAAAGACTTAAATATGTAGACAAGACACTATAAACCTCTTAGAAGAAAATATAGGCAAAACATCTGACATACATCTCAGCAATGTTCTCCTACAGCAGTCTACTCAAGCAATAGAAATACAAGCAAAAATATACAAGTGGGATCTAATTAAGCTTACAAGGTTTTGCACAGCCAAGGAAACAATAAGCAAAACAAAAAGACAACTTATGGAATGGGAGAAAATATTTGCAATAAATGAGACTGACAAGGGCTTAATTCCCAGAATATATAAACAGCTTTTACACTTGATAAGAAAGAAAAACAAACAGTTCAATCCAAAAGTGGGCAGAAGGCATAAACAAACATTTCTCCAATGAAAACCTACAAATGGCCAATAGGCACATGAAAAAATGCTCAATATCATTATCAGAGAAATGCAAATCAAAACTACAATCAAGTATCACCCCACACCGGTCAGAATAGCCATCATTCAGAAGTTCACAAACAATAAATGCTAGAGAGGCTGTGGAGAAAATGGAACCCTTCTACACTGTGCTGGGAATGCAGTTTTGTGGAGCCATTGTGGAAAACAGAATGGAGATTCCCTAAAAGACAAAAAATTGACTTCCCATATGACCCAGCAATCCCACTCCTGGGCATATATCTAGAAGGAACCCTAATTCAAAAAGACACCTGCACCCCAATGTTCACAGCAGCACTATTTACAATAGCCAAGTCATGGAAACAACCTAAATGTCCACTGACAGATGACTAGATAAAGAGGTTGTAGTATATTTATACCATAGACTACTACTCAGCCATAAAAAATAATAAAATAATGCCATTTTCAGCAACATGAATGGATATGGAGAATGTCATTTGAAGAGATGTAAGCCAGAAAGAGAAAGAAAAATACCATATGAGATCACTCATATGTGGAATCTAAAATAAAACAAACAAACCAAAACAAAAAAAGACAAATTTACCTACAGAACAGAAACAGGCACAAAGACATAGAAAGCAAACTATGGTTACCAGAGGGGAGAGGGTGTGGGAAGAATAAATTGGGAGTTCAAGATATGCAGATACTGACTATATATAGAATAAACAGCAAGTTTATACTGTATAGAACAGCAAAATATATTTAATATCTTATAGTAACTTATGTTGAAAAAGAATATGAAAATGAATAATGTATGTTCCAATATAACTGAAGTGTTGTGCTGTAAACAAGAAACTGATGCAACATTATAAACTGACTAGACTTCAATGAAACTATTTTAAAATAGACCAAAAACAAAAAAAAAGGAAAAAGATATTATTAAACCAAAAGAATAAATTACTGTTTCAGGCTACAACATGGATGAACCTTGAAAGAGTATGCTAAAATAAGCCAGACACAAAAGGACAAATACTGCCCTTTTAGGTGAAGTGTATCTAAGTGTTCATTGTGCTACTCCTGTAAATTTTCCAAAAGTTTGAAGTCTATAAAAATAAAAATAAAGTGTATTATTCATTAAAAATATAAAATGATTCCTCACAGGAGGGCTTTAAATATTAAATAATGAAATGCATTTAAAGCTCCTGGAACAACACTTTGCATGTCCACAGTCACTGCTGTCACTGCCACTCAGAGGGTGGTGCCAGCGCTGATGAGAGCTGCCTCTACACACACCCCTGCAGACAGGAGTGAGGGCCTGGGCTCTGACAGTCAGGGTGACCATGAACCTGTGTCAGACACCAGCCACACTGCAGACTCTGTGTTACCCAACTTTCTTATACAAACTGCTACATGTAATGTAAACACACAAGAAGGATGTAACTTACAACACAGGGAATACAGCCAGTGTTTTACAATAATTATAAATGGATCATTTATTGTACACCTGAAACTTATATTTTAAATCAGCTATACATTTATAAAAAATTAAAAAAATATTTAGAAATGTTATCACTTTAATATTCAATTCAGTTTTTAGGTAACTACTAAACAGCTTAGAATGTATAAAAGCATTTAAGTGGGATAAGTTTGTTTACATATTTATTTAATTTCAGCCTTCTGCTAAAAGAGAAATTAAACAATTTTTAAAACACAGCTTAACAACCATAACAACAAAAAGACAAAAGTGAGAATGAAGAGAAAATGGAGATTCAATACTTAAATGAAACCAGGGGGAGGTAAATTCATAAAAATGGATGCCATGAATTCAGGGTAAGTGTTAAAGGCCGACTAGAAATACAGCTGTTAGATTCTTGCCAGCTAAAGCAAAAAGAAAAAGATGATGGGGCTGATGGTAGAGCTCAGTGGTAGAGTGTGTGCTTAGTGTGCACAGGGTCCTGGGTTCAAGCCCCAGGGCCTCCACTAACAGATAAATACACCTAATTACCTACCCCCACAAAAGAGACCCTAAAAAAAGAAAAAGAAATTTCTTTGCTTAAAAAAAAACTGATACTAAATTTAGATTAAATACTTAAAAAAAAACAGAAAAATAGATAACTTCATGAGAGACGGAGAAGATGGTGGAGTAGAAGGACGCTCGTAAGTCACCCTCTCCCACAAATGCACCAAGACCCACATCTACAGATCCACTCAGCCAACCAGAGCACCTGCGGAACTCTGACAGAACATCGCCCTCTTCAAAAGATAAAGACACCAAAAATCTGGTAGGAGAAAAGGAAAAAAGAAAGAACAAAAGACAAAGCAGCGAGGGACGGGTCCCGCGGGGAGGGAGCGGCAAAGGAGGACTGGTGCTCGCTCGCTAGGTCCCCCCTCTTCAACTGAAAGGCTAGTGGGGCTGAGGGGGAGCCTCTGAGGCTCAGATCTGTACAGAGCAGCCCTTGTCTGACAGAACTAAGTTAAATGGGCACAGAGCATCCCCCCGACACCCAGCCTGAGACGCGGGCTGGCAATGGTGGGCAGGGCCAGGCTGCACAAGCCGGGCAGAGGACGGGGGTGGCTGCACAGAGGCAGCTCTGGGGCACTGCAGGAGGCTGTGTGCCGTGGCTGTGGGTGTACAGGACAGAACAACCTGGGCCCTCCATGAAACAGCAACGGTGATGTGCTCTCGGGGGGAAGGGTGAATACCCCCATCTCTGAAAACCCACGGAAACTTTTCAGGGGAAGAGAGGTGGGGCTCAGGCACAGCCGCCATATCCTCCGGCGCTTAGCACCCAGGCGGGGTCGGGGGAGAAACCTGCATCCGCACTGAAGGGCTCAGCAGCCTCAAAGTCCAGACTGAGACGGGCCTACAGCCCGGGGCAGATATGATCCTTCCATCTTGGTCCCTCAGAGAACTTGCTCCGCAAAGACAAACAAGGAGCCGGGTTTTGGCTTGGAGCAGAGATGAGGCTGTCCCTCGGTCTTCCCCAAGCCGACCAGCGGAGCACCTACCAGGGCGGCGCGTGCAGCCACACAGAGCAGCGGAGCTACCGGCGGCTCAGGTAGAGGGAGAGTGGCCCCCTGCCAGCCTGGCAGGAACACAGCCCCTGACTGAGGGGCTGGGAGGGTGCATGACCCGCCTTCCTGCCTGGCCAGTCTGGAACATCTGACTGTGGCATCCGGAGTGGCAGTGAGCCGCCCACCTACAGCAGAGGAGAGCTGCACCTGACCCCATGTTAGGAGGAGGCACGATCTGCTTGCTGACAGGTGCTGGGAGCAGCACAGAAGAGGGTGCCAGTGGAGGGCCTCTGAAAACAACCTGAGCTTCCAAAACAGGACGAAGACAGAAAGACTTCACATTAAAAGCACACAGACTCCAGGAGAACACCGACAACACCTTTTTTTTTTTAGATCTGTTTTTGCCTGTTCTATTTTCTATTACTCTCTTAATTTTTACTTCTTAATCCAGTTATATTTCTCTTGGGTTTTGATGTCCTGTTATTGATTAGACACAGGTTTCAAATACATCTATTCATCTCCCCACCATTTTTTTAAAGGTTTTAAAAGGACGTCTCAACCCGATTAATACTCTGCTTCAACTCGCTCTCCTATTATTCATTATACACTGTTTTCAAACCCTCTTTCTCCCTTCTTTTAAAAATATTTCTTTCTCTCCCTTATTTTTTTCTTTTTTTTCCTAAGTTCTATTCCTAAATAGGCATTAGATAGATAAAATCCTTAAGATCCAAAACAGACATTTGATACTCCATAAACCACAGTGCCGGAGAGGTATGAGCAAGATGAAGAAGCAGAGAAACTTTTCCCAATTAAAAGAACAAGAGGAATCCCCTGAAAGAAAGATCAATGAAATAGACATTGATAGCCTACTAGATCAAGATTTCAAAAAAGGAGTGATCAAATTGCTGAAGGAATTAAAAGAGATAGTGTTTAGAGATACAAAATATGTTAAAAATAAAATTGAAGCTGTAAAGAAGAGCCAAGTAGAATGGGTAAACTCATTGACAGAGTTGAGGAATTATCTAATAGATGTGCAAAGCCAACTAGATAATGCAGAGGAACGAATTAGTGATCTAGAAGACTGGGCAATAGAAAGCACCCATTCAGAAGAACTACAAGATAAGCAAATAAAAATTAATGAAAATAGCATAAGGGACATATGGGATAATATAAAGCATCCCAATCTTCACATAATAGGGGTCCCAGAAGGGAAAGAAGGATCACAGGGGATTGAAAAGGTTTTTGAAGAAATCATGACTGAAAACTTCCCAAACTTAAAGAAGGAATCAGATATCCAAGCACAGGAATCTCAGAGGGTCCCAAACAAGAAGAATCCAAATAGACCCACACCAAGACATATCATAATCAAGATGGCAAGAGTCAAGGATAAAGAAATGTTTCTAAATGCAGCAAGAGAAAAGCAAAGAGTGAATTACAAGGGAACCCCCATAAGGCTCTCAGCTGATTTCTCTACACAAACACTACAGGCCAGAAGGGAGTGGCAAGATATATTCAAAGCCCTGAATGAAAAAAAGATGCAGCCTAGGATACTTTATCCAGCAAGGCTATCCTTTAGGATAGAAGGAGAAATAAAGAGTTTCACAGACAAAAAAAGCTGCAGGAGTTTAGCAACACTAAATCCAAGCTAAAAGAAATATTGAAAGGGCTATTCTAAATAGAAAAGCAGCAGGATGCTACACAAATGAGAAACTCACAACTGGAAAAGTGATAACTCATGAATTACAAATAAAGAAAACATACAAATCACTGAGAGTGGGAGAGGGATGCAGGGAAATATAGAATATTTTTTTCTTTCTTTTTTAAAATTTTTTTAACAGTAGGATGGGTTTGAGATAATGTTACTATCAGTTTAATAAAAACAGTTATACTAATGGGTTAATAGATTTACAAAAAAGGGTAACCACAAGTCAAAAATTTACAAGGGAGTCACAAAAATTAAATAAAATCCATGATAATACAAAGGAAAATTACCAAACCACAAAAGGAAGAAGAAAGGAACAAAGAGGATATACAAATTCAACTGCAAAGATAAGTTCAAAATGGCAATAAACACACATCTATCATTAATTATTGTAAATGTTAATGGACTAAATGCTCCAGTCAAAAAAAATAGAGTGGCAGACTGGATAATAAAGGAAGAACCTTCAATATGCTGCATACAAGAGACCCACTTTAGGGAGAAGGACACATATAGATTGGGAGTGAAAGGATGGAAAAGGATATTCCATGTAAATGGAAAAGCCAAAAAAGCAGGTGTTGCAGTTCTGATTTCAGACAAAACAGACTTTAAAACAAAGGCCATAAAGAAAGATAAAGAGGGACATTTTATGATGATTAAAGGAGTGATACAAGATGAAGATATTACACTCGTTAATATATATGCACCCAATATAGGAGCACCTAAGTACATACAAGAATTACTAACAGAGATAAATGGGGATATTGATGGGAATACAATCATAGTCGGAGATTTTAACACTGCATTAACATCACTAGACAGATCTTCCAGACAGAAAATAAACAAGGCAACTGAGAAATTAAATATTACAATAGAAAAACTAGATTTGGTGGATATTTTCAGAGCACTACACCCCCCAAAAATAGGATATACATTCTTTTCAAGTGCACATAGAACATTTTCCAGGATCAATCATGTCCTTGGGCACAAAAGAAACCTCAACAATTTTAAGAAGATAGAAGTTATCTCAAGCATCTGTACTGACCACAATGCCATGAAACTGGAAGTCAACAACAGAGAAACAAAGGAGAAAAAAAGGAAAGCATGGATTTTAAAAAATATGTTATTGAAAAAACAATGGATCAATGAGGAAATCAAAGCTGAAATTAAAAAATACCTTGAGACAAATGAAAATGAAAGCACAACCACTCAAAACCTATGGGACACAGCAAAGGCAGTGCTAAGAGGGAAGTTTATAGCGATACAGGCCTTCCTCAAAAAAGAACAATCTCAAATCAACAAGTTAACCCACCACCTGAATCAATTAGAAAAAGAAGAACAAAAAGCCCCAAAAAGCAGCAGAAGGAAGGAAATAATAAAGATCAGACAGGAATTAAATACCATAGAGGTTAACAAGACCATAGAAAAACTCAACCGAACCAAAAGCTGGTTTTTTGAAAAAGTAAATAAAATTGACAAACCTCTGGCCAAACTCACAAAGAAGAAAAAAGAGAGAGCACAAATTAGCAAACTAAGAAAGGAAAATGGAGAAATTACAACAAACAAAATAGAAATACAGAATATCATACGAGAATATTATGAAAAACTATATGGAACCAAACTGGATAACCTAGAGGAGATGGACAAGTTTCTGGAAATATACTGTCCACCAAGACTGAATCAAGAAGAAACTGAACACTTGAACAATCCGATCACTAGAAAGGAAATAGAAATAGCAATTAAAAACTTCCCTACAAATAAAAGTCCAGGACCGGGTGACTTCACTGGGGAATTCTACCAAACATACAAAGAAGAACACATACCAATCCTTCTCAAACTCTTCCAAACGATTGAAAAGGAGGGAATACTCCCAAACTCATTCTATGAAGCCACCATCACCCTGATACCAAAACCAGGCAAAGACACTACAAAAAAAGAGAATTATAGGCCAATATCACTGATGAACATAGATGCCAAAATCCTCACCAAAATATTGGCAAATGGAATCCAACAACACATAAAAAAGATTATACATCATGACCAAGTGGGGCTTACCCCAGGGACACAAGGGTGGCTCAATATATGCAAATCAATCAATGTAATACATCACATCAACAAGAGAAAGGACAAAAACCACATGATCATCTCAGTTGATGCAGAAAAAGCATTTGATAAAATTCAACATCCATTTATGATAAAAACTCTCACCAAAGTGGGTATAGAGGCAACATATCTCAACATAATAAAAGCTATATATGACAAACATACAGCCAGCATAGTACTCAACAGTGAAAAACTCAAAAGCTTCCTACTAAGATCTGGGATAAGACAAGGATGCCCACTATCACCCCTCCTATTCAACATAGTCCTGGAAGTCCTAGCCACAGCAGTCAGGCAAGAGAAAGAAATAAAAGGGATCCAAATTGGAAAAGAAGAGGTAAAAGTGTCATTATATGCTGATGACATGTTACTATATTTAGAAAACCCTGAAAGGTCCACACAAAAGCTACTAGAGCTGATTGAAGAATTCAGCAAGGTAGCAGGTTACAAAATTAATGTTCAAAAATCAGTTGCATTTCTTTACACTAATGATAAATCAACAGAAAAAGAAAGTAAAGAAACAAACTCCTTTAAAATAGCACCCAAAGTAATAAAATATCTGGGAATAAATCTAACCAAGGAGGTGAAAGAATTATACACAGAAAACTATAAATCATTGATGAAGGAAATTAAAGGAGACTTTAAAAAATGGAAAGATGTTCTATGCTCCTGGATTGGAAGAATCAATATTGTTAAAATAGTCACACTGCCCAAGGCAATTTACAGATTTAATGCAATTCCTATCCAATTACCTAGGACATATTTCACAGAACTAGAACAAATCATAATAAAATTTACATGGAACCATCAAAGACCTAGAATTGCCAAAGCATTACTGAAGAGAAAGAAAGGCTGAAGGAATAACTCTCCCAGACTTCAGACAATACTATAGAGCTACAGTCATCAAGACAGCATGGTATTGTTACCAAAACCGACATATAGACCAATGGAACAGAATAGAGAGCCCAGAAATGAACCCACAAACTTTTGGTCAACTCATCTTCGACAAAGGAGGCAAGAATATACAATGGAATAAAGACAGTCTCTTCAGCAAATGGTGTTGGGAAAACTGGACAACAGCATATAAAACAATGAAGCTAGAACACTCCCTTACACCATATACAAAAATCAACTCAAAATGGATTAAAGACTTAAACATAAGACAAGATACAATAAACCTCCTAGAGGAAAACATAGGCAAAACATTATCTGACATACATTTCAAAAATTTTCTCCTAGAAGAAATAAAAGCAAGAATAAATAAATGAGACCTAATGAAACTTACAAGCTTCTGCACAGCAAAGGAAACCAGAAGTAAAACAAGAAGAAAACCTATGGAATGGGAGAAAATTTTTGCAAGTGAAATCGACAAAGGCTTGATCTCCAGAATATATAAGCAGCTCATATGACTCAATAAGAAAAAAATAAACAACCCAATCCAAAAGTGGGCAGAAGACCTAAACAAGCAATTCTCCAAGGAAGACATACAAATGATCAAAAAGCACATGAAAAAATGCTCAATATTACTAATTATCAGAGAAATGCAAATCAAAACTACAATGAGGCATCACCTCACACCAGTCAGAATGGCCGTCATTCAAAAATCCACAAATGACAAATGCTGGAGAGGCTGTGGAGAAAGGGGAACCCTCCTACACTGCTGGTGGGAATGCAGTTTGGTGCAGCCACTATGGAAAACAGTGTGGAGATCCCTCAAAAGACTAGGAATAGACTTACCTTGTGACCCAGGAATCCCACTCCTGTGCTTGTATCCAGAAGGAAATCTACTTCAGGATGACACCTACACCCCAATGTTCATAGCAGCACTATTTACAATAGCCAAAACATGGAAAAAGCCTAAATGTCCATCAAGAGGTGACTGGATAAAGAAGAAGTGGTATATTTATACAATGGAATACTACTCAGCCATAAAAACTGACAACATAATGCCATTTGCAGCAACATGGATGCTCCTAGAGAATGTCATTCTAAGTGAAGTAAGCCAGAAAGAGAAAGAAAAATACCTTATGAAATCGTTCATATGTGGAATCTAAGAAACAAAAACAAAAACAAACAAACAAACAAAAACAAAGCATCAGTACAGGACAGAAATAGACTCATGGGCAGAGAATACAGACTTGTGGTTACCAGGGGGGTAGAGGGTGGGAAGGAATAGACTGGGATTTCAAAATTGTAGAATAGATAAACAAGATTACATTGTATAGCACAGGGAAATATACACAAAATGTTACGATAAATCACAGAGAAAAAATTATGACAATGAGTGTATATATGTCCATGAATGACTGAAAAATTGTGCTGAACACTGGAATTTGACACAACATTGTAAAATGATTATAAATCAATAAAAAAGTTTAAAAAAAGAAAAGAACGTATATCCTACTTTTTGATGTTGTAATGCTCTGAAAGTATCCACCAAATCTAATTTTCTATTTTATCATTTAATTTCTCTGATGCCTTATTTATTTTCTGTCTGGACGATCTGTCTAGTGATGTTAATGCAGTGTTAAAATCTCCAACAATGATTGTATTCACATCAATATCCCCCTTTATCTCTGTTAGTAATTGTTTTATGTACTTAGGTGCTTCTATATTGGGTGCATATATTAATGAGTGTAATATCCTCATCTTGTATTACTCCTTTAATCATTATAAAACATACTTCTTTATCTTTCTTTATGGCCTTTGTTTTAAAGTCTATTTTGCCTGAAATCAGTACTGCTTCACCTGGTTTTTTGGCTTTTCCATTTGCATGAGTTATCTTTTTCTATTCTTTCACTCTCAATTTATATGTGTCCTTCTCCCTAAAGTGGGTCTTTTGTATGCAGCATATTGAAGATTTTTTATTTATTATCCAGTCTGCCACTCTATGTCTTTTGACTGGAGCATTTAGTCCATTAACATTTACAATAATTAATGATAGATGTGTGTTTATCGCCATTTTGAACTTCTTTTGCAGTTGACTTGATATTGCCTCTTTGTTACTTTCTTCTTCCTTTCGTGGAATTTTGATCATTTTCCTTTGTATTATCTTGGATTTTATTTAGTTTTTGTGACTCCTTCCTAAGTTTTTGCCTTGTGGTTACCCATTTTTGTAAGTCCATTAGCCCATTATTATAACTGTTTTTATTTAACTGATAATAATATAATCTCAAACTTACCCTACTGAGAACAAATACTTTTAAAAAGATAGAAAAAAGTACTCTAAATTTCCTTGCTTCACTCTCCCAATCTTAACGATTTAGATGTCTTCTTTTACAATTTTGTGTTTATTTTATTTGTAGTTCATGAGTTATCACCTTTCCAGTTATGAGTTTCTCACTTCTGTAGCTTCCTGTGGCTTTTGTATTTAGAGTAGACCTTTCAATATTTCTTTTTGCTTCAAGTTAGTGTTGCTAAACTCTTTTAGTTTTTGCTTGTCTGTGAAATTCTTTATATCTCCTTCTATCCTAAAGGGTACCCTTAATGGATAAAATAACCTATGCTGCATCTTTTTTTTTTTTTCATTCAGGAATTTGAGTATATCTTACCAGTCCCTTCTAGCCTGGAGTGTTTGTGTAGAAAAATCAGCTGAGAGCCTTATAAAAGGGTTATATAAAACCTTATTAAAAAAAACCCTTATACAAGGGTTCCCTTTTAACTCACTCATTGTTTTTCTCTTGCTGACTTTAGGATCATTTCTTTGTCCTTGATTCTAGCCAACTTGATTATGATATGTCTTGGTATGGTCTGTTTGGATTCTTCCTGTCTGGGACCCTCTGAGTTTCCTGTACTTAGATATCTGATTCCTTCTTTAAGTTTGGGAAGTTTTCAGTCATGATTTCTTCCAATACTTTTTCAATCCCCTTTGATCTTTCTTCCCCTTCTGGAATCCCTATTATGGAAAGATTGGTATGCTTTATATTACCCCATAGGTCCCTTATTTTGTTTTCATTTGTTTTTGTTTGTTTATCTCACAGCTTTTCTGATTGTGTGCTTTTTGTTTTCCTGTCTTCTAGGTCACTTATTCATTCCTCTGCATTTTCTAGTCTGCTTTGCATAGACTGTAGATCAGTTCTCATCTCAGCCAATGAGTTTACCAATTCTACTTGGCTCTTCTTTATAGCTCCAATTTCATTTTTGTCATATTTTATATCTCTAAACACTATCTCTTTTATTTCCTTCAGAACTTTTATCACTCCTTTTTTGAAATCTTAATCTAGTAGGCTCTCAATGTCTATTTCATTGATCATTCTTTCAGGGGATTTATCTTTTTCTTATGGAGTATCCATTATAGATTGTAGTCCTTAAGGAGATTATTTATTTATCTTTCTAAAGCCTATACAGTTATAAAACTTAGAAAGAGAGAGAGAATTTTAAAATATGGGAGTTTAAAAGGTTTGAAAACAGTTCATAATCAATAACAGAACAAGTTGAAGCAAAATTTCAATTGAGTTTAGATTTCTTTTAAAATCCTTTAAAAACAAGAAAAGAACAGAAAAATTGAAACCTGAGTATAATCAATAACAAGAGATCAAAACAAAAGAAATAAAAATCAAATTATTGTGGTTTTATTTTTTAAATAATTAAAATATTTTAATAGGAATTTTTAAAGGAATTATAATTAGAAACATATATAATTGTTTAAAAAGTAAACATTAAAAAGTTAATAGAAAATAGAACAGATGAAAAAAGAAAAAAAGAAAAAAAGTGGATGTGTTCTCATGGAGGCTGTATGCTCTTAATGATTGCATTGGGAGTTCTTTCTGTCCTCACCCTGCTGTGCTAACCCAGCTTGCTGATTCCAGATGCCATTTACTGGTTCCCTTGGTCTGTGCTGCTCCCAGTGCCGGTCAGCAAGCAGATCACACCCACTCTCAACACTGCTATTAGGTTCTGTGCTCTCACACAGTGGGCAGTTAGGTCACTCCCCCTCCTGATTCTGTGGTCAGATGCTGCATTCCAGCAAGATAGGCAGGCAGGTCACACCCTCTCCCAACACAAGTGTCAGGTGCTGCACTCCTGCTGGAAAGGCAGGTTGCCATCCACCCTCTCCTGGTGCCATTTACTCCCCTGCTCTGGGCAACTGCCTTCTCCATCTTGGTCCATGATCCTTAGTCAGGCTCCAGGAAGGTATCACAACAGTCCATCCCCTGTTTCATGTCAAAACAGCTCCTTGTTTATTTGTCTTGGAGTCATGAGTTCTCAGATGTACCATGGTAGAACCATACTATCTAACTTGGGCTGTAAATAAGTCTCTGTCTCACCTTTGAGGCTGCTAAGCCCTTAGTTATGGATTTGGGTTTTGACCCAGCCCCCATCTGGGTGCTAAGCACTGGAGAATATGGCTGTTGTGGCTGAGGCCCACCTTTCTTCTCCTGAAAACTGACTCAGCGTGTTTTTGGAAATATGGAATATGACACCCTTCCCCCCAGGGCACATCAGTCATGCTGTATTTTTTTCATATTTTATGGAGGACCCAGGTCATTTTGTCCTGTGTGCCCACTCACCCATGGCAGACAGCACCCTGCAGTCCCCCGGGGTTGCCTCTGTGCAGCCTGCCCCAGTCTTTGGCCCAGCTTGTGCAGACTTGCCCATCCCCCACCTGCTACTTTGCCTCTAGGGTTGGGGGTTGTGGAGATCCTTCATGCCTATTTAACTTAGTTCTGTCAGTCAAGGTCTGTTCAGTACACATTCAAGCCTCAGAAGTTCCCCCTCCATCCTGCTGACCTCTCCATTGGAGAAGGGGAGACTCAGCAAATGAGCATTATTCCTCCTTTGCTACTCCCTCCCCTTGATACTGGTCCAGCACTCTTTTGCTTTTTCTTCTTTCTTTGTTCCTTTTCTCCTAATAGATTCATGTCATCTTTTATCTCTTGAAGAGGGTGATATTCTGTCAGAGTTCAGCAGGTGCTCTGGTTGGCTGGGAGGCTCCATCGATGTGAGTTTTGGTGTATTTGTGGAAAGGGTGAGCTACAAGTATCCTTCTATTGCACCACCTTGGCTGATCCCTATACATTTTCCTTTTGAGATACAAATGTGCATGGAGGATTTCCTTCATCTTCCTTGTTGGTAACACTGAGGTTTTTTGATTGGGAAACAAGCCTCTCCTCATACAGTGAGAAGCTTTTCCCCAAACTGGGTTTTACACAGGAAATACCCTTTAATATGAAACCAGTTCTGGGAAACATGCAGATAAATATGGAAAAATATTTTGCTAAATATTCCCTTCAACTTTAGCCTAGCTGAATATAATCTTCTACAGAGGTTCAACTCTGGGAACCAAAAATGTGTGGAATATTTGCTTCATCTGCTTTGTTGAGAACACAGTTTTTTGTGTGTTTGGAAAACAAGCTTATTTACAGGCAATATGAGACCATTGCCCAAATTGGATTTTACAAGGCAAACTGTCCTTAATTTGAACCCAGCTCAAGGAAACATGCCAAGAATTGTGGGAAAAGTATTGTTAGAGATTTCACACAAATATAGCCTAGATTAATAAAATCTTCTCTACATGTTCCATCCTGGGATCTGAATATGTGTTGAGGATTAACTTCATGTGTCTTCATGGGAACACAAAGCTTTTGTGTTTGGGAAAATCCTCATATAATGACGGCCTTCATCCAAACTGCATTTTACAAGGCAAACTCCCTTTAAAATGAAACTGGTTGCTCTAGGAAAAATGCTCAGAAATGTGAAAAATATGCTGTTGGAGATTCTTTTCAACTTTAGCCTAGCTAAATGAAATCTTCTACACATGTTCCATTCTGGGATCTTAATGTGTGTGGATGATTTCCTTCATCTGCCTTGTGGGAGCACAGAGTTTTTGTGTTTGGGAATCAAGCCTATTTTCATATAGTGAAAGGCCTTTGACCAATTGTGTTTTATAATGCAAACTGCCTTTAACTTCAAACCAGTTCTAGTAAGCATGTCATGAAATGTGGAAAAACTTTGTTAGGGATTCCCTTCAAATTTAACCTTGTTTAATGAAATCTTCTGCACCTTCCTTTTTGGGATCAGAATGTGTGGGAAAGACTTCTTTCATCTCCTTCATTAGGAATGCAGAGTTTTTGTGTATGGGACACAAGCCTATATAATTATAGTGAGAGGCATTAGCCCAAATGAGGTTTTACATGCAAACAGACTTTAACCTGAAAATGTCTTTTGGTAACATGCTGAAAATTGTGCTTAAATTGTTGTTAGTGATTCCCATAAACTATAGACTAACTGAATGAAATTTCCTACTCATGTTTCATTCTGGATTCAGAATAGGTGTGGAAGATTCCCTTCATCTATCTTGCTGAGAACACAGAGATTTTGTGTTTGGGAGACAAGACTATCTTCAAATGCTGAGTGTCTTTAGCCCAAACTGAGTTTTACAATGCAAACTGCCTTTAATTTGAAACCAGTTCTAGGAAACAAGCTGAGAAATGTGTAACATGTGTTGTTTGAAATTCCATTCAAATTTAGTCTAGATGAATGTAATCTTCTACACATGTTTCATTTTGGGATCTGAATGTGCATGGAAGATTTTTTCATCTGCCTAGTTGGGAAAACAGAATTTTTGTGTTTGGAATACAGCCTATCTTCTTATAGTGAGGTGTTCACCTAAACTGAATTTTACAATGCAAAATGCCTTTAATTTAAATCCACTCTAAGAAACCTGGTAGAAATGTGGGGAAAGTGTTGTTAAAGCTTCTCTTTAACTTTTGCCTAGCTGAATGAAATATTCTACACATGTTCCATTCTGGGATCTGAATATGGGTGGAAAATTTCTTTCACCTGCTTAGTTGGAAACAGAGAGTTTCAGAGTTTGGAAAACAAACCTATTTTTCCATTGTGAGAGGCCTTTTCCCAAGCTTGGTTTCACAACACAAACTGCATTTACATGAAACTGACTCTGGTAACATGTTGAGAAACGTGGAAAATCTGTTGTTGAGCTTCCATTAAGATTAAGCCTAGCTGAATGAAATCATTTATACATGTTTTCTCTCTTTTGGTATCTGAAAGTATGTAGAAGGTTTCCTTCATCTGTTTTGTTGGCAACACAGAGATTTTATGTTGAGAAAGAAGCCAATCTTCATATAGTGGGAAGAATTCATCCAAACCATGTTCTACAATGCAAATTGCCTTTAACCTGGAACCATTTCTAGGAAACATGCTGAGAAATGTGTAACATGTATTGCTAGAAATTCCCTCAACTTTTCCCGGCTGAATTAAAACTTCTACACATGTTCCATTCTGGGATCTGAATGTATGTAGAAGATTTCCTTCATCTGTCTTGTTGGGAACACAGAGATTTTGTTTGGGAAACAAGCCTATCTTCATATAGTGAGAGGCTTTCACCCAAACTGGGTTTTACAATTCAAAAAGACTTTAACTTGAAACTGTCTCTAGGAAAATTACTGAGAATTGTGGGAAAAGTCTTGCTAAAAAATTCCATTCAGATTTAGGCTACCTGAATGAAGTTTTCTATTCATTTTCCAATCAGGGATCTGAATGGTGTGGAAGATTCCTTTTTCTGCCTCATTAGCAACAGAGAGTTTTTGATTTTGGGAACTAGCTTATATTAATATAGTAAGAGGACTATGTCCAAACTGGATTTTAAAAAGCAGACTGCCTTTAACTTGAAACTTGTTGTAGGAAATATGCTGAGAAATGTGGAAAAAATTTTGTCCAATATTCCCTTCCACTTGAGCCTAAATGAATGGAATGTTCTCAACATGTTCCACTGTGGAATCCAAATGTGTGTGGAAGATTTCCTTCATCAGCATCGTTGGAAACACAGAGATTTTGTGTTTGGGAAACAAGCATATCTTCAGATAGAATTCTTTTCCCAAACTGGGTTAACAACACAAACTGCCTGTATCTTGAAACTAGTTCTAAAAACATGCTGGGAATTGTAGAAAAAGTGTTGTTAGATGTTCTTTTCAAATTTAGCCTAATTCAATCAAATCTGCCACATATGTTCCATTCTGGGATCCAAATGTGTGTGGAGGATTTCCTTCATCTGCCTTTTGTGAACACAGTTTTTGTCTTTGTGAAACAAGCCTATCTTCATATAGTGAGAGGTCTTCACACAAACTGGGTTTTACAACCCAAACTCCCTTTAACTTGAAACTGGCTCTAGGAAACATGATGCAAAATGTCAAAAACTTTGTTAGAAATTCCTTTCAACTTATATCTAGCTGAATGAAATCTTCTAAGCATGTTCCATTCTGGGATCCAAATGTGTGTGTAAGATTTCCTTCTTCTGCCTTTGTGGGAACAGAGTTTTTGTGTTAGGGAGACAAGTCTATCTTCATATAGTGAGAGGTCTTTATCCAAAATAAGTTTTAGAATGTAAACAACATTTCAGTTGAAACTGATGCTTGGAAACATGATAAGAATTGTGAAAAAAAATGTTGTTAGAGGTTATTCAAATTTAGTCTAACTAAATGAAATATTTTACACATGTTCCATTCTGGGATCTGAATGTGTGTGAATGATTTCCTCTGCCAGCCTTGTGGCAACAAATAATTTTTTGTGTTTGGGAATCAAGCCTATGTTCATATACTGAGTGGCCTTTGCACAAACTTTGTTTTATAATGTAAACTGCTTTTAACTTGAAACCAGCTCTAGTAAACATGCTGTGAAATGTGGAAAATTTTTGTTAGAAATCCCCTTTAACTTGAGGCTAGCTGAATGAAATAGTCTATACATTTTCCATTCTGGGGTCCAAATGTTTGTGGAAAATTTCTTTCACCTCCCTAGCTCAGAACAGAATGTTTGAGTTTGGACAACAAGCCTACCATAATATTCTGAAAGGTCTTTGCCCAAACTTGGTTTTAAAATGCAAACTGCCTTTTACATGATTTGGCTCTAAATAACATGTTGAGAAATGTGGAAAAACTGTTGTTAGAGATTCTGTTCAGATTTAGCTTTGCTGAGTGAAACCTCCTGCACATGTTCCATTTTGGGATCTGAAAATATGTGGAGGATTTCCTTCATCTTCCTTGTTGGGATCACAATTTTTATGTCTGGGAAATAAGCCTATCTTCTTATAGTCAGAGGCCTTTGCCCAAACTAGGTTTTATGATACAATCTGCCTTTAACTTGAAACCAGCTCTAGGAAACATGCTGAGAAATGTGGGGAAAAAAATTTGTTAGCGATTCCCTAAAACTTGAGCCTATCTGAAAGAATACTTCTACACATGTTTCATTCAGAGGTCCAAATGTGTGCAAAAAGTTTCCTACCTCTGCCTAGTTGGGAACAAAGAGTTTTGTGTTTGGGAAACAAGCCTATGTTCACATAGTAAAAGGCATTTGCCCAAACTGGGTTTTTAAAAACAAACTGCCTTTATGTTGAAACCAGCTCTAGGAAACCTGCTGACAATTGTAGAAAAAGTATTGTTAGAGTTTCGCTTCAAATTTAGCTGAGCTGAATGAAATCTTCCACACATACTCAATTCTGGGATATGGATATGTGTGAAAGATTTTCTTCATCTGCCTTTTGGTAACACAGTTGTGTTTCAGGAACAAGCCTATCATGATATAGAGAGAAGCCTTCTTCCAAACTGGGTTTTACAATGCAAACTGCCTTTAACTTGAAACCAGTTCTTGGAAACATGGTGAACATTGTGTAAAAAGTGCTGTCAGAGATTGCCTTCAACTTTGCCTAGCTGAATGAAATATTCTACACATGATCTGCTCTGGAATCTGAATGTGTGTGGAAAATTTCTTTCATCTGCTTAGTTGGGAACACAGAGTTTTTGAGTTTGAAACAGCCTATTTTTACATTGTGAGAGGCATTCACCCAAACTTGGTTTTACAATGCACACTACTACATTTTATATGAAACTGGCTCTAGGTAATATGTTGAGAAATGTTGAAAATCTGTTGTTAGAGATTCCATTCAGATTTAGCCTAGCTGAATGAAATTATTTATACTTGTTACCTTTTGGGATCTGAAAGTATTTGGAAGATTTCCTTTATCTGCCTTGTTAGGGACACAGAGATTTTATGTTTGAGAAAGAAGCATATTTTCACATAGTGAGAAGGATTCACTCAAACTGTGTTCTACAATGAAAACTGACTTTAACTTGAAACTGGTTCTAGGAAACATGCTGAAAACTGAGTAAAAAGTGTAGCTAGAAATTCTGTTCAACTTTAACCTAGCTTAATGAAAACTTCTATACATGTTCCTTTCTGGAATCTGAATGTATGTGGAAGATTTCCGTCATGACTTGTTGGGAACATATTTTTTTGTTTGTTTGTGAAACAAGCCTTTTTTCATATAGTGAAAGACCTTCATCAAAACTGGATTTTACAAAGCAAACTGACTTTAATGTGAAACCAGCTCTAGGTAACATACTGAGAATTGTGGCAAAGCTGCTGTTAGAAATTCTGTTCATTTGGCTATCTGAATGAAATCTTCTTCTCATGTTTCATTCTCAGATCCAAATGTGTGTGGAAGATACCCTTCCTCTGCCTGAATGGTAATATGAGTTTTTTATTTTGGGAACAAGCTTTATTAATATAGTGAAAGCCCTTCGCCCAAACTGGGTTTTAAAATGCAAACTGCCTTTAACTTCAAACCTGCTCTAGGAAAAATGCTGAGAAATGTTAGAAAAGTTTTGTCAGAGATTCCCTTTAACTTTAGCCTAGTTGAATGAGATCTTCTACACATGTTCCATTCTGGGACCCAAATGTGTGTGGAAGATTTCCTTCATCAACCTTGTTGTGAACATACACTTTCTGTGTTTGGGAAACAAGATTAACATTATATATTGAGTTTTTTTATTTTGGGAACAAGCTTATATTAATATAGTGAAAGCCCTTCACCCAAATTGTGTTTTAAAAGGAAAACTGGCTTTTACTTGAAACAAAAATTAGGTAAACTGTTGAGAAATGTGGAAAAACTGTTGTTAGAATTTCCCTTCAACATTAGCTTAGCTGAATTAAATCTTCTACACATTTTCCATTCTGAGATCTGAATTTGCTTAGAAGTGTTCCTTCACCTGCCTTGTTGGGAACACAGAGTTTATGTGTTGGGAAGCATGTCTAACTTCAAATTTTGAGAAGAATTTCCCCAAACCGGGTTTTACAAAAGAAACTGTCTTTAAATGGAAATGGTTCTAGGAAACATGCTGAGAAATGTGGGAAAAGTTTTGCTAAATATTCTGATCAAACTTTGCCTAGCTGAGGGAAATCTTCTAAGTGTATTTCATTCTTGGATCTGAACATGTGTGGAAGATTTCCTTCATCAGCCTTGTTTTGAACACATATTTTTTGTGTTCTGAAAACAAACCTACCTTCATGTAATGAGAGGCCTTCACCCATGCTGTGTTTTACAATGCAAACTGCCTTTAACTTGAAACTAATTTAGGAAACATGCAAAAAAATGTGAATAAATGGTTGTTAGAGAGTATCTTCAATGTTAGACAAGCGTAATGTAAACTTCTACTCATGTTTCATTCTAGTATACAAATGCATGTGGAAGATTTCAAATATCTACATTGTTGGGAACACAGAAATTTTGTGTTTGGATTAAGAACCTATCTTCTTATTGTTAGAGACCTTTGCCCAAACTGTGTTTTTCAAAGCAAACTGCATTAAACTGAAATTTTCTCTAGTATACTTGCTGAGATATGTAGAAAATGTGTTGTTAGAGATTCCTTACAACTTTAGCCTAGCTGAAAAAAATCTTCTACACATGTTCTGTTCTGGAATGTTAATTTGTGTGGATTATTTCCTTCATCTCCCTCATTGGGTACACAGAGTTTTCCTGTTTGTGAAACCAGCCTATCTTCATATATGAGAGAATTTCACCAAAACTGTGTTTGAAAATGCCAACTGCCTTTAACTTGACACCTGCTCAAGGAAACCTGTAAGAATTGAGAAAAAGTTTTCTTAGAGATTTCCTTAAACTATACTGTTCAGAATGTTACCTTCTACACATGTTCCTGTCTTGAATATGAATGTCTTTGAAAGGTTTCCTTCATCTGCCTTTTTGGGAACACAGAGTTTTTGTGTTTGGCAAAAAAAGCACATCTTCATATAATTAGAGTCCTTTGCCCAGACAGATTTTTACAAGACAAAATGTTTTAAAATTGAAACCAGCTTTAGAAAACCTTCTGAGTAATGTGGGAAAAGTGTTAATGATGCCTTTCAACTTTAGGCTAGCTGAATGGTATCTTCCACACATGTTTCATTCTGGTATCCAAATGGGTGTTGAAGATTTATTTCATCAGCCTTGTCAGAAACAGTCTTTGTGCTTGGGAAACAAGCCTATCTTCATATATTGAGAGGCTTTTTTCAAACACAGTTTGAAAATTCAAACTGCCTTTAACTTGAAACCAGCTCTAGGAAACATGCTGAGAAATGTTGGAAAAATGCTGTTGAAGATTCCCTTCACATTAGCCTAGCTGAATGATATCTTCTATACATGTTCCATTCCATGATCCAAATGGGTGTTGAAGATTTCCTTCATCTCCCTTGTTGGCAACACTGAGTTTTTGTGTTTTGGAAACAAGCCTACTTTCATATAGTGAGAGACTTTGCCCAAACTCGGTTTTCCAAAGCAAAGTGCCTTTAACTTGAAACCTGCTCTAGGATACATGCTGAGAAATTTGGAACAAGTGTTGGTAGAGATTCCCTTAAACTTCAACATAGCAGAATGCAATCTTCTACACATGTTCCATTCTGGGATGCAAATATGTGTGGAAGTTTTCCTTCATCTGCCTTGTTGAGGAAAATAGTTTTTGTATTTGGGAAACAAGCCTTTCTTCATATAGTGGGAGGCCTTCTCCCATACAGGATATTACAGATCTCATTGTCTTTAGCTTGATATCAGTTACAGAAAACTTGCTGTGAAATATGGAAAAATTGTTGTAAAAGACTCCCTTCAACTTTAGCCTAGCTGAATGAAATATACACATTTTCCATTCTGGTATCCCAATGTGTGTGGAAGATTTCCTTCATCCACTTTGTTAGGAACAGATTGTCTGGGCTTGGGAAAAAAGCCTATATTCACATAGTGGGAGGCTTTCTCCCAAACTTGATATTACAATGCAAACTGCCTTTAACTTGAAACCATTTCTAGGAAGCCTGTTGTGAATGTTAAAATAGTATTGTTAGAAATTCCCTTCAAATTTTGGCTTGCTGAATATCTTCAACACATGTTCCATTCTGGGGTGCAAATATGTCTGGAAGATTTCCTTCAACTGCCTTGTTGGAAACACTTTTTTTTTATTTATTTGGTAAAAAAAAAAAAGCCTAGCTACATATAATTAGAGACCTCCTCACAAACAGTGTTTTACAAAGCAAACTGCCTTTAACTTGAAAGCAGCTCTAGGAATCATGCTGAGAAATATGGAAAAAAGTGTTGTAAGAAATTATCTTCAGTTTTAAAGTTGCTGAATGAAATCTTGCATACATGTTCCATTCTGGGATCCAAATGTGTGTTGAAGATTTCCTTCATCTACCTTGTTGGGAACACAGATTTTTTTGTGTTTGGGAAACATGTCAATCTTCATATAGTGAGAGGCTTTCACCCAAACTGGGTTTTACAAAACAAACTGCCTCTAACAGGAAACCAGCTGGCTCAAGATATCATGCTCTGTAATATGGAAAAATTGTTGTAAGGGACTGCCTTCATCATTAGACTAGCTCTATGAAATCTTCTACACATTTTCCATTCTGGGTTCTGAATGTGTGTGGGAGGTTACCTTCATTGTCCTAGTTGGGAATATGAAGTTTTTTTTTGTGTGTGTTTGGGACACAAGCCTATCTTCTTATAGTGTGAGGGATTACCACAAACTGGATTTTACAAAGGAAACAGCTTTTTAACTTGAATCCAGCTCTAGAAAACATACTGAGAAAAGTTAAAAATTGTTGTTAGAGATTCCCTTCATCTTTCTTCTAGTGAATGAAATCTTCTATAGGTATTCCATTCTGGTATCACAATGTGTGTGGAAGATTTCTTTCATCTGCCTTTTGGGACCACAGAGTGTTTGTTTTGGGTAAACAAGCCTATCTTCATGCAGCAAAAGGCTTTCATTCAAACTGTCTTTTACAACACAGACCAATTTTAACTTAATAATTGGACATGGGGGACATTCACAAAAATGTGGATAAATTGTTGTTTGAGAATCATATCCTCTTTAGAATGGTTGAATGATATCTTCTACTCAAGGTCCATTCTGGGATTTTAATATGTGTGGAATATTTCCTTCATCTGACTTTTTGAGACAGATTTTGTGTTTTAGAAACAACCCTATCTTTATACAGTGACAGCCATAGCCCAAAATGTGACAATGCAACCTACATTTAACTTGAAACCTGTGCTAGGATACATGCTGAAATATTTGGGAAAAGTTTCATTAAAAATTCCCTTCAACTTTAGCCTAGCTGAATGAAAGCTTCAATACATGTTCCTATATTGGATCTGAATATATGTTGAAGATTAACTTCATCAGCTTCATTGGGAACCCAGTGTTTGTATCTGGGAATCAAAGCTATCTTTATATAGTGAGATACCTTCAGTCAAACTAGGTTTTATAGTGCACACTGCCTTTAACTTGTACTGGCTCTTGGAAACATGTAGAGAAATGTGGAAAATGTGTTGTTAGAGTTTTCCTTCAACTTTAGCCTAGCTGAATGAAATCTTCTACACATGTTCCATTCTGGGGTTCAAATGTGTGTGGTAGATTTCCTTCATCTGCCTTTTGGGAACACAGAGTTTTTGTGTTTGGAAAACAAGCCTATCTTCATATCGTTAGAAGCCTCCCAGTGTTTTACAAAGCAAACTGCCTTTAACTTGAAAGCAGCTCTAGGAAACCTGCTGAAAACTGTGGGGGAAAAATGTTAAAGATTTCCTTCCACTTTATCATAGCTGAATGAAATCTCCTACACATGTTCCATTCAGGGATGCAAAAGTGCTTGGAAGAATTTCTTCATTTGCCTTTCTGGAAACACAGAGTCTTTGGGTTTGCAAAACAAGCTTATCTTCATACTGTGAGAGGCCATTTCCCAAACAGGATTTTACAAAGCAAACAGCCTTTAACTTGATACCAGCTCTAGGAAACATACTGATAAATATGGGAAAAGTGTTTTTAGAGATTCCCTTCAACTTTTGACTTGATGAATGAAATCTACATATGTTCCATTCTGGGATCGAATATGTGTGGAAAATTTCTTCATCTGCCTTGAAGGGAACACAGTGTTTTTGTTTTGGGGAAACAACCCTATCTTCATCTAGTGAGAGGCATCATCTGTCAATGGACATTTAGGCTGTTTCCAAGTCTTGGATAGTGTAAATAGTGCTGCTATGAACATTAGGGTGCAGGTGTCTTTTTGAAGTAGGGTTCCTTCTGGATATATGTCCAGGAGTGGGATCACTGGGCCATATGGTTAATCTAGTCCTAGTCTTTTGAAGTATCTCCATACTGTTTTCCAGAATGGCTTCACCAAACTGAATTCCCATCAGCAGTGTAGGAGGGTTTCCTTTTCCCTACAGCCTTTCCAGCATTTATCATTTGTGGATTTTTGAATGATGGCCATTCTGGTTGATGTGAGGTGATACCTCATTGTAATTTTGATTTGCATTTCTCTGATAACTAGTGACATTGAGCATTTTGTCACTTGCCTACTTATCATTCTTATGTCTTCATTGGAGAATTGCTTGTTTTGGTCTTCTGCCCACTTTTGTATTGAGTTTTTCTTTTCTTATTAGGTTGTATGAGCTTCTTATATATTCTGGAGGTCAAGCCTTTGACTATTTCATCTTTTGCAAAAATTTTCTCCTATTCTGTAGGTTGTCATTTTGTTTTGCTAATGGTATTCACAAGTAACAACTTGAGTCAAGGTTTAGTGACAATAATCATAATGATCCTGGCTCTTTGTTAAAGATGCTCCAGGAAGAGCACTTCAAATTATTGGTTCAGCTACAGGTTCAACAGTTATTTTATTTTACTTTATTTTTAGTTTTTATTGAAATAACAGCAATACAATGTATCAATTTCTGGTTTACAGCACAATGTCGCAGTCATGCATATACATACATATATTTGTTTTCATGTTCTTTTTCATTAAATGATATTACAAGATATTGAACATAGTTTTCTGTGCTATAGAGAATAAACTTTTTTAAAATCTATTTTTATATATAGTGGTTAACATTTTCAAATTTCAAACTCCCAAATTTATACCTTCCCAATCCTTTTTCCTGGTGACCATAAGATTGTTTACTATTTCTGTGAGTCTGTTTCTGTTTTGTAGATGAGTTCATAGTGGTTTTTTTGTTTTTTGTTTTGTTTTGTTTTGTTTTTTGGTTTTTTGGTTTTTTTAGATTCCACATATGAGTGATATCTTATGGTATTTTTCTTTCTCTTTCTTCACTTAGAATGGTGATCTCTAGTCCATCCATGTTTGTTTCCATGTCTTGTATGCAGTGATGCTATAAACATTGGTGCTATAAACAACAGTGATGCTATAAACAAGCATGTATCTCTTTTAATTAGAGTTCCCTCTGGATATATATTCAGAAGTGTGATTGCTGGATCATATGGTAAGTCTATTTTTAGTTTTTTGGGGAATCTCCATACTGTTTTCCATAATATCTCTACCAAACTACATTCCCATCAGCAGTGTAGGAGTGTTCCCTTTTCTCAATACCCTCTCCAGCATTTATTGTTCATGGACTTTTGAATGATGTCCATTCGGACTGGTGTCAGGTGTTGGTTTTGATTTGCATTTCTCTGATAATTAGTGATATTGAGCATTTTTTCATGTGCCTATTGGCCGTTTGTATGTCTTCATTGGAGAATTGGTTGTTTAGGTCTTTTGCTTATTTTTGGATTGGGTTATTTGCTTTTTTTCTTATTATTGACATTTATTTATATGAACATTTTTAGTGATTGAATGTTCTTTACTTGAAAAGAATATTTTTTTTACATTAAGTAGATTCAACTTTTAAAGTTTTAAAATAAATATTATAAATTGTTATAATTAATGCAATATAAGAAGCTTTTCATGAAAATTGAGAAAATTCTGTTTGTCATACTGTAAGATTTTTCTTAAAAAAATTATAACTGTGAAATTAAGATGCCTTGAGGAATCAGTACAGTAACTTCCAATAGCTTTGGAAAACCCAGTAATCAAGTACTACCCCAGGCTAGATATGAGAGATTACTAGATTTTTATAGTAACTTTTCTTCTTGAAAATTTATGGTATACATATATGTTTAATACTTGGGTCCTGAAACACCAGTAATCATAAATTGTTCAATTTTATTTGAATCATATTTTCCAAAAATATTTGATCACAGGTGAAAATGAAACCTCAACTAAAATTACTTTAAACAATATAGAACTTTTCATCTTAACAAGTGAACAAAATATAGGGCAATTTCAGAGTTAATTCAGTGGCTCAACAATGACTTCAAGGATCCAGGCTTATTTCATCTTTTGTTATGCCATTGTTATGCCATTCAGAGCACATTAATTCATTCCATATGTTTTCCCCCTCATAGACACAAAACTGTTGCTGCAGTTCCAGATGTTACACATAGACACAATACATTTTTGTTGCAACAACAACAACAACAACAAAAAGGGATTTTAAAATGTATTTTTTTATCAGAAAAGAAAATTTTCCATATTAGCATAGCAAACCTCTCACATCTTATTGATAAGAGCTGGGTCCCTTGCTTTTCCATCATTTATTTGTTTTGGGGGGACATGTGACTTAGTTCTGGCCAGTCCCTGAAAAGGTGAATGACATAGTTATGATTGGCTGGTACTAATCAAAGAATCTAAAAAAGAAAAATAAATAAACCAAGCAAAACATAAATACAAAATAGAAACAGACTCATAGACATAGAATAGAAACTTGTGGTTGCCAAGGGGGTGGAGGTTGGGAAGAGCTAGACTGGGATTTCAAAATGTAGAATAGATAAACAAGATTACACTGTATAACACAGGGAAATATATATAAGATCTTATGGTAGCTCACAGAGAAAACAAAAGTGACAATGAATTATATATATATTCATGTATAACTGAACAATTGTGCTCTACACTGAAATTTGACACAACACTGTAAAATGATTATAAATCAATAAAAAATGTTTAAAGAAAAAAAGAACATTCCCCTGCCCTACACTGTGAATCCTAGGAGCCATTTGTCATTCATCATTTCCTCTTGTATCTCTACAGTAACTTTTAAATGGAAATGCAGGAAAACCTTGCTAATCCAGTATAGACAGAGCCCCTGGGGACCATCAGAACTCCCAGCTTTCTACAGATTCTGTTTCAGTTAGTGATGAAGCCACATGGAAAACCTAGGCACCTATAGGATGAAATGGAGACTTCTGAAGTCTCATTTATGTTGTGGGCTCTGGACAGGAGATGATAAAGAGAAATGGAAAATGTAATCAACTTTTGCCGTGTTGCCCATTGACTTGCTTACTTCACCAAAATCTCTTCCATCCAGATTTACCTGGAGGATGTGGAAGATGTCCTCAAATCCCCTCTTGATTGCATACATGCAGACACAGGTGGCCCAGCTCAACATGATCACAGTCATTTGTGAAAGTGGAGTCAGGGCAGGCACTCCAGGATTTCACTAAAGACAAACTGTCCATTTGGCCCTGCATGGGCCAGATGAGCAGAAACACCCTTTTCTCTTGTTTTATCCTTGGGTTGCTGGTAAATTTCCATGTGTGCAATAAATACAACTTTGTCTATTTTTTATAACTGAACTTAATTTTTTTGTGTGTGAGTCCTCATTCTTGCAGGTGATGGAAATTCCAATCAGTCAGGGTTTTTGCACTTTTTTGGAATTGAGTCAAGTTCTGAGGGGCTTCTATAGCGTTGAAGGATCAGATCCTAGCTGTGATCCTTGTCCACGTGGCCTCTTTTGAGCATCTGTCTTCACCTGGGTCCCCTGGAAGCAGACCTGAGACAAAGACTTGTGTGCAGGTTGTTTATTTGGGAGCTGACCCCAGGCCTACCACCAGAAGAGGCAGCCCAGGTTACCTTGACATTGGAAATCCCTAATTCTGTGGAGTTTCTGTTTTTTTTGGTATTTGTCTCATAACAGGGGGGATGGAGGTAGTGATAGATGTTGGATGTCACTTTCTTAGGTACCCCAGGATCCAGGTTATCTTGGTGCTTTCTTTTCTCAAAATCAAAAGATCTTTGTTAAGTTTTCAGAGTCAAAAACTGCCCTTTCTGTTTGCTATTATTCTATGCTTTGACTACCTTAGGGTCTAAACTTTAAGATTAAAAAAAAAAGAATTGACTCTTGCTTTGGGCTGGTTTCCTCCTAGGAGCAGACTCTGAGACAAGGATTTAAGTGTGTGTGATTCCAGAAAGTACCACAGAAAAGTGGGGAAGTGTGATTGGGAAGCAAACAAAGTTTGTTATCAAACCAGGAACCACTGTGGGCAACTGGGGTTTACTCCTACTAGAGAATGCTGGAGCCAGTGTAGAACATCAGTCTCAGAATTACTGAACTTGAGAAGGACAGCAGCTGGGGTATTTATCTACCAGCTCTATTAGTTACTGGAAAGAAAGATACTCCCCCTGCACTATGAGTCTTCCCTGGTAGACAGCTCTCAGGTAAAGAAATAGAGAGATAGCAGCTGGATGTAGGGCAGGGAGCCCAGGAACAGAAAGGCCTGAAGGGACAAGTGTGCAGCATCTACAGCACCTGCCTCAACAATCTTGTTCTTTCTCATTCATCTGTCCATCCTTCCCTCAGGAATTTAGCAGAAATGATCTTCTGTTTGGAAAGGGATACAGGAAGTTATGTGGGAAAAAAACCCTAGTTAGAATGTCAAAATATTACCCCAGTAATCTTACTTTTTGGGAAGACAAATGTCTTCTTCCATGGACAGAGGCAGTGTTTTCATTTGTCTGATTCTAAGATCTAGAAAAATTTCAGTGTTCATGATGCATGAAGGATCAAGATTTTGTCAGGTAGCATGTGGGTAGGTGTGTTCTTAGTTAAGGATAGGTTTACAAGTTAATCGTTCAAGTTTACAAAGGCAGTTCAGCACTGTGGTTGAGAATGAGGCTCAACTCAGTAAGGCCTTCATTTAAGCCCTGGCTTAACTACTCACTTGCTTTTTGAACTTGAGCAAGATACATAGTCCCTCATAATTCATTTTTTCTTCTTTAACATGAGAATAATAGTGTTTTGAGAATTAAATGAAATTTGATTTGGATAATGCAATGACACAATATCAAGCCCATAGCAGACATTTCAGCAATATTGGATATCAGGGCCCATTTTCAGCTGGAATGTGCTGTTTTTTTATGGTCAGTGTCTCTCCTGATTATTGTTATTAAGGGAGATAAGGGTATGTTATTGACTGAATGCAGTCATATGTTGAATTTATATGTTGAAATCCTAACCCCCAAGGTGATGGTATTAGAAGTGGGCCTTTGGGAGGTAATTAGGTCATCAGGTCATGAAAGTAGAGCAATCCTGGATAGGATAAGTGTCTTCATAAGAATAGATAGGAGATAGGAGAGAGCTTGATTGTTCTCTGCTCTCTTTCCATCATGTGAGGATGCAACAAGTGGTCTGCAGTCTGCAATCAGAAGGCAGGAACTCATTGGAGCCTGACCATGCTGGCATCCTTATCTTGAACTTACAGTCCCCATAAATGCGAAAAATAAATTTCCATCATTTATAAGTCACTTGATTTCTGACATTTTATAATATCAGCCTGAAAAGACTAAGACAAGGTAGATTTGACATGGGAGGTCCATCACTCTCAACCTGCTGGCACACTCATGGCCTTGCTTACATTTGTCATCCTGACTTTGTGTTTGTGATAGCTGGATCTCTGGTCCACACAGAGGATAATTTCCATCCTTTTCACCTGGACCATAGCTGGTGGACTGCATTTGTGTAGAGAGTGGACCTGGAGAGGAAGACTGTTCCTGCTCCCACTTCCTTGACAGCTTGGAGAGCGCTGATTCCTGCCTCTTTTGGTATGGCTGGTACCACTGGACTGTCACAATCCCTGCTGCTGAACTTACCAGCCCATGGGATCATTACTTCTTTGATAAACCCAGGAGCTTGGTCTCTGACATATAGAAGGGTGAGTATTGAAGTTTCTCCATGCTTATTGGTAATGGGTTATTTCCTTGAGCTACCAGAGTACTGCCTCCTCCTTTTCTTGTCCAGATTATACCTACTCCTTCCTAAGAAACTCTCCCAAATCCACTATTGGGTAATGCTGGCCAAGCAGGGGTCTCTGGACCCCGCCCCAACCCCTTGATCAGCATCCATTCCTGGAGATGGTGCGAGCTCATATCTGGTTGTTAAGTGTTTTGAACATCTTTCCTACATATGCAGTAGGTACCCAGGAAGCTATTGCTGAATTAAATGTTCTACGGATAGTGATCAGCAAGGGTGATTTTTCTAACTAAAGAATACTCTCTTCTAGTCTCCACTGGGAATATCCTTCCCTCTATCTTCTCAAGTTTTCATAGCTCTGCAAATCTTACTCATTTTTTCATGACCCTGATCAAAAAATAGAAAATAAGAGCTGGATGGGATCAACTCTAAACTAACTTCCTTACCTGAAAAAAAAAAAAGAGGAAGCAGAGTTCTAGGGTCAAGAAGTGACTCACTCAAACCTCCAGGCACCCACAAAGACTTTCTGACCTTTCTCACCAGTTGTGTGACCATGCATGTCTAGAAACACTCCTTCTCCCCACACTGAACCCTCCTAGTTCCCAGTTTATTAGGTATTCACTATAGTGAAGACACATCCTGAAGCATTTATGTGGATTATAGCATCCCTAAGTGGTAGGTTCTGCTATCACCCTCATTTTAGAGATGAAGAAACTGAGATTTAGAGAGTTTAAGTGCAGTAGCTAATAGGTGATGCTCTTAACTGCTATGCTTTAATTTTTTTTCAGTCATACTCTTCTTTGTGCTATAACCTCTCCAGACTTTGAGAGCAGGGTATCATTTTAGTATCAACTCCCTCCTCTGGCTCAGTAATAGGTGGGCACTTAGTAGGTAATAGCAAATATTTGTTGGATGAAACAATAAACACATGAATACTAAAAGCAGCTGAACTGTGATGTGAAGGTGGGATGTACTCAGAGTTTATATTTTGGGGGGGTGGCAGAGGATAAGCAGGTGCTATAGTTTTGTAGGTAATCTAAAGAGCAACTTATGCGTGCTCACAGTGAAGCCAGAATGGCTGTCTTTGGGTAAAAGGATATACTTCTCCAGCCCTGAGCCTATAAATATCATCTTTGCATATTTGCATCAATTTTCCCAAACGTCTACTAAAAACTGCTTGGTATTAATTCTAAATGAGTTTTCTCTTAGTTACTGGACACTTTGGAAGGAGGCTTTCACCAAAATTTGCTGCACAATTCATGGCCAAAAAACTCCATCATCTTTATCTGCATCAGAGGACAAAATTTCCCATTTAATTATCTGAAACTGCAGCTGAAGATCTAAGTAGAGGCTTGAGGGTTTCCACAGTTGCCATAGACTACCTGCTTGCCTTTTTAAGGTAGTGGTATGACAATTTGAGCAGTCACTGCAGAACTACTTAGCAATATCACCTCCACTGTGACCTGCCAAAGCTATTTATATGTGAATGAGAGCATAATTCAACATCAACAGTAGCTTAATTTTAGATCTCTTGGAGAGAAAATCTCTCCCCTCTCAGCCCCCTGCAAAACACCAACTTTGCCAGCAGGTTTTGATTTTATTTAAATGGATGCTCATTGTTAACAGGGTACGTTGATGAGCCCATATCTGCAAGTTCAGCCCATAGACATAAAACATCAGCAAACTATTGTGAGGGAGACCTTTGATTCTAAGAAATTGCCATATTCAGTAGGCAATTATGCATTTTTTTTCTGTTACCAGAGATCCTCTATATTTCAGCACAAGTGCTCTCAATTTACACAGAAAAGAATCACTTAAGGACTTCTTGTGTCAACAGCAGCTTTATGAGCATAGAAGGAGTTTAAAGGAAATCACAGCCTGTGTACAATACCTGGGGTAACTCTGCATTTTAGTAGAATATGTGAGTGTTTTTTTTAAAGCCAAATTAACTGATTGCAGGTGTTCTCTAAATAAGAATGGGTAATACAGGCTGCCCTGCATTCAAAGTCACTGAATCTTGAAAAACAGAATCCAAATGTTGATCATGGATTTCCTAATGGAGACAGTATTTCTTGGTTCTCTAGTGTAAAACACTGGCCTTCTTCTTCCCTTGTTTGTCTGTCCTTCCTTCCCTCCACCCATCCATTCATCCACTCACCCATTTGTGCACCTATTCATCTACCATCAATTTATCCATCTATCCTTCCTTCCCTCCATTCATCTATCCTTCCATCCATCCACCCATCCATCATCCAAGCAGTGTGTGTTACACTGGCGGCTCCTCTTATCCAGGCACTCTTCTGATGGTGGGATGGTGAATAAGACACACAAGACTCTACTCTCATGAAATCTCATTCTGGGGCATGTGGGTGTGAGGCAGACAAGAAGCAAGTAAATAAATGCATAAATAAGGCAATTTCAGAATGTTAAAAGGTCCATGAATAAAAATTAAACTTGTGTGTTAGAGTGAATTGTGAGGTGGGGTGGCTGCTTTAGATGGATTGATGGAGTTTTCAGAGGTGGTAGCCTTTCATCCAATATCAGAATGACAAGAATGATGCATTATTTAAATAAAGAGCTGAGAAAGTACATTCCAAGTAGAGGACAAGCAAGTAGTAAGGCCCTGAGGTGATACTGAGTGTAGCTTCTTGAGGAAGTCTTACTGAAAGAGTGATCTGAGAAAGGAAGAGTTAAAAATATGAGTTTAGATATGTCTTCCTGGATAGAGAGGACAACTGAAATAATATGAAAGATTCTCATCTAAGCACTTTCACCCTGAAATTCACTCTTAGAAATGGTTTCTTCTGGCTTTGGCTATTATATCTCTTGGCCACTTGGTGGCACTGTTGCATCATGTAATTTTGCCAGGTCCCCATTCAGATTTCTGTCCTGAAGAGTAGGAATAAAATCCTGCCTTCTGGATACTGAGGTAACACCATTTCCTGCCATGTTAAGCAACGCTTTGCTACTGTGAAAACTCTTTTCTAATGGGAAAGATTACTTTCATTCCACACCTAGAATTGAGTTGCCATGTCTGCAGGGGACCCAAGATTCTGTGATTCTGGGAATCCAAGAACTTCAAACTTTCTATCTCAGTGAAGCTGCCAAGTGGCTCACCTCCCCCCTGAGGCACAGTTGGATGTTTACATTGGTTTTGAGGAGAGAGAAAGGCTGAAAATCTCTCTTCTGGAAAAGCAGGAACGATGGCCACACAGTTAATGACACACCTCCCCTTCAATAACTGTGAGACACTAAGAAATTCCTTCCAGTTCCTGGATTTGATAATTATCAATTCATCTTAATATACAGTTTAACATTATGCCACTATTGCCTTGGAAGGTCTAGAACCAGCATTCCTGGCACAATCTGCTGTGCTTTGAAAAGCAACTTAATCTCTTTACTCTGCCTTATCAAAATGGGATGTTACAAGACCTCATTAGCCTATGAAGTCAGTGGGCCTGGAGAGGTCCTTACTAAGCCATTTACCAGCTGTGTGATCCTGGGCCAGTCAAGCCACAACTTTAAGCTTCTGCTCTTGGCCTTTGAAAAAGGATGATGCATCTTTTCACCGGGAGAATTAAGCTAATCAATATAGATGAAAATACCACGTTAACTGCCAAGTGCTATGTTAATGCAAAACATAATTGCCATTATTCCTGATGTATTTCATTTGTATTCTTTCCTGTAATTCTCAAGAAGACAGAATAGAAAGCAAAAACACCATGACCAACAAGAAACTAGGAATCGATCATACAAGGTTTTGTTTTTTATTTTTATTTTTTATTGAGTTATAGTCAGTTAACAATGTCATGTCAATTTCTGGTGTACAGCACAATTCTTCAGTCATACATGAATATACATATATTCATGTTCATATGCTCTTTCACCATATGCTACTAGATGATATTGAATATATTTTCTTGTGCTATACAGTATAAATGTGCTTATCTATTTTCTGTATAATGGTGAGACTCAGCAACCTCGAACTCCCAGTTTTTCCCTTCCCACCTCCTTCCCCGCTGGCAACCACAAGTCTGTATTCTATGTCTGTGACTCTGTTTCTGTTTTATATTTAAGTCCATTTTTCTTCTTTCTTTTTTTTAGATTTCATATATGATTAATATCATATGGTATTTTACTTTCTCTTTCTGGCTTACTTCACTTAGAATGATATTCTCCAACACATCCATGTTGCTGCAAATGCCATTATTTTATCATTTTTATGGCTGAGTAGTATTCCATTGTATAAATATACAACAACTTCTTTATCCAGTCATCTGTCAATGGACATTTAGGCAGTTTCCATGTCTTGTCTATTGTAAAGAGTTCTGCTATGAACATTGAGGTGTAGGTGTCTTTTTGAATTAGGGTTCCCTCTGGATATATGCCCAGGAGTGGGATTTCTGGGTCATATGGTAGGTCTATTCCTACTCTTTTGAGGAATCTCCATAGTGTTTTCCACCATGGCTGCAGCAAACTGCATTCCCACCAACAGTGTAGGAGGGTTCCCTTTTCTCCACACACTCTCCAGCATTTATTGTTTGTGAACTTTTGAATGATGGCCATTCTGACTGGTGTGAGGTGATACCTCATTGTAGTTTTGATTTGCATTTCTCTGCTAATTAGTGATATTGAGCATTTTTTTCATGTGCCTATTGGTCATTCATATGTCTTCACTGGATAATTGTTTGTTTAGGTTTTCTGCCCATTTTGGGATTGGGTTGTTTGGTTGTTTCTTATTAAGTCATATGAGCTGTTTATATATTCTGGAGATCAACCCTTTGTCCATTTCATCTTTTGCAAAAATGTTCTCCCATTCCGTAGGTTGCCATTTTGTTTTGCTTATGGTTTCCTTTGCTGTGCAAAAGCTTTTAAGTTTAATTAGGTTCCATTTGTATTTTTTCTTGCTTTTATTTCTATTCCTTGAGTAGACTGCCCTAGGAGAATATTGCTGAGATTTATATCAGAAAATGTTTTGCCTATGTTTTCTTGTAGGAGGCTTATTGTGTCTTGTATTATGTTTAAGTCTTTGATCCATTTTGAGTTTATTTATGTGTATGATGTGAGGGAGTATTCTAGTTTCATTGATTTACATGCTGCTGTCCAGTTTTCGCAACACCATTGTCTGAAGAGACTGTCTTTATTCCATTGTATATTCATGTCTCCTTTTACAATGATTAGTTGACCAAAAGTTTGTAGATTCACTTCTGAACTCCCTATTCTCTTCCATTGGTCCATATGTCTGTTTTTGTACCAATACAATGCTGTTTTGATTACTGTAGCTTAATAATATTATTGTCTGAAGTCTGGGAAGGTAATTCCTCCAGCTTCTTTCTTTTTCTACAGTAATGTTTTGGCAATTTTAGCTCTTTTCTGATTCCACAAAAATTTTAATATGATTTGTTCTAGTTCTGTGAAACATATCCTGGATAATTTGATAGGGATTACATTAAATATGTTGATTGCCTTGGGCAGTATGACCATTTTAACAATATTGGTTCTTCCAATCCAGGAGCATGGGATAACTTTCCATTTTTTTAAGTCTTCTTTAATTTCCTTGGTCAGTGTTTTGTAGTTCTCTATGTATAAGTCTTATACCTACTTGGTTAGATTTATTCCTAGATATCTTATTACTTTAGGTGCTATTTTAAAAAGAGTTGTTTCTTTACTTTCTTTTCCTGTTGATTCATCATTAGTGTAAAGAAATGCAACTGATTTTTGCATGTTAATCTTGTATCCTGCTGCCATGCTGTATTCTTTTATTAGCTCTCGTAGTTTTTGTGTGGAGCTTTTAGGATTTTCTATGCATAGTATCATGTCATTTGCATACAGTGACAGTTTTACCTCTTCTTTTTCAATTTGGATCCATTTTATTTCTTTTTCTTGCATGATGGCTTTGGCTAAGACTTCCAACACTATTTGAATAGAAGTGGTGAGAGTGGACAACCTTATCTTGTTCCAGAATTTAGTGGGAAGGTTTTCAGTTTTTCACCATTGGATACTATGCTAGCTGTAGGTTTGTCATAAATAACTTTTATTATGTTGAGATATGTTCCTTCTATGCCCACTTTGGTGAGGGTTTTTTTATCATAAATGGGTGTTGAATTTTATCAAATGCTTTTTCTACATCTATTGAGAGGATCATGTGGTTTTTATCCTTTCTCTTGTTAATGTGATGTATTACATTGATTGATTTGCATATGTTGAACCCTCCTAGTGTTCCTGGAATGAACTCTACTTAATTATGTTGTATGATATTTTTTATATACTGTTGGATTCTGTTCATTAATATTTTGTTGAGGGTTTTTGCATCTATGTTCATCAGTGGTATTGCTCCGTAATTTTCATTTTTAGTAATGTCTTAGTCTGGTTTTGGTATCAGGGTGATCATGGATTCATAGAATAAGTATGGGAGTACTCCCCCTTTTCAATATTCTCAAAGAGTTTGAGAAGGATTGGTATGAGTTCCTCTGTGTATATTTGGTAGAATTTCCCAGTGAAGCCATCTGGTCCTGGACTTTTGTTTGTAAGGGGATTTTTAATTGCTAGTTTGATTTCATTTCTAGTGATTGGTTTGTTCAAGTGGTCAATTTATTGTTGATTCAGTCTTGGTGGACTGTATGCTTCCAGAAACTTGTCCATTCCTTCTCGGTTATCCATATTGTTTCCATATAGTTGTTCATAGTATTCTCGAATAATATTTTGTATTTCTGTGGCATTGGCTGTAATTTCTCCATTTTCCTTTCTTATTTTGTTTATTTGTGCACTCTCGTTTCTCTTCTTTGTGATCTTTGCCAGAGGTTTGTCAATTTTGTTTACTCTTTCAAAAAACAGTTATTGATTTGATTGATTTTTCTATATTTTTAACCTCTATTTTATTTATTTCCTCCCTGATCTGTATTATTTCCTTCCTTTTGCTGACTTTTGGGGGGGTGCTCTTCTTTTCTTTATTCTTTTACCTTTTAGGCTAGATTGTTTATTTGAGATTGTTCTTCTTTTTTGAGGAAGGCCTGTACCACTATAAATTTCCCTCCTAGGACTACCTTTACTGCATCCCATAGATTCTGTGAAGTTGTGTTTTCATTGTCATTTGCCTCATAGTATTTTTTAATTTCTTCTTTGATTTTATCATTTAATCTTTTTTTTTACTAACATGTTGTTTAATCTTCATGCTGTCATTTTTTTTCTCCTTTATTTTTCTGTAGTTGATTTCTAGTTTCATGGCATTGTGGTCAGAGAAGATGCTTGAAATAATTTCTATCTTCTTAAAATTATTGAGGCTTCTTTTGTGTCAATTACATGATCTATCCTAGAAAATATTCCATGTGCACTTGAAAAGAATTTTTATTCTATTTTTGGGAGATGTAATGTTCTGAAAATATCAACCAAATCTAATTATTCTATTGTATCATTTAATATCTCGGTTGCCTTACTAGTTTTCTATCTGGAAGATCTGTCCAATGATGTTAATGGGGTGTTAATGTCTCCCACAATGATTGTATTCCCATCAATTTCCCCCTTTATCTTTGTTAGTAGTTGCTTTATGTGTTTAGGTGCTCCTATATTGGGTGCATATGTATTAACATGTGTAATATCCTCATTGTTTATTGCTCCCATAATCATTATATAATGTCCTTCTTTATCTTTCTTTATGGCCTTTGTTTTAAAGTCTATTCTGTCTGAAATTATTATTGCTCCTTTAGCTTTCTTGTCATTTCCATTTGCATGGAATATCCTTTTCCATCCTTCCAATCTCAATCTATTTGTGTCCTCCCTAAAGTGGATCTCTTGCATGCAGCATATTGTAGGTTCTTGTTCAATTATCCAGTGTGCCACTCTATGTCTTTTGAATGGAGCATGTAGTTCTTTGATATTTACAGTACTTATTGATAGATGTGTGTTTACTGTCATTTTGAACTTAGTTTTGCTGTTGATTTGGTATTTCCTCTTTGTTCCTTTCTCTTTCCTTTTGTGATTTGATCATTTTACTTTGTATTATCTTGGTTTCTTTTTAGTTTTTGTTACTCTATTGCAAGCCTTTGGCTTGTGGTTATTCTATTTTGTACATATATTAACCCATTACTGTAACTGTTTGTTTTCAACAGATAATAATATAAGCTCAAACTCATCCTACCAAGAACAAAAAAAAAGAAAAGAAAAGAAAAAGGAAATCTCTATATTTTCTTGTTCCTTCTCTGACCTTTAATGATTTAGATATACTCTTTTACAATTTCATGTTTATTCTGTTGTAATTCATTGTAGTTATTGCCTTTCCAGTTATGGTTTTCTCCTTTCTGTAGCATCCTGCTTCTTTTCTATTTTGAGTAGACCTTTCAATATTTCTTTTAGTATACTTTTAGTATTGCTAAATTCTTTTAGTTTTTGCTTGTCTGTGAAGTTCTTTATCTCTCCTTGTATTCTAAAAGATAGCCTTGCTGCATAAACTATCCTAGATTGCATCTTTTACTCACTCAGGACTTTGAATATACCTTGCCACTTCCTTCTGGCCTGTAGCATTTGTGTAGAGAAATCAGCTGAAAGCCCTATGGGGTTCCCTTGTAACTAACTCTTTGTTTTTTCTCTTGCTGCCTTTAGAATCATTTCTTTATTTTAACACTGGCCATCCCGATTATACTATGTCTTGGTTTGGGTCTGCTTGGGTTCTTCTTGTTTGGGACCCTCTGTGCTTCCTATACTTGGATATCTAATTCCTTGTTTAGGTTTGGGAAGTTTTCAGTCATGATTTCTTCAAAAACATTTTCAATCCCCTTTCCTGTTTCTTCTTCTTCTGGGACCCCTATTATGTGTAGGTTGGCATGCTTTATATTATCCCGTAGGTCCCTTATATTGTTTTAATTGCTTTTTATTTGTTTTCCTCTCAGCTATTCTGATTGGGTGATTTCTGTTGTCCTGTCTTGTAAGTCACTTATTCATTCCTCTGCATTACCTAGCCTACTTTTCACAGACTTTATCTCAGCTCTCATCTCAGCAAATAAGTTTTCCAATTTTAATTGGCTCAACTTTATAGTTTCAATTTCCTTTTTGACATATTGTCTGTCTCTAAACACAATCTCTTTTAGTTCCTTCAGTACTTTGATCACTTCTCTTTTGAAATCATGATCTAGTTGACTATCAAGGTCTATTTCATTGATCATACTTTCAGGGGATTTCTCTTATTATTTTAATTGGGAGTGGTTCCTCTGCTTCTTCACTTGGCTTTTATCTCTCTGGCACTATGGATTTTGGAGTATCAGTAATCTACTGTATTCCTGGAGGGGTTTGTTTGTTTGTTTATTTATCTAAGGTGAATGAAGAAATAAAATTTAAAAAGAAATTTAAAAAAGAAAAAATTGAAAACAGAGTATAATCAATAACAAAACAAAAAAGAATAAAAATCAAATTGACGTAAAATTTAAATAATAATAATGAAAATATTTTAAAAGAAAATTTTAAAAGGCATTAAAATATTAGTGACATTAAAAATTTTAAAGATAAAAATTAAAAAAGAAAAAGAGAAAAGAGAAGAAAAAAATGGATGTGTTCCCATGGAGACTGTGTACTCAGTAATTTTGTTGAGAGATCCTTTTTAAGTATGGGTGGTTACCAATTCTTTCTTCCATGCCTTTTGCCTGTTATCCCTTTGGTTGGGGATATGGTTGGTATTCTGGTAGTCAGAGCCTACCCTTGGTGTTGAATGGGGCCTCCTTTTTGCTCTGTGGTTTTTGCTGCTCCTGCCCTGTCCCTGCTGCATGAACTCTACTCACTGGTTCCAGAGGCCCTCTGGTTGTGCCCCTGTTCAGTGCCGATCCCAGCTCCATGTCAAGTCTGTGTTCCATAGGTGGGCTCACAGAATATGGCCACAGCAGTCCTTATGCCTGCTCAGTCCTTGTTCCTCTGCCTTAGAGGTGAGAGTTCATAGAGGCACTGGGGCAGATTGTCCTTATCCACCTGGGGCTATAAGTGAATCTCATTTCTGCCTCTGAGATTGCAGAGCCCCTAGGTTTTAACCTCGCCTCCTCCCAGGCACCTTGCAGCAGAGAATATGGTGGCTGTGGCTGAGCCCCACCTCTCTTCTGAGAATGCATCAGTAATGGTGTCGTATGTCTGTGAGGACAAAGGCTATGGCACCCCTCCCCCCAGGGCACACCAGCAGTATTACTTTGCTTTTTTTTTAATGGGTGACTGAGGTTGTACTGCTCTGTATATCCTCCCAACAATGACACACGACTCACTACAGTCCTCTGAGGTTATCTCTGTACAGTTGCCTGAGTCCTCCACCTAGTTCTGGCCTATCCCACCCCTGCCAGTTTATATCTAAGACTGAGCATCATGGGGACCCTTTGTGCCAACTTAACTTAGTTCTGATGATCAAGGGCTATTTCACACAGATCTGAGACTCAGAGTCTCCTCCTCCATCCCACTGACCTCTCTATTGGAGAGGGAGAGACCCAAAGCATGAGTGCTATACCTCCTTTGCTGCTCCTTCCCTGCAGAAATGGTCCCACATAATTTTCCTTGTTCTTTCTTCATTTTTCCTTTTCTCCTACCAGATTGGTGGCATATTTTGTCTTTTTTTTTTAATGGGTGAAACTTACAAACATTTCTTTTCATTTTCTTTAACTTTTTTTATTGAGTTATAGTCATTATGTAATGTTGTGTCAAATTTGAATGTAGAGCACAAATTTTCAGTTATACATGAACATACATACATTCATTGTCACATTCTCTTTCATGTGAGCCACCACAAGATTCTGTATATATTTCCCTGTGCTACACAGTACAATCTTGTTTATTTATTCTACATTTTGAAACACCAGTCTCTCCCTTTCCACCCCCCACCCACAAGGCAACCACAAATTTGTATTCTATGTCTATGAGTCTGTTTTTGTTTTGTATTTATTTATTTTATTTTTTAAATTTTTTAGATTCCACATATGAGTGATCTTATATGGTATTTTTCTTTCTGGCTTACTTCATTTAGAATGGCATTCTCCAGTAACATGATGTTGCTGCAAATGGCATTATGTTGTCAGTTTTTATGGCTGAGTAGCATTCCATTGTAGAAATATACCACATCTTCTTTATCCAGTCATCTGTCAATGGACATTTAGGCTGTTTCCATGTCTTGGGTATTGTAAATAGTGCTTCTATGAACACTGGGGTACAAGTGTCTTTTTGAAGTAAGGTTCCTTCTAGACATAAGCCCAGGAGTGGGATTCCTGGGTCATATGGTAAGTCTATTCCTAGTCTTTTGAGGAATCTCTGCACTGTTTTCCATAGTGGCTGCACCAAGTTGCATTCCCACCAGCAGTGTAAGAGGGTTTCCTTTTCTCCACAGCCTCTCCAGCCTTTGTCATTTGTGGATTTTTGAATGATGGCCATTCTGACTGGTGAGTGATGATGCCTTATTGTAGTTTTGATTTGCATTTCTCTGATTATTAGTGATACTGAGCATTTTTTCATGTGCCTAATGATCATTTGTATTTCTTCCTTGAAGAATTGTTTGTTTATGTCTTTTGCCCATTTTTGGATTGGGTTGTTTGTCTTTTTCCTTATTAAGTCATATGAGCTGCTTATATAATCTGGAAATCAAGCCTTTGTCAATTTCATTTGCAAAAATTTTCTCACATTCTGTATGTTTTTATTTTGTTTTACTTATGGTTTCCTTTGCTGTGCAGAAGCTTGTTAAGTTTCATTAGGTCCCATTTGTTTATTCTTGCTTTTATTTCTATTGCTTGGGTAAACTGCCCTAGGAGAGCATTTTTGAGATGTATATCACATAATGTTTTGCTTATATTTTCTTCTAGGAGATTTATTGTGCCTTGTCTTATGTTAAGTCTTTGGTCCATTTAGAGGTTATTTTTGTGTATGGTGTACAGGAGTGTTCTAGATTCATTGATTTACATGCTGCTGTCCAATTTTCCTAACACCATTTGCTGAAGAGACTATCTTTATTCCATTGTATATTCGTGCCTCCTTTGTTGAAGATTAGTTGACCAAAAGTTTGTGGGTTCGTTTCTGGTCTCTCTATTCTCTTCCACTGGTCTATATGTCTATTTGTACCAACACCATGCTGTCTTGATTACTGTAGCTCTATGGTATTGTCTGAAGTCTGGGAGAGTTATTCCTCCAGCCTCTTTCTTTTTCTTCAGTAATGCTTTGGCAATTCTAGGTCTTTTGTGGTTCCATATAAATTTTATTACAATTTGTTCTAGTTCTGTGAAATATGTCCTGGGTGATTTGATAGGGATTGCATTAAATCTGTAAATTACTTTTGGCAGTATGACCATTTTAACAATATTGATTCTTCCAATCAAGGAGCATGGAATATTTTTCCACTTTTTTAACTCTAATTTCCTTAATCAATGTTTTGTAGTTCTCTCTGTGTATAAGTCTAACCTACTTGGTTAGATTTACTCCTATGTATTTTATTACTTTGGGTGCTATTTTCAAGGGGATTGTTTCTTTACTTTCTTTTTCTATTGATTCATCTTTAGTGTAAAGAAATGCAACTGACTTTTGAATGTTAATCTTGTAACCTGCCACCTTGCTGAATTCTTCGATTATTTGTAGTAGTTTTTGTGTGGATCTTTTAGGGTTTTCTATATATAGTATCATGCCATCTGCATATAGTGACACTTTTACCTCTTCTTTTCCAATTTGGATCCATTTTATTTCTCTCTCTTGCCTGATTGCTGTGGCTAGGACTTCCAAGATTATGTTGAATAGGAGTAGTGATAGTGGGCATCCTTGTCTTGTCCCAGATTTTAGTGGGAAGCTTTTGAGTTTTTCACTATTGAGTACTATGCTGGCTGTAGGTTTGTCATATATAGCTTTTACTATGTTCAGATATGTTCCCTCTATACCCACTTTGGTGAGAGTTTTTATCAGAAATGGGTGTTGAATTTTATCAAATGCTTTTTCTGCATCTATTGAGATGATCATATGGTTTTTGTCCTTTCTCTTGTTGATATGATGTATTACATTGATTGATTTGCATATGTTGAGCCACCCTTGTGTTCCTGGGGTAAGCCCCACTTGGTCATGATGTATAATCTTTTTTATGTGTTGTTGGATTCCATTTGCCAATATTTTGGTGAGGATTTTGGCATCTATGTTCATCATTGATATTGGCCTATAATTCTCTTTTTTGGTAGTGTCTTTGCCTAGTTTTGGTATCAGGGTGATGGTGGCTTTATAGAATGAGTTTTGGAGTATTCCTTCCTTTTCAATCTTCTGGAAGAGTTTGAGAAGGACTGGCATGAATTCTTCTTTGTATGTTTGGTAGAATTCCCCATCCAGTCCAGGACTTTTATTTGTAGGAAGGTTTTTTATTGCTATTTATATTTCATTTCTAGTGATTGGTTTGTTCAGGTGGTCAGTTTCTTCTTGATTCAGTCTTGGTGAGCAGTATGTTTCCAGAAACTTGTCCATCACCTCTAGGTTATCTAACAGTTTGTTTCCATATAGTTTTTCATAGTATTCTCAAATGATAATCTGTATTTCTGTTTTATTTGTTGTAATTTCTCCATTTTCCTTTCTTATTTTGCTAATTTATTCTCTCTCTGTTTTCTTCTTCATGAGTTTGGCCAGAGGTTTGTTGATTTTATTTACTTTTTCAAAAAAACAGATTTTTGGTTGACTTATTTTTTCTATTTTGTATGTCTTTTTATTTATTTCCTCCCTGATCTTTACTATTTCCTTCCTTTTGCAGACTTTTGGATGTTTTTCTCTTCTTTTTCTAGTTCTTTTAGCTGGTGGGTTAGATTGTTAGTTTGAGTTTGTTCTTCCTTTTTGTGAAAGGCCTGTATCCCTATAAACTTCCCTCTTAGCACTGCCTTTCCTGTGTCTCATAAGTTTTGTGTGGTTGTGCTTTCATTTTCATTTGTCTCAAGGTATTTTTTAATTTCAGCTTTGATTTCCTCATTGACCCATTGGTTTTTTTAATAGCATGTTGTTTAATCTCCATGCTTTCCTTTTTTTCCTCTTTTGTTTCTCTGTAGTTGATTTCTAGTTTCACGGTGTTGTGGTCAGTAAAGATGCTTGAGATAATTTTCAACTTCTTAATATTGTTGAGGCTGCTTTTGTGCCCAAGTACATGATCAATCCTAGAAAATATTCTATGTGCACTTGAAAAGAATGTATACCCTATTTTAGGGGGTGTAATGCTCTGAAAATATTCACCAAATCTAATTTTTTCTATTGTATCATTTAATTTCTCTGTTGCCTTATTTATTTTCTGTCTGGAAGATCTGTCTAGTGATGTTAATGCAGTGTTAAAATCTCCAACATTGGTTGTATTCCAATAAATGTTCCCCTTTATTTCTGTTAGTAATTTTTTATGCACTTAGGTGCTCCTACATTGGATGCATATATATTAGTGATTGTAATATCCTCATCTTGTATCACTCCTTTAATCTTTATAAAATGTCCTTCTTTATCTTTCTTTATGGCTTTTGCTTTAAAGTCTATTTTGTCTGAAAACAGTACTGCAACATCTGCTTTTTTGGCTTTTCCATTTACATGGAATATCCTTTTCCATCCTTTCACTCTCAATCTATATGTGTCCTTCTCCCTAAAGTGGGTCTCTTGTATGCAGCATATTGAAGGTTCTTGCTTTATTATCCAGTCTGCCACTCTATGTCTTTTGACTGGAGCATTTAGTCCATTAACATTTACAGTAATTAATGATAGATGAGTGTTTATTGCCATTTTGAACTTATTTTTGCAGTTGATTTGGTATTTCCTCTTTGTTCCTTTCTTCTCCCTTTTGTGGTTTGGTAATTTTCCTTTGTATTATCTTGGATTTTATATAGTTTTTATGACTCCCTTGTAAGTTTTTGGCTTGTGGTTACCTTTTTTTGTAAGTCTATTAACCCTTTACTGTAACTGTTTTTATTAAATTGATAGTATATAATCTCAAACCCATCCTACCAAGAACAAAATATTTTAAAGAAATAAGAAAAAAACGTATATTTTCTTGCTTCTGACTCCCACTCTTAATTATTTAGATGTTTTATTTTACAATTTTGTGTTTTTCTATTTATAATTCATGAGTTATCACCTTTCCAGTTATGAGATTCTCATTTTTGTTGCATCCTGCTTCTTTTCTATTTAGAGTAGACCTTTAAATATTTGTTTTAGCATGGGTTTAGTGTTGTAAACTCATAGTTTTTGCTTGTCTGTGAAATTCTTTATCTCTTCTTCTATTCTAAAAGATAGCCTTGCTGGATAAAGTATCCTAGGCTGCATCTTCTTTTCGTTCAGGACTTTGAATATATCTTGCCACTCCCTTCTGGCCTGTAGTGTTTGTGTAGAGAAATCACCTGAGAGACCTATGGGGCTTCCGTTGTAACTCACTCTTTGATTTTCTCTTGCTGCCTTTAGGGTCATTTCTTTTTCCTTAACTTTAGCCATCTTGATTATGATATGTCTTGGTGTGGGTCTGTTTGAGTTCTTCCTGTTTGGGACCCTCTGAGCCTCTTGTACTTGGACATCTGTTTCCTTCTTTAGGTTTGGGAAGTTTTCAGTAATGATTTCTTCAAATACCTTTCAATCCCATTTGTTCTTTCTTCCCCTTCTGGAGCCCCTATTATGCATCAATTGGTATGTTTTATATTATCCCATAGGTCCCTTTTATTGTTTCATTTTTTTTAAATTTGTTTTTCTCTCATCTATTCTGATTGGGTGCTTTCTGTTGTTCTGTCTTCTAGGTTACTTATTCGTTCTTCTGCATTATGTACCCTGCTTTGTACAACCTTTAGGTCAGTTCTCATTTCAGCTAATGAGTTTACCAATTCTACTTGTCTCTTCTTTATAGCTTCAGTTTGGTTTTTGACACATTTTATATCTCTAAACACTATCTCTTTTAGTTCCTTTGGTACTTTGATCAATCCTCTTTTGAAATCTTGATATAGTAGGCCATTGATGTCTATTACATTGATCGTGTTTTCAGAGGATTTCTCTTGCTCTTTTAATTGGGAATGGTTCATCTTCTTCTTCATCTTGCTCATATCTCTTTGGCACTGTGGCTTATGGAGTATCAGTTATCTATTGTTGTCCTTAAGGAATTTATTCATTTATTTATCTAAAGCCTATGCAGGAATAAAACTTTAAAAAAAGAGAGAGAGAGGGAGAATTTTAAAAGAATGGAGAAAAAAGGTTTGAAAACAGTGTATAATCAATAATTAAAGAGCAAGTTAAAGCAGAATAGCAATTGAGTTGAGACATCTTTTAAAAACCTTTTTAAAAAAGAGAAAAATCAGAAAATAATATTGTGACCTGTGTATAATCGATAACAGGTGATCAAAACCAAGAGAAATAAAAATTAAATGAGGTGAATTTTTATAAGTAATAAAACTTAAGATATTTTAGAAGAAAAATTTTAAAGGGATTAAAACTGGAGACATATACAAGTGTTTTAAAAGTAAATTTTTAAAAGGCAATAGAAAATAGAACAGCTTTTAACAAAAGATAAGAGAGAGAGTTTTAAAAGTAGGGAGAAAAAAAGGTTTAAAGACAGTGTATAATCAATAATAGAAGAGCAAGTTGAAGCAGAATAGCAGTTGGGTTGAGACGTCTTTTAAAAACCTTAATAAAAAGGAGAAAAAAATCAAAAAAGAATACTTGAAACGTGTGAATAATCAATAACAGGCGATCAAAATCAAGAGAATTAAAAATGAAATGAGGTGAATTTTTTAAAATAATAATAATAAAAAGATTTTAAAAGGAAAATTTTAAAGGAATTGAAACTGTAAACATATTCAACTGTTTAAAAAGTAAAGATTAAAAAGGTAATAGAAAATAAAACAGATATAAAAAAGATTTAAACAAAAAAGATTGTGTTCTCCTGGAGAATGTGTGCTCTTAGTGGTTTTATAGAAAAGTCTTTCTAACTTCACCCTGTTTCATGAACTCAGCTTGCTGTTTCCAGAAGCCCTCCATTGGCACCCTCATGTGTGTTTCTCCCAGTGCCTGTTGTCAAGAAGATTGCTTCTGCTCCCAACACTGGGTCAGTTCTGCTCTCCTTTTAAGTGGGCTGGCAGGTCATTCCCCCTCCCAATGCCACAGTCAGATGCTGCACTCCGGGAGAGGCAGGTGGGTGGATCGTACCCCCTCCCAACACCATGGTCAGGTGCTGTGTTCCTGCCAGGAAGGAGGGTGGCCACCCACTGTCTCCTGGCACCAGTTGCTCCCCAGCTCTGGGACATTGCCCACTCTGCCTCAGGTCCCCACTCCATAGAAGGGCTTGGGGAGGATGGCAGAACCACCCCACTCCTGCTCAGTTCTAAAACTCAGCTCCTTGTTTTTCTTGGTGACACAAGGTCTCTGAGGTACCAGAGCAGAAAGATCCTATCTGCCTCAGGCTGTAAACAAGCCTCAGTTCTGCCTAGGAGGTTGCAGAGCCCCCAGGTATAGATTCAGGTCTTGACCCCACCCCTGCCCAAGCACTGTGCACAAGAGGTTATGGAGGCTGTGGCTGCACCCCGCCTCTCTTCTGAGAAGCAACAGTAATGGTGCCACGGGTTTAAGGAGACAAAGGCTATGGTGCCCCTCCCTTCAGTGCCCACCAGCAGTGTTGCTTTGCTTTTTTTCCCATAATTTTAGGGCCCCGGTTGTTCTACTCTGTATCCCCTCCCAGCCACAACAAGCAGCACCCTGCAGTCTCCTGGGGCTGCATCAGTGCTGCTGCCCCAGTCCTCCATCTGGCTCAGGCAGCCTGTTCTGGCCTCCAGCTTCTGGCTTGCATCTCAGGCTTGGTGTCACAATGACTCTTTGTGCCCATTTAACTTGGTTCTGTTGGTCAAGGGGTGCTCTAGGCAGATCTGAGCCTCGGAGGCTCCCCCTCCATCTCATTGGCCTCTCAGTTGGAGAGGGGGAGGTTTAGCAAATGAACACTATTCCTCCTTTGCCACTCCCTCCCTGCACGACCAGTCCTGCACTGTTTTACATTTTCTTCTTTCTTTTTTCCTTTTCTCCTACCAGATTTTTGGCATCTTTGTCTTTCAAAGAGGGCAATGTTCTGTCGGAGTTCGGCAGTGCTCTGGTTGGCTGAGTGGGTCTGTAGATGTGAGTTTTGGTGTATTTGTGGGAAAGGGTGAGCTACAAGTGTCCTTCTACTCTGTCATCTTGCTTCTCTCCCCCATATTTTGTCTTTTGAAGAACACAATGTTCTGTCAAAATTCAGCAGGTGTCCTGATTGGATGGGGGGTGTCCGTGGATGTGAGTCTTGGTGTATTGCTGGGAAAGAGTGAGCTACAAGCATATTTCTACTCTGCCATCTTGAAGTCATACAAGTTTAAAGCCAGGAAACCTGCTAGGTGGGGAAGGAGAGGACATAACCTCGATGATTGGTTTCAGCATTCACAGGTGTTGTAAAGTCAAACTTTTGCTCCTTTGTTTTTAAAAGTTAAGTTATTTCTTATTGAGATATAATTCAGATTCCATAAAATTCACCATTTTGAACTGTAAAAATTAGCATTTTTACATAGGTGTGCAACCATCACTATTTTCTAGTTGAAGAACATCATTATGAAACAAAACCTCATACACATAATCAAGTCCCACAGATTGCTGAGGTTCTGTTCATTTTCTTTATTCTTTTCCTTTTCTGTTTTTCAGACTGGACAACTTCAATTGATTGATCCTCAAGTGTGTTGATTCTTTCTTCACCTGCCCAAATTTGTTGTTGAGCCCCTCTAGTAATTTTCCTTTCAGTTATTTTACTTTTCAACTCCATAAATTTCTCCTTGTTTTCTTTTCATTATTTGTCTTTATTGATACTCTCTGTTTGATAAGATATCATCCTTATACCTTAATTCTTTAACATGATTTCCTTTAAGATTTTTTAATATATTTTAAAATTCTTTTTTAAAGCCTTTGTCCAATGCTATTTCCTAGGAACAATTTCTTTTTTTTTTTTTCAATTGAAATATAGTCAATTACAATGAAAATTTCTGGTGCACAGCATAATGCCCTATACATGCATATATACATGTATTCATTTTCTTTAAAGGTTATTACAAAATATTGAATATAGTTCCCTGTGGTAAACAGAAGAAATTTGGTTTTTTTAATCTATTTTTATATCAGGTGATTAACCTTTGTAAATTTCAAACTGCCAAATTTATCCCTTCTCCCCCCTTTTCATCCAGTAACCATAAGTCCTTTACTCTCTGTGAGCCTGTTTCTGTTTTGGAGATGAGTTCATTATTGGTATCTTTTTTTTTTTTAAGAGTCCACATATGAGTGATATCATATGGTATTTTTCTTTCTCTTTCTGGCTGACTTCACTTAGAATGACAATCTCTAGGATTATCCATGTTGCTGCAAATGGCACTATTTTATCTTTTTTGTTGTTGAGTAGTATTCCATTGTATAAATATACTACAATTTCTTTATACAGTCATCTGTCAGTGGATATTTAAGTTGTTTCCATGTTTTGGCTACTGTAAATAGTGCTGCTATGGAAATTGAGGTACATGTATCTTTTTGGATTTAGGTTCCCTCTGGATATATATGCCCAGGAGTGGGATTGCTGGGTCATATGGTCAATCTATTTTTAGTTTTTTGAGGGATCTCTATGTTGTTTTCCACAATGGCTGCACCAAACTGCATTCCCACCAACAGTGTAGGAGGGTTCCTTTTTCTTCACACCCTCTCCATTATTTATAATTTGTGGAGTTTTGAATGATAGCCATTCTGATCTGTGTGAGGTGGTACCTCACTGTGGTTTTGATTTGCATTTCTCTAATAATTAGCAATGTTGAGCATCTTTTTACATGCCTGCTGGCCATTTGTATGTCTCCATTGGAGAACTGCTTGTTTAGGAGGCAGCCATACTCTTGAAACACTTGCCAGTCAATGTTTTAGACAAACACTCTCCCTCCCTGAAGGCTTCTCACACCAGGCCACTGATCAGGACAGGCCTTTCTAATTAGATCATCTGGGAAACCACCAGACAGCTCCAAATGATGGCAATTCTTTGAGAATAAGATCTGTCCTGCTCCTTTCAGTCTTTGTATTGCAGACTGCTATTTTGAGGCCACCACTGAGCTGAAGAGTGGGGTGAAACTAAGGTAAGTTAAAATGCTACAGTGCTCACAGTTCTCACTGACATTCAGCTATTTATCTTCTTTAAATATTCCTGGGTTGCTCTAAGCCTTTGGTTACTTTTCAGAGTTCTGAAAAAGTTGATTCTGACAATTTGTCAGTTTTTAAATTGCTTTTATTGGAGGAGTGAATTTTCAGAGGTCTCTAATCTGTCATTTTCACTGATAATCACCTACTGTTTTCATTTTGAAGTTGCTGTGAAATCTATTGGTGATACTGGGGACACATCTACATAGCAGCAGAGATCTTTTCAGTTTAGGCCAGTGAGACTAATGTAACACTAATTTTGGCTACAAGACAAAGCCACCAGTATCTTATTATCCTTTAAAGATGGTGCAGAGGAATCTCCAAAACAAAATTGATTTTTACCTCACAATCAATAAGGGAGACATATAACCTTAAATTAAACCATGAGTGGGAGGGTGCTCCAAAGTTAAAATTGTTATTATCACCAATTAAAAGACAAACATGTCACTCCATTTCAATGTTGTCATTGGTCCAGACTTCCCCACTCAGTAAGTCTCTGTGGATTAGCTGGTGTCAATTATCTTGGCAGGAGCAGTCTAGAGGAGGTGAGGGAGGCAACAAGGTGAGCTGGGCTACCAGGGAGGCCCAGTGCCTCACAAACCTCAAAAGAAGGTTCCTGCAGTATCCCTAACAGGCCCCCTTGAATGAGGTTGTTACCTCAAAAGGGAAAGGGAAAAGATTCCAGTTCTTGTCATACTTGAATGATAAGATTATGGGCAGGAGATGGAGCATTGTGTAGTGAAAGATTTTAAAGGATTTATCTGCAAAGGGAAAGTACTCCTCCAAGAATGGGAGGTGGGCTGATCCAAGGGAGAAGAAAACAGTGGTCTTTATTTTCCCTTTTTCTTCCTCACTTATAGGTGGTCTCTTGATTAACTGATGGCTCTTGCCCCTGGAATGCTTACTCATGTCTGTTCCCTTAGCTCCTGTCCTTACCCTATGGTGTACATAGGAAAACCAATGGAGGGGTGAGTGCTCAACCAAAATGCTAATTATATTACAATGAATGTTTAGTCATGTCCAATTAACTCCTTCTCAATATTGCACAGTTGTGGCTGTCAGGTTCTAACCGGATTCTTGCTGGCACTCATTTAGAAGAAGTAAAATCCCTTTATATTGGAGGTGAGCATAATGCCATCTTTCAGACCATCTTCCCCCTCCTCCACCTATTTGCCCAGCGACTACACTTATCAAACTACCTAACAAGGTGGCATTTAGACTAAAAGAGTTTGGGCAAAACCATTTATTTTGACATATATTCCTGACTCAGGTCTTTTATCCCCACCCTTCCTTCCTCCTAGAACTTCCTTGCTTCACATATCTGGACCCTTTCCCTTCATTCAGATCTCAAGGCAGAGAGGCCCTCCTTGAGTACCCAACAAGAGTAGTATCTCCTTCCCCATGGCTCTCCCAATTCTGCCTTCTAATTATCTTCTTAGAGATTATGATCATCTGAAAAAATTTTATGTATTTGCTTATTTATTGTATGTCTCTTGTTCCCTGTCTCCACCTTCGTTTGAATACAGCCCCCCTAAGACCAGACAACTCATTGTCTTATTTTCTCCTCTATTGTCAGGGCTCAGACCAATCCTGCACATGGTTGGTACCCATTAAATATTTGTTGAATGAAGGAATAAACTGGTAGAAGGAACGTTAGGAATTGATTCCCCATTGCCTAGCGTTTTTTGCTTCCATTGTGCTCCTGCCCTATGCCCTGTACACCCCTTACTCTGACTCTGGGTGAGGCTTGGTTAACTAAGGGAACAGGGCAGTTTGCCAGTCTCAGGAGCTGCACTTCAGAGCAAGTCCTCATGTATAGAGGAACCAAGCAGACACAGGGCTCATTCTTTCTGTGGTGGGAGCCATCTTTGGAGGCACTTCATTGTCATCATGAGGATAGGGTCTAGAAAACTCTGAACAGAAAGCTTCTCAGCTCCTCTTTCCTGGACATGGGCTAGCAGTTGGAGCAAACAGCCGAGAGGGAAAAGTTACCTACCCGCTTTTCTCTTTTCAAGTAGTCTAAATAGTTTTATTATTGTTTCTTTTAAATTAATGAAATAAAGATAGAGTTGCCAGATTAGGAATGATTGGAAAAGAGGTGGTTTTGAGGGCAAATAAATAAAACAATACAAGTATACATGAGGAAGAAAACATGATAATGTTTTCCTACCTACTTGGCTGAAAGCAAGTACCAGGTCGAGTCCTGGGAGTAGATAAATATCTCTTATAGAGAGACCCAGAGGGGAAATGTCATTCTATTATTAAAGCAAAACTTCTCAAGAAGTCGGTGGAGATTATGTGTGTGTTTGTGTGTGTATAATTGCCTGTGGTACTTCCAGACCTCATAAGAATGGTTCCACAACTCCATTGTCATTACTTGATACTCCTCTGCACTTTCTGGAATAGGGGCAATGAGTAGTGGTGAATGTGGTGAGTTGACAGAGGCACCAAAGAGCTTCCAAGATGGAGTCAGAGTGTGTAAGGTGACTTGGGAAAGGACTTCAGGGTTGGTGTGCGCTGCCATGAACTAAAGTTCTGAGAGATGAAACAGGCTTGGAGGAAGAGGGAAATGGCAAATCAGGAGGAATGGGTGTCACTGGGGAAAAACCAGCCTTTGATGGGGGGAGTCTCTCTAAGATTCAGCACATGGGAGCAGTACATGGGATTGGGTGATGGCAGTTATGGGTGATGGGTGCTGCAGTGTGACCTGTGCAATCAGGTGTGGGGAGTGCATTATTAAATGTGTAAACAAAGGTGAAACCTAAGGTGAAATTTATCTTGATTTCAGGAAAGCTCTCACTCCTCTTCTCATCACATTCTGATTTACAGGCAGGCAATGTAGCCCAGGAAGTACAAGATTTGAAATGCATTTGAATTGTTTTATACAAAGAGTGTAATGAAACAAATGGTTTTGTATAAAAGCTCACCACCAGAGGACCAGTTTGCCACCTCCACTTGACAGGAATGGATGAGGTCTTGCTGAGGCAAGACATTCTCAGGCTGGGAGGGAATGATGCTGAGCTGCACAGCAGTGGCAGGACAGCCCAGGACAGATACATGGACACATTAGGGAGAGATTGCAGCCTTCTCATGCTACAACAAACACTACCCGGTGAGTTTGACCTCAGCAATCTACAGTCCAAAGGAAAACTGGGTCTAGACACTGAAAAGCTAGGACGGATGAAATTGTCTGCTCTAGGATAATGGGTATAATCAGAATGAATGTTAGGAAGAAACAGAGATAATGACAATATTCTTTATGGTATTCAAATTTTAAACTCCAATCTCCAAATCCATAACTTTTTTCATTTTCCTCTCTAAGAAGTGTTGTCTAGTGGGAAGTCTCCGAGATGTGTGTCAAAAGTAAATCTCATCTGTCCTGTCTCTCTCTTGCTTCTTGATGTAGGCAGGATTTGAAAGTGCTGTGATTCCCAGGAATCAACCCCAAGGGCTATGCACTCAGACGGCACATCCTGAGAAAGTCACAAACGCCTACCCTGTCTTCACTGCCATCTATCTCTGTGGAGCAGAAAGGCCAAGGAGACAATGGTTTCTATGATGTCAGAATATATCTGGGGACCTGGTGCTAGAAGGCCAGTGGGATTGGTGCACAGCAAAGGGAGAGAGTCGAGTCTGAGGCCTTAGATAATGGGTTTAGGCAGCCTAAGAAATCTTGTGCTGGGAGAGGCACATTTTATTTTATTTTCTTGATTTTCTCATTGTAGGTCCTGGGGATTGAACCCAGGACATCATGCAGGCTAAACACATGCTTTATCACTGAGCTATTATTACTGAGCTATTACCCTCCCCTGGGAGAGGCACTTCTAATTACAAAAGGTACAGTAAGGGAGTTGCTACCTGTGTGGGGAAGACAGAGGGCAAAGTCAAGGGCCCTTTCCCATATGTGGGGATACTGAATGTCAGTGTCCCTATTTTCTCCTTTTCTACATTCAAATGAATGATGTAGGGTTTTCTCTAAGGTTGTGGTCAATACAGCTCTTTCTGCTAGGCATGGAGATCAGCAGGCCCCTGGCTAACCTTCTCTACCAAACCAGTTCTGCCCCTATTTGGTCAGAATGGGTTAAGATGTTTGCTGGGCTGTTAAAATTACAGTCTCTAATTGTGCATCTTTGTGACAGCAAAGGAGTAGTCCAAGGATTCGATGTTACTGCTTAAAACCATACATGAAACGAGGTCAGAATACAGAGCAAAGAAGCTACTCTTAAGACTCAGAAAAATAGATGATGATGACACGTTTTAAATGATAACCCAGTGTTGGGAAGTGCTTACTACAGAGCCCGGGACAATGCCTGTATACTCTCAAATGCAGGATTGGAAAAGAAGATGGACCTGGTGGCAGTAATAATAATTTTGATTGAGAAGAGGGTCCACACATATATATGGAGATGGAAATGTGTATACATCTCTACTCATATAAATCGAGCTACACATGCATAGGAGACATAAATAGGTGTCTATAGTTATCCCTGTCTTTGTAGTCATGTTTAGTCTAAAAGATGCTTAAAAGCATTTGTTGAAAAATAAAAACTCATTTTAAGCTAGTTATTTAAATTCATGTACTCCAAGTATGTATAGAGTAATTTTTAAATGTCTTAATTTACTCAGCAACCAAAGAGGTTATTCTTTCCTTCTTGTCTGCTTCTTTGACTGCTTAACATCCTGAAACTTCAGGAAACTTCACAGGTCACACCAGAAATGACCTGGCCCCTGGCCTTGGTCTACCTGTGACTGAAACTTCTGTACCTTATCAAAGCCAGGGTCTGCTATCTGCACACATTTATGGATGCTTGTTGTGTTTTGAGGCTTTGGTGGGTCAATCAGGAATTACTAGACTATCTAGTCCAGGGCTGTATAAAAGATCTGACCCTCTGAGACATTGTTTTGGAACTCACAGAGGAGCAAAGGCTATTGGATGTGAGTATGTATGACATCCACCACGTGTGTTTGGCATCCTGGGGAAATAATAAGGCTTCCAAGTGCCAAGGGCTGGGCCTGGTAGGGCTTGAACTGCAGTGATAATGCTGTAGGATCTGTAGTTACTTTTGTGTTAAGACCAGTGATGCCACTTCCTTTGCAATTATAATTATTTCCCTGAAAACCAGGGACCTAGGCTTTTATTTTATGAAATAATAAAGCTAATTATCCACAATAAATCCTGTCTATGCTTCATTTGCTCAGGACTACATCTTGTATATTAGTTTGCCTCTCATTCAGAGCCTCTTGGCTGTGACATTGACATTGCTACAATCCCCAGGGCCCAAGCTGGGCACCAGCCCCAACTAGAAGGAAAGTGAGATGAATGATGCATTCAAAGTAAAAATCTGCTTCAACCCACTGACTAATCACACACAGAGCTCTGCCCTGGCCTAAGCTATCAGGCTTGCACCTTGAAGACAACAGCAGAGTTCTAAATGCTACATTTGGGAATAAAGAACAGTGCTTGACACGTAGGACACCAGGGCCTGGAGAAATAATTCAAGGCCATGTTTAAACCCAAGAAAAAAGAGAGTATGGCCACCAACCAGGCAGACTTACCCCAGATCTCATTGTCTGTGACCAGTCTTGCCATCATTGGGAAGGAATGGCATTGGGAAGGAATCACCTAATGTAGGCATAAACTTCTGGGTATCTTGGCCTATTGTAATTCTTGGGGGCAAGAGAAATGCAACAAGAATTCAGGTGACTAATAAACTAGAGCCTGCCATGTAAATTAAAAGCAGAAAGTGTATTTTAATTAGACTTGGCTACTGCTTTTACTTGACTTCCAAATATTAAAATTTCCCTTTCATTTCTTGTGTGAGTAATCTTGGCCTTGAGTAATTGGAAACACTAGATCTTTGCTACTCCCATGTACTATCCCTGGAGGGGACTGTGCTTCAGTGGCAAATGTTAATAAAATGAGCTGCATTATCTTTCCTTGGCATAGCAAATAAAGAGGGAGAATCATTTATTCCCGGCCTCAGGAAGCAGCCTTAGGGGAACTCCAAGGCCCAGCTCCGACTCAAACTAAATGATCATAGTGGCATTACTTTACTTTACTGGCAGACAGAACCACTGCCCTCTCATTCCATTAGCCAAGGCAGAAACATCAAACTTTTATGGAATCCACTGCAACTGAAACAAAATACTCCTTTATCAGTGTAGCAAGAGCACTGGGATTTATTTTTCCTCTGGAAAATGAATAACTTGAATGCACCAAGTGGATGATTCAGGATGTTCTTTTTTGATGCAAAATGGTTGAATTTTTACCCCGAGGAGAGGGAAGGTGGAGTTAGAGAACTCTGTTGGTTTCCTGAATGTGTCACAAACAAGACCTTCTCAGCATGTACTGAAATGTTCTGTACTTTTGAGATGCTATGGATCAGGTAACAGGTAATGCAATTGCTCTGCTTTTACTTCCAAAAAATGTCTGTCCTTGGAGGTCCAGCTCATAAGAAACAACTCCTTGTGTCCCTTAGTAAGCTTTTGAAGACCTATTTTCTCAGTTAAGATAGTCCTGTTTGTTTCTTGGTGTTAAAGTGAACCTCATAATTCTTTTTCTTATTCAAATAATCATCTAGCCAAAGTTGGGGTGAAATGTCCACAGGTTGTTATGGTTACCAGATTAGTTCTGTGTGGTGCCTTATGAGTTGCATACTGAGGTGATGGTTGATTACTCCATTCAGTGCTGGGCAAATGGGCCAAAATGTTAGCTTTTAGCCTCTTTCATGTTATTTGGAGTGTGAAAATGTCTCTACAGGATTGTAAATATTTTATTTCCCTCATTGATTCTTAAAAAAAATGATATACTCTATTTTCCTCTTCCTTGGGGGCAAATGTTTAGAAGAGATCTTTTTACTTCTGGCTTTCCACAGAATGTAGATTAAAATGCCCAGGGACAGAGTGTGACTGCTCTTGCAAAATTTCCAAGTGAGGTAAATCCTGTCGGACAAGAACAAGTTCTCCAAAGGACAGTCCACTGCAAGTGGGGGTGTAGGTGCACTGGCCTGATAAGGGAGTGCCCTGGGGGGCCAACAGCATCTACTAAGCAGAACTTCCAGAGGACTGATGGTCAGTCTCCTGGACTAGAAAGGGGTCTGGCCAGTCCTGACACCTCCATCTTCTCTAGCCCCAAGGTTAGATCTGCTGTCAGCATCTGCAGGATCTGCCCTCTCAGACAAGGACCCTTGGCACTTGTACTATCTGTATTTGTTACATGGGGCCTCCTGGCCTCCAAGTTTCCTTCATCTGCAACAATATCATGCTTTCCTTTTGAGGAATTTTGTCTCAGTCAAGGGCAGGCTTGGTGGGTTTATCAGTCAGGGTGCACTGCCCTTCCCTGGCTGATGAGTGGGCTCTGAGTGCAAGCTCAGAGAATCAATCAGATCCTCTCTTCAGAGCCTGCAGACTGCCATGGTGCTTGTCCCTTTCTGATCATGGATTTGCAACCCTCAGTTTTGGGAGCTTCACCATATTGTCCCAATAGATCTTTTTATTCTGTTTAAATTGGCCACCATTTCTGTTCTTTACAAACTTAAAATCCTGACTGAATCACTATCTTTCATTTTGATGGCTACTGGAAATATTCTGTGTGTAACCATAAAATAAATTGGCTGATTTTTAAAGAAACTTCTCAGAACTTAAATATCCAAGGATATCTCCTTTCAAGGTTTATAAGTTCTGGAATATCACATACTCTATCATCGGCATGTAACAACAGACACTATGGGTGGTCTATTAACACCCTTATAACTTCCCTGTCTTCATTTGCAGGTTTTTCTAGGTGCTTATTTTTCTCCACAAAGTCATTTACTTGGGGAAGGAACTCTTCTTTTGCTATTTCCACTGAAAGAACTTCACTAGTCCAGGGCAATCATGCTAATTCCACTCCCTTTGCTAGTGTCTGGCATAGGAAAGCCAGGGGATAGACATATGGGTGGTAAGACATGAAAGAGTGCTGATGATTGGCAGGCATCTAGAAAAGATTTCTTGGCTCTTACAAAGAGACTTATGAAATAAATTTGTCCTTTTAAACCTTGGGGCATTGGAGTATTGCCACGTGATGCCTGAAACAGATATAGCCCTCTTGGGACCATGAAGGGAGTCAGCTGAAGTCAAAGCTACTAAGATGAGAATGGTAGAATATTAAGGTAGGGAGAACATGGGTCCTTGATAATGCTGTTGTGCCTGAGTTACCCAATTTCTTAGGAATGATCCTACTCTAATTCTGCTTGCTACATAAGACAGAAATCCCCTTACTATTTAAGCCATGTGAGTTGGTTTTCTGTTATTTGTAGTATAAATATTTGTAGAATAAATAAAGCATTCTAACTGGCATACAATCCTCACTTAAAATAGATTTAGCATCAAACTTGTGAAGTGCATCATTGCCTATTGGCCATTTTGGGGGCTCTTATTCATGAAGATAAGTATGCGCCTTTTGAGAAAGGATTTAACATTGAGAAACAATTAAAAATGTATTCAAAGATTATCCAAACTAGGATAATACTGTGTTTGATTTAATAGAAGAATTAACAATGGAATAATATATTGTTTTCTTTATGAGAAAAAGCTGGCCTGGAAACTATGTCAATAGAAGAGGTCCTAAAATACCAGGCACAAAGGCCATACCTTTGGAACAAGTGCACAGATTCTCAAGGTGACATCTTTGAAGGACAACACTCATTGACTACCAACACTCATATATTTGTTAAGCATTAAACACATTAATAAACTCTGTATACACACTTTCTATTATATGTCATTATATGTCACCTTTTCTATTGTATGTCATCTTTTTCAATTCTTCAGAAGCTGGATTATACTGAAGTCTTGGGACAATAGCTGACATTTGGGTCAAGAGCCCATATTCAGATTATTTCATAGAGGGTCATATGGTGCAGGTATGTGGCATGGTTAAAACTTTTGGGACCTTCTGCACCAATTTTAACACCTGGTGGCATACTAATTGAGCACATTAGGGTTGGGAATCAAACAGAAGGTGATAGAGAAGGAATTAAAGCTTAATCTGATTGGATGACCTTAGGCAACCCCTAAAGCCTAATTTCTCTCATCTATAAAATGAGATAATAATAGACAGTAGTTGGGAGAACTCACTAGGAAACATATAAAAAGAATTTAGGAAGCTGGCTTTCCCCTAGGAAACACTCAGAAAGCCTGAATCATTGCAGTCAACCCAGGGAGTGCCTGGGAAGCATCTGTGCTTATAGAGAGAGCAAAGCTGTTAGAGACTATTTGGCTTATTCCCACTGCCACTGACTTCCATTACCATTTCTGTTTCTTTTAAGGAAGCCAAAGTTCATTGACTACTTCAGCAATGGATACTTCTGATAGTTTCAGGGAATTTTTTAAAATTTTATTTTATTGAGTTATAGTCAGTTTACAATGTTGTGTCAATTTCCAGCGTAGTGCACAAATTTTCAGTCATATATAAACATACATATATTCATTGTCACATTCTTTTTCAACATGAGCTAATATAAGATTTGTGTATATTTCTCTGTGCTATACAGTATAATCTTGCTTATCTATTCTATATATACCTGTCAATATCTACAAATTACAAACTCCCAGTCTGTCCCTTCCCACCCTCCTACCCCCTGGCAACCACAAGTTTGTATTCTATGTCTATGAATCTGTTTTACATTTAAATTCATTTGTTTTCTTCTTCTTCTTCTTCTTCTTCTTCTTCTTCTTCTTCTTCTTCTTCTTCTTCTTCTTCTTCTTCTTCTTCTTCTTCTTCTTCTTCTTCTTCTTCTTTTTTTTTTTTTTAGATTTCACATATGAGCAATCTCACATGGTATTTTTCTTTCTTTCTCACTTACTTCACTTTGAATGACATTCTCCACGGACATCCATGTTGCTGCAAATGGCATTATGGTGTCATTTTTATGGCTGAATAGTATTTCATTATGTAACTATACCACATCTTCTTTATCCAGTCATCTGTTGATGGACATTTAGGCTGTTTCCATGTTTTGGCTATTGTAAATAGTGCTGCTATGAACATTGAGGTACAGGTGTCTTTTTGAAGTAGGTTTCCTTCTGGATATATGCCCAGGAGTGGGATTATTGGATCATATGGTAGGTCTATTCCTAGTCTTTTGAGGAATCTCTGTACTGTTTTACACAATGGCTCCACCAAACTGCATTCCCACCATCAGTGTACAAGGGTTCTCTTTTCTCCACAGCCTTACCAGTATTTATGATTTGTGGACTTTTGAATGATGGCCATTCTGACTAGTGTGAGGTGATACTTCATTGTAGTTTTGATTTGCTTTTCTATGATAATTAGTGATATTGGGCATTTTTTCATGCACCTATTGATCATTCATATGTCTTCATTGGAGAATTTCTTGTTTTGGTCTTCCGCCCATTTTTGGATTGGGTTGTTTGTTTTTTTCTTATGAAGTCATAAGAACTGCTTATATATTCTGGAGATCAAGCCTTTGTCAGTTTCATCTTTTGTGAAAAAATTTCTCCCATTCCATAGGTTGTCATTTTGTTTTGCTTATGGTTTCCTTTGGTGTACAAAATCTTTTAAGTTTCATTAGGTCCCACTTGTTTATTCTTGTTTTTATTTCTATTGCTTGGGTAGACTGCCCTAGGAGAACATTGCTGAAATGTATCTGAGATAATGTTTTGCCTATGTTTTCTTCTAGGAGGTTTACTGTATCTTGTCTTATGTTTATGTCTTTGATCCATTTAGAGGTTATTTTTGTGTATGATGTAAGGGAGTGTTCTAGCTTCACTGATTTACATGCTGTTGTCCAGTTTTCCCCACACCATTTGCTGAAGAGACTGTCTTTATTCCACTGTATATTCTTGCCTCCTTTTACAAAGATTAGTTAACCAAAAGTTTGTGGGTTCATTTCTGGGCTCTCTATTCTCTTCCATTGGTCCATAATGTCTGTTTTTGTACCAGTACAATGCTGTTTTGATTGCTGTAGCACTATAGTATTGTCTGAAGTCTGGGAAGTCTGATTCATCCAGCCTCATTCTTTTTCTTCAGTAATGCTTTGGCAATTCTGGTTCTTTTGTGATTCCATATAAATTTTATTATAATTTGTTCTAGTTCTGTGAAACATGTCCTGGGTAATTTGATAGGAATTGCATTAAATCTGTAAATTCCCTTGGGAAGTATGACCATTTTAACCATGTTGATTCTTCCAATCAAGAAGCATGAAATACCCTTCCATTTTTTTAAGTCTTCTTTAATTTCCTTCATCAATGGTTTATAGTTCTCTATATATAAATTTTATACCTTCTTGGTTAGATTTACTCCTAGATATTTTATTACTTTGGGTGCTATTTTAAAAGGGAATGTTTCTTTACTTTCTTTTCCTGTTGATTAATTGTTAGTGTAAAGAAATTCAACAGATTTTTGTATGTTAATCTTGTAACCTGCTACCTCACTGAATTCTTTCATTAATTCCTATAGTTTTTGTGTGAAACTTTTAGGGTTTTCAACATATAATATCATGTCATCTACATATAGTTACAATTTTATCTCTTCTTTTCCAATTTGGATCCCTTTTATTTCTTTCTCTTGCCTGATTGCTGTGGCTAGGACTTACAAGATTATGTTGAATAGGAGTGGTGATAGTGGACCAACTTGTCCCAGATTTAGTGGGAAGGATTTCAGTTTTTCACCACTGGGTACTATGCTGTCTGTAGGTTTGTCATATATAACTTTTACTATGTTGAGATATGTTCCCTCTATACCCACTTTGGTGAGAGTTTTTATGATAAATGGGTGTTGAATTTTATCAAATACTTTTTCTGCATCTATTAAAATGATCATGTGATTTTTGTCCTTTCTCTTGTTGACGTGATGTATTACATTGATTGATTTGTATATGTTGAGCCACCCTTGTGTCCCTGGGATGAACCCAACTTGATCTTGATGTATAGTCTTTTTTATGTTTGTTGGATTTTGTTCGCTAATATTTTGGTAAGCATTTTTGCATCTATGATCATCAGTGATATTGGTCTGTACCATTCTTTTTTGGTAGTGTCTTTGGTTTTGGTATCAGGGTGATATTGGCTTTGTAGAATGAGTTGGGGAGTGTTCCTTCCTTTTCAATCTTCTGGAAGAGTTTGAGAAGGACTGGTATGAGTTCTTCTTTGTACGTTTGATAGAATTCCCAAGTGAAGCCATCCCGTCCTGGACTTTTATTTGTAGGGAGGCTTTTTATTGCTAATTCAATTTCATTTCTACTGATTGGTTTGTTCAGGTGGTCAGTTTCTTCTTGATTCAGTCTTGGTGGACTGTATGTTTCCAGAAACTTGTCCATTTCTTCTGGGTTATCCGTTTTGTTTCCATATAGTTGTTCATAGTATTCTCATATGATATTTTGTATTTCTGTGGTATTGGTTGTAATTTCTCCATTTTCCTTTCTTATTTTGCTTATTTGTGCTGTCTCTTTTCTATTCTTTGTAAGCCTGGCCAGAGTTTTGTGGATTTTATTTACTCTTTCAAAAAAAAACAGCTCTTGATTTGATTGATTTTTCTAATTTTTTAATTTCTATGTTTATTTATTTTCTCCCTTATCTTTATTATTTCCTTCCTTTTGCTGCCTTTTGGGGTTTTTAGTTCTTCTTTTTCTAATTCTTTTAGCTGGTAGGTTAGATTGTTTATTTGAGATTGTTCTTCTTTTTTGAGGAAGGCTTGTATCACTACAAACTTCCCTCTTAACGCTGCCTTTCTTGCATCCCATAAATTTTGAATGGTTGTGTTTTTATTGTCATTTGTCTCAAAGTAATTTTTAATTTCCACATTGATTTCATCTTTGACTCATTTTTTTTTAGTAACATGTTGTTTAATCCCCGTGCTTTCATTTTTTTCTCCTTTGTTTCTGTGTAGTTGATTTCTAGTTTCATAACATTGTTGTCAGAAATGATGCTTGAGATAATTTCTATTTTCTTAAAATTGTTGAGGCTTCTTTTGTGCCCAAATACATGATCAATCCTAGAAAATTTTCCATGTGTACTTGAAAAGAATGTATATTCTTTTTTTGGGGGGAGGGGGTGTAATGCTCTGAAAACATCAACCAAGTCTAGTTGTTCTATTGTATCATTTCATTTCTCTGTTACCTTATTAATTTTCTGTCTGGAAGATCTGTCCAGTGATGTTAATGGGTGTTAAAGTCTCTGACAATGATTGTATCCCTATCAATTTCCCCCTTTATCTCTGCTAGTAATTGCTGTATGTACTTAGGTGTTCCTATATTGGGTGCATATGTATTAACATATGTAATAACCTCATCTTGTATTACTCCTTTAATCATTATAAAATGTCCTTTACCTTTCTTTGTGGACTTTGTTTTAAAATCTATTTTGTCTGAAATCAGTATTGCTACTCCTGCTTTCTCATCATTTCCATTTGCATGGAATATCCTTTCCCATCCTCTCACTCTCAATCTAAGTGTTTCCTTCTCCCTAAAGTGAGTCTCTTGTATGCAGCATATTGAAGGTTCTTGTTTTACTATCCAGTCTGCCACTCTACATCTTTTAATTGGAACATTTAGTCCATTGACATTTACAGTAATTAATGATAAATGTATGTTTATTGCCATTTTGAACTTAGTTTTCCAGTTGATTTGGTATTTCCTGCATTTTCTTTTCTTTTTCCTTTTGTGGTTTGATAATTTTCCTTTATATTATCTTGGATTTTATTTAGTTTTTGTGACACTATTGTAAGTTTCTGGCTTGTGACTACCCTTTTTTGTACATATATGAGCCCATTACTATAACTGTTTGTATTAAAAAGATAGTAATATAAGCTCAAACTCCTCCTCCTGAGAACAAAAAATTTAAAAAATAACACTATGTTTGCTTGCTTGCTTCCCTCTCCCACTCTTTATGATTTAGATGTCTTCTTTTACAATTTCATGTTTATTCTATTATAATTCATGATAGCTGTCACCTATCCAATTACTTTTTTCTCATTTATGTAGCATTCTGTTTCTTATCTTTTTGGAGTAGACTTTTCAATATTTCTTTCAGCATAGGTTTAGTGTTGCTAAACTCTTCTAGTTGTTGCTTGCCTGTGAAGTTCTGTATCTCTCTTTCTATTCTAAAGGATAACCTTGCTAGATAAAGTATCCTAGGCTGCATCTTTTTTCATTCAGGAGTTTTAATATATCTTGCCACTCCCTTCTGGCCTGTAGTGTTTGTGTAGAGAAATCAGCTGAAAGCCCTATGGGGTTTCCCTGTTTGTTTTTCTCTTGCTGCTTTTAGGGTCATTTCTTTATCCTTAACCCTAGCCATCCTGATTATAATATGTCTTGGTGTGGGTTTGTTTGGCTTCTTCTTGTTTGGGACTCTCTGCTCTTCCTGTACTTGGATATCTGATTCCTTCCTTTGATTTGGAGAGTTTTCAGTCATAATTTCTTCAAATACCTTTTCAATCCCTTTTTCTGTTTCTTCTCCTTCTGGAACCCGTATTATGCATAGATTGGCATGCTTTGTATTATCCCATAGGTCCTTTATATTGTTTTCATTTGTTTGTTTGTTTATTTGTTTGTTTGTTTTCCTCTCAGCTGTTATGATTGGGTAATTTCTGTTGTCCTGTCTTGTAAGTCACTTATTCATTCCTCTGCATTATCTAGCCTACTTTTTACAGCCTTTAGCTGAACTCTTATCTCAGCAAGTAAGTTTTCCAGTTTTAATTGGCTCCTCTTTATAGCTTTGACTTCATTTCTGACATATTCTCTGTCTCTTAACTCAATCTCTTTCAGTTCCTTCAGTACTTTGATCACTCCTTTTTTGAAATCATGATCTAGTTGACTATCAAGGTCTATTTCATTGATTGTTCTTTCAGGGGATTTCTCTTATTCTTTTAATTGGGAGTAATTCCTCTGCTTGTTCATTTTACTTTTATCTCTCTGGCACTATGGCTTATGGAGTATCAGTTTTCTACTGTGGTCCTTAAGGAGTTTATTTATTTATCTATCTAAAGCAGATGTGGAAATAAAATTTAAAAAAAAGAAATTTAAAAGAAGAGAAAAAAAGGTTGGAAAACAGTATAATCAATAACAGAAGAACAAATTGAAGTACAATAAAAATCGAATTGAGATGTATCTTAAAAACCTTAAAAGAAGGGAAAAAATTGAAAACTGAGTATAATCAATAACAGGAAAACAAAACCAAAAGAAATAAAAATGAAATTGAGGCAAATTTAAAAAATAATAACAGTAAAAATGTCTTAAAAGAAAAATTTTAAAGGGATTAAAAATAGAGACATATGCAATTGTTTAAAAAGTAAAAATTAGAAAAGTAAAAGAAAATAGAACAGAGAGAAAAAGAAAACAAAATGGATGTGTTCCAGTGGAAACTGTGTGCTCTTAATTGTTTGTGAAGAAGTCCTTCTTAAGTATGGGTGGTTACAAAGTCTTACTTTACCTTGGTTAGGGATGTGGCCACTGACCTAATAGTCAGAGCCAGCCCTTGCTATTAAAGGGTCCTCCTTTTTGTTTTGTGGTTGTTGCTGCTCCTGCCCTCACCCTGCTGTGGGAACTCAGCTTGCAGGTTCCAGAGGCCCTCTGTTCATGCCCCTGGTCTGTGCTGCTCCCAGTGCTGGTAGGCAGGTAGGTCATGCCCCCTCCCAACACCGCAGTCAGGTGCTGCACTCTTACATGGTGGGTGGGTGGGTCATGGCCTCTCTTGGTGCTGCAGTCACTCCCCTGCTCTGTGCAGCTCCCAGCTCCACCTTGGTTCCACTCTCTGTAGGTGGGCTTGGGGAAAATGGTGAAATAGCACTTGCCCCTGCTCTGTGCCAGAACTCTGCTCCTTGTCCATTTTTCTTAGAGGTGTGAATTCACAGAGGCATCCAGGCAGAACGATCCTATTTGCCTCAGGCTGTAAACAACTCTCAGTCTCATCTATGAGGTTGCTAAACCCCTAGGTAGGATTCAGGTTTTGACCCTGCCCCCAACCTGGGCACTAAGCACTGGAGGATATGGTGACTGTGGCTGAGAAGTGCTGGTACTGGTTTCATGGGTTTTTGGAGATGAAGGCTATGGCACCCCTTCCCCCAGGGCACACCAGCCATGCTGATTTTTCTTTTCTTTCTTTCTTTTTTTTTTTTTATTTTATGAAGGACCCTGTTTGTTCTGCTCTGTATACCCTCCCAGCCATGGAGCACAGCACACTGCAGTCCCCCAAGTTTGCCTCTGTACAGCCTGACCCAGTCCTCCATCCAGCTTGGGCAGCCTGTCCCATCCCCCACCTGCCACTTTGCTTCTAGGGCTGGGGGTTGTGGAGACCTTCTGTTCCTGTTTATCTTAATTCTGTTGGTTAAGGGCTGTTCTGTATAGATCTGAGCCTTAGAGATCCCCCCTCTGTCCTGCTGACCTCTCCATTGAAGGGGGCAGACCCAGCAAATGAAAGCTCTTCCTCCTTTGCCACTGCCTTCCTGCAGGACCGGTCCTGCACTGGTTAGCTTTTTCTCCTTTTTTTCTTTTTCTTCTTTCTTTTTTTTTCCTTTTCTCCTACCAGATTGGTGGCATATTTTGTCTTTTGAAGAAGGCGATGTTCAGCAGGTGCTCTGATTGTCTGGGTGGGTATGTGGAATCAGTCTTGGTGTATTTGTGGGAGAGGGCGAGCTATCAGCGTCCTTCTACTCCACCATCTTGGCCACTCCTCTCAGAGAATTTAAACACAATTTATTATAATGTTCTTTGGAGTCATGGATGCCTCAGAATCTGAGAAGAAATGTATCAGGATCCCGTATAGATTCTTGGGCCTCACCGAAACCTACTGAATCATAATTTCAGGGAGTGGGACTCAGAAGCGTGCATAGGATTTGTAAGTTACCTGTTACAAACAAGGAGACAGAGACTCAGAGAGGCCCAAGGGAAAGCAACCCTCCTCCAAAGCCAGATAGTGTTACATTTGTCTTTGGGCTAATTAGTGTCAGAGAGCTTCTTATTGTTCCCATGACCACCAAAATATTCTAGACCAACAGGGCTCCTGGAGGGACAGGAGAGTAGGAGGGGCATTCAACTTCTGGGCCTTCGGTCTATACCCAGAAGTTTTGCCCTTTATTTTTACTTTAATTTTTTTTTAATTGAAGTATAGTCAGTTTAGAGTGTTGTGTCAATTTCTGATGTACAGCACAATGCTTCAGCCATACATGAATATGCACATATGCTCTTTATTTAAATAGGCAGAATCACATGGAATTAAGACAGGCTGGGTTCAAATCCAGGGTCTGCCACTTACTAGCTAGGTGACCATGGGTAAGTGACTTAACCTAGCTGGGCTTCAGTTCCTCATATGTAAAATGATTACAACAATAGTACCTAACTTGTAGGATTGTTATGAGGATTAAATTAGTTAATATTTATAAAATGTTAAGAGCAGTGTTTGTTATACCATATGAGAGTGTGTCAAATAAATAAAGTAAATTCCACAAACTCTCTAAGCCTCAATAATTCCAGCTACAGATTGAGAATGTGATTTGGGAACACGATTGACTTTTCCTTGAAACCCCAAATGCATGGAGTGACTCCTACCTTGATCCTGGTTTGTGTGTTGCTAGTTGGACATCCATGGAATCTATTCTACCACAGGGGCCTGGAACACCTGCTCTACTCCTTGTCCCAGGGAGACAGCACACAGAGGTCAGGTCAGGAGTGGAGGTGCACTTTCTTGGTGGAGGTGGCTCTAATCCGTGTTGTTATAAGACACATAAGAAAAAGGACAGAACTGCTGTCAGAAGCTGATATCCAAGAGACCTAAAAACTTGAGGGGAAGGCTCAGAAAGACTCAGAAAGGTAATGAACATCATACTAAAGCTGTCAGAAAGTAACTTTAAGTTTTCTGCACACCTGACTCCGTGTAGCATTTGACAAGCATCCGTGACAGCTCACACAGGGCATCTGGGTGCTGCAGAGCCAGGAGGAGGGAGCTTTGGTCTTGTGCTTAAAACTAACTGCAATCCTTGTTAGGATGAAGAGAGGGTGTATTCAAATATGCACTTTTGGTGTAAAATGAGTGCTAAGAGTGGTGAGGGCTCAGGATGAGGACTACTGTCAGGCTTCCTGTAAGAGTCATATTGCAATTTCTATGTGTGTTCTGTAAACCTGAGTCAGAGAGGAGAGAGCCTGGGCTCTTTGGATGTTGTCTCATAATTGCTGTTAGTTGTTTTAAAGTGACTGGATCTTTTATTTGTTTCTTACGTCCCTTTTCTGAATACTTGGAGTACAAATGTCCACTGAGACTTAAAGCTTATTTATAGCTATAGAAAAGGTTTTTAATTTTTCTGTCTCCTCTCTATAGAGCTGCTAAGGATGGGACTTTTTAATTAATATATTCATTCATTCCTTGAGGTGCACTTGCATTCAACCCATTATAACGTCATTTCAATGCAAAACATCACCCAATTCTGCGTTCTGTCTTATTTGGGTTGCAATGGAGAGGCAGTGTGGACACAGTCTTTGCCTTTAAGGAGATAGGCTCATGTAGGGGGAACCAGCATATGTGACTAATGAATATAGAGGGTTGAACATGATGTTAGAGGGCAGACAGTGGCTTTCATAACTGGCTCCTGGTCCTACCTCCAGAGCTGCCTCTTCAGAGAGAATTTTCCTGGCCAGCTCATAATTCACACACCCACTCTTTCATCCCATTGCTCTACCCTGTCTCTCATTATCCTGTTTACTTTTTTAGGGCACTTACATCAATGTGAAATAGTCTTTTTTGTTTATTCACTTCTGGTCCATCTTCCCAAGTTAGCATTCAGAATCCATGAGAGTAGGACCCCTACCCATGAATCTATGACATCATAGCATATGTCACAGCCCTTGGACAGAGTTCAGTAAATATCAGCTGAATGAATGAAGACAGGTTTATGTTTCCTTTATGAGATTTCCAGAAGCAAAATTAACAATCACTGGCCAGGGAGGAGGACCATTACTTATCAGCAAAAAGTGCTTTTAAGACACTGGTCCATTATACACATCAGCAAAAAGGGGGCCACATTGAGGTGGCTGCAGCAGATGACTGATACCTGAGGTCAAGCTGCATTTTCTCACAACTGCTGCATGATCCTCATTGGTCCCGTACACGGTTCCCAAGTGCAGCTGGGGGTGTTGATGGCAATACGCACATTGATGTCCAGTCCTTGGCCTGAAGACTGTCTGTTTATTTAGGCACAGATTACAATCTCTGCAGACCTAGAGATCTGTCATTGAAAAGAGCTTCTTGTCATGTATTGGCCAGTATAAACATTGGACAATGATATGCCTGCAAAATGATAACAGGCAGAGAATGTCAGCTATTGGGTGGAATTTAAGCAGCAAGGAGATCTGATATTGGCAATATCCATTGGCACATTATTGATACGAGCAGGCATGGGAGGTGGGGTTTAAGATTACCAAGAAATAGAGGGATATTAGGACAAAAGCCATTCCTTTAAATGTTAGTAAATATTGCTTGCATCTTTTTTCCCTTTGGGAACCAGATGTATGCCTCTAATTACACATTCAGAGTAAGTATGACCTCCTTGGCATTTAGGATGGCAAGGCTAAGACTTTGGGTGGGGGTCTACGTGGATGCATGTGCTGAGGTTTGGAAGTGGGCCTTGGGGAATGCTGGTGAGGCTAAAGGAAGGAGAAGGAGGAGACCTAAAAAGGGGTATTTTCTAAAGTTTGAAAGAAAAGTTCTATGCTACTATGTCTCTGTTCCCAGGGGGAGGGGTTTCATCTTTTTAAAGTCTCCCAATGGTATGTTTCTGTCCACAAAAGTCACTCATCATGTGGATTCTATCCTCATCCACAAATGTCACCAGGCAATTTCTGCATTTATCCACTTCATATGGTGGTAGTGGGGGGTGTCTCTATATGATTTCAATCCCCTTCATCTAAAATAATGGAAACTACATCATCATATTATTGAGAAAGCTAACAAAATATATGGATAGTGTTTAGCACAATGATAGGAAAGAGAAAAGAGCTCAATAAACATTTCCTCCTATTAACAATGTTTGATTTGAACACAATTCACTACATGAGAAAGTGTTTAAAAACCAATGTATTTGATACTTTTCCAGCTGTAAGATTCTGTGACTTTAAAGTACAAGACATGTCCGTAAAACAATTTGACAGAGTTTCATGCTTGAGTCCTGGAGTCAGTTTGTGAAATAAGAACTTTACCAAGATGGCACAACAGAAGTGTTGCTACTTCTATACTGTGCCAGCCTAGCACTGTGTTTTCACCTTGTGTTTCCACGTGGGATGAATCTGAAGGCACTTATTTTAGGTCAGGTTCCTCCAATCACGGATCCTGAAACAAGGATTGAAGTGCAAGTAGTTTATTTGGGAGGTGATCCCAGAAAGCACAGCTGAGAAGGGAGAAAAGAGATAGAGAGGGAAGAAACAGTACAGTGCGTGTTAGCAGGTCACTGCTGTGAACAGCTGGGGCTCAAGGCTGCTGGGGGCTTTGGAAAACAGGACAGAACACGTGCCTTGGAGTGGTACCCCTGAGGGATAAGCAGATGTTTATTTCATTTCTCTCAGAGAAATCTAGGGCATTTATCCTTCAGCTTTGTCTATCACTGACAGATGGATGTACAGGGCATGGGGAGGGCAGCAGCCCTTCGCACCTCCTGGCTGCCTTGTGTAGGTCTCAGAGGCGGCATCTGCAGCTCTCAAGTATTCCAAATAGGAAGCTGCCAGCATGTCTGATCACTGAGGGGAACTGGATGGAGCACCAAGAAAGCCTCTAGAGAACTCAAAGTTTTCTGTGGTTTAGGTTACTCCTCATTGCATGTCTGTTTCAATAGTATCTGGATGAAGTAGAAACATTCAAAGGCCATTTCAGAATGGTGCACTCCACAGCAGGAAAGTTTTAAGAATGACCTGGACCATATCCCATTGAAAGTGCTCCTATGACCAAGCCTTATATTACATCACTCAGGACACAGCAAAGAACACAAATCTTGGGGCTGATTCTCTCCAGACGCCGTTGGGTCATGCATCCACCTCTGCACCAACCATGTGACCAGTTGGGTGGAAAACCTGATACCAGGCCTTGGTCTTAAGCCTAAATCTGAAATCAGCGATGGGTCAGCCCATGCCCTCACTATTTCCCAAATAACTGAGGGTAGAGAGGCATGATTTTCCGAAAAGAAAACTGAGGTACTGCTACCAAGAGAGGGAAAACTGAGACTGGGCAGGCAAAAGCTATGGATGCCATTCATCTGGTAGATGGACATCACTTTTAAAGAGAGCTTTACAGGTGCAGAGGCCATGGCTCAGATGTACCTAAGGCCTCAGGAAGTAAAAGTGGAGCAGAGGCTAGAACCCAGGACTGAGATTGGAACAAAGCCTTTGCTGTAAATATGAAATGCTCAGTCTCTGAAATATAGCTGGAATCCAGGGTAGGAAACCACTTAAAAGAGTCATTTGATGAAAGCGTTAGCATTCCCACGGGGACTAAGCAGTGAGGTCCAGGCAGGTATATGTTGGTTGATCCCATACTAAAGTGAAATAAGAAGAGGGATGATTGCAGGTCCCCATCTGGCTTCTTTAGAGATCGGCTTTCAGCTCCTGAGTTGAGCAACTTGAGCACACTCACTTCGGTGCCTACTTCTCTGGCAAGCTTTGAGCATGGTTATTTTGTGGTCTGGGTAGAGGAAATGCCCAGGGGAGTAGATGGCCCTCTTTGCAGGTTAGTGGTCTATGTGAGAAAGGAGCAGTTGGAGTGGGGTCTCACCACTTGTGATGGTGCTGACAGAATTGAGAGGAGATTCCAGTCAGCTAGGAAGGAAAGGGAGCCTAGAAATCTAGGGAGGAGTCACAGAAGGAGGATGCAGGGGCTAGGTCAAGACACTTTTAGTTGACATCAGTTTTTCCAAGGCAGTCTGTATTCTTAGATACTGAGGGTCCGCTTTCTCTGGGTGGAAGCAAAACTTGGAGTGTCTGGTTTGGCAACTGTGCAGTCAAACAAGCCTGGAGTGAGCGGTATTTGTCAGTGAGCATCTGTGGTTTTGTGTGGGTTCCTGGATGACCTGCAGCTCTCAAACCTGCCTCCCTGACAAGAAGGATGATGCATGAAAAATGTGACTGTGAAGAAGACTCCAGAGTCTGAATAGTTTGGTGCAAATTTTAAGGTTCTCTCCCTGCCATGTGTTTAGACTGGATTGAAGGGGAGTGATTCTGACAAATACATAAATCACTGAAACATGATTATGTGGCCTTCAAGGCTCCCCAACTTGAAGGATTCCATTCTTCTGGGCAGAAAGAAATAGGAGCAGTTGATGAAAGCATAGTGAGATGGCAACGCTGATTTTCCCCTCCAATCTCCTGAATGGTTATAAAACATGACTTAATAAAAGTCACTCTTTGGTTTGTAGCAGGCTGGAAATTAAATGTAGCAGAGGTGGGGGAGAAAAACCCAAGGTAGCAGGTGCCTATTATATTAAAACCCAGAACTGTTGTGATTGGCACCAGGAGCCCAGGATATCTGACTGCCAGAGTTGAAAATGGAATAGGATTCTGCCTGGAATGGTCCAGGTTCCCAGGAGGTAATGAGACAATCTGTCTCATGGGCCATTCTAGACTCTGAAACAGTCTCTCCAACTTGAAGCAATGGCAGAACTTTTCATGATCAGAAATGCTTATCGTTGTCCAAATTTTCATATGCAACCATTTGGCATGTCAGTGGAATCTTTGCAACTGCTGAAACAAGAAGCTACCTTTCTTCTCATATGATGAGAGCCTAAGAACATTGGTTTCCTTGGTCAGAGGCGTCTCACCTCTAGATATCCAAAGTGAATCACCCAAGAACATGTTGTGCTCAAATTTTCCTTGGACTTTTATTTTATTTATTTTTTAAATTGAAGTATAGTCGGTTACATTGTGTCAATTTCTAGTGTATAGCACAATGTCCCAATCATGCATATATTCATTTTTCACATTCTTTTTTATTAAAAGGCATTACAAGATATTGAATATAGTTCCCTGTGCTATACAGAAGAAATTTGCTTTTTTATCTATTTTTATATATACTGGTTAATGTTTGTAAATCTCAAACTCCCAAATTTATCCCTTCCCACTCCCTTTCCCCCAGTAACCATAAGATTGTTTACTATGTTCCTTGGATTTTATTGCTTCCTTTGAGTTGTCTAAGAGCAAGACAGAAGTGAGGGGAGGTGGGAGCTTATGTCAGCATGAGTGGCCCTGTCTCTGAGCCCACCAGTCAGCCTGAGAAGGATTGGAAAATGTCTGTGGAACAAGTTCATGGAGCTCTGTGTACTTAGCCCAACAGAGCTAACTAGTCCTCTTGACACCCAAGGCCTCAGCTGATTTGGCCCCAGCCTGTGTACCACAACTTTTCCAAATGTGTTGTGTTAGAAAGGACCCATGATCTCTAAGAACTTGAACCCATCACCAACTGGCTTAACCAGACAGGGCATTTATTGGCTTATATAACTGAAAAATCCTAGGACTGTGGCACAGGGCAGCTTATAACATCCTTCTACCCCCAGATATACAAACTGAAAGTGGAACAGGAGATGTCTCTGAGGAAAGTTACCAGGAGGGTGATGGGTACTGTGCAGGCAGAAGCAGATGCTCCAGGCTCCTTCTGGGCAGGGGAACCGTATCCATCTGACTCTCAGGTCTGTACCAGCTGCCTCCTGAGGCATGGCTCCTGCCAGCTCTTTGGGTCGCTCCTGTAAGGTGAGACTTTGCCCATAACAGTCGTGAACTTTACAGTTTGCCACACATTTAATTATTTTGTTTACTTCTTAAAATCATAATGTGAAATGTTTTTATTTTTCCCATTTTACAAAAGAGAAACACTGACACCCTGAGAGTTCAATGATTTGCTCTTTTCATTTTAGTTCAGCTCTAATGTGACGGATGAGAAGAGCTGAAACGTGGCTGACTCAAAGTAGGCTATTTCAACCTGTTTAAAAACGAGTTGAGAAAATCTTTTCAGAGAATTTGCCCTTAAAGCCTCCAGCTCCTTCATCCCACCATTCCCCTTAGCTCCCTAGTCCTTTTCTTTGGGAAAATCTGACTGATATGGGGAGCAGCTTGAATCCTGGGTGCATGGAGGTGCTGTACCATGTGGGGTTCATGTTGGAGGGTTGCACCTGTCGGCCTCCCACACACATGCTTACTTTCCAGGTTGTTCTTGGGAGGAGGCTGTAAAGTTAGGCTGTGAGTGAAGCACAAAGCTCCAGGGAGGCCTGGGGAAGGACCTCAGAGAGTGCCAGGAGTTGGGCTGCTGCTCTGTGCCTTGGGCTGTGTGCACACTGAGTGGGATACAGGATGGGAGAAGACTCCTTCCCTTCACTTCCAAAGTTCTTCAGTCAGCCAACAAATGTGCCAGAGACACAACAGGTTTCTCATAATTATGACCAGTGGGTGGGGCAGACATGCCCCAGTGGACCTCCTATGGGGCTGGGCAGAGAAGTTCAGCACAAATCGTTCAGGTTACAAATGTTTAATTTGTAAGAGCAAAAGCCGCAGCGAGAGAGAGAGACAAAGAGCAATTGCAATAATACTGACAACTGTGCCTGTGACTCCCAGGGAATGCTTGCCTAGATGAGAAGAGGGCCGGAGCCATGGACCCACTAACTGTCTTCCAGCTCAGGCTGGTCTTAGGTAGATATGAGCATCTCACATCACTGATTGCAACTCTGGTAATTCATGACATAATTTTCCATTTAACATGGTTCCTAAAACACAAGCCAACTGGGGAAGCAGCTCTGTCCCAGTGCTGGAGGGAAGGCTGGCTGGGTGGACTCACTGTGAGTGTGTGGTGTTCTCCTGAGCAGCATCTTTTTAAGAGAGTTTCAGAAGTAATTGCGACCGTCCATGGTTTTTGCTTTTTGCGTCAACTTTGAAGTCCAACCATAAGGGGAAGCCAAAGAGGCTTCTCCATTTAGTGTCATGGTATCTGGAGGCCATCCTTTGTGGAGCCTTCCTCACCCGTCCCTCCTCCCTGGACATCAGCAATACTCATAGCTGTTTGATGTAGTTTGTTGGTTTTGTCTCCATCTGTCCCCACTTCCAGTCTGGAATGAACTACCCTGAAGAAAAATGCCACATCATCAGTGTTCATAAACTGATAAATATCATCATTTTCAAGGCATGGGCTGAGCCTTGAAGAGCAGTAGAGCTGAGGTTGGTGGGGAAGATCAGGGAGAATGTTGTGCTCCTGCCCTGCACTGTGTTGTCTGCACTCTGCTTTGAGACGCAGCAAGTCTCAGATCACAGCCCACTGGGTCTCTCAGCATCTGTGCTGAGACATCCCTAACCTCTCTCCTGACACTCGAAGCTTACAGCAGCCCTTACCTCAATGCTGGCACTAACCATCCAGGTTTCATGGGTGAATGAGAAATTCTAGCTGTGCGTGGTAAAGAAATATGCAGGCTTCTCTCACATGCACCTACCTGCCAGAGTGGATGGAGGGTGAGAGGGTGGGAGGGGAGGGTTGTGGTCTGTGCCCCTTCCTGTGATGGCTACATGCAACTGTTTCATAAGAAAGGGGATACCAGGATTGGATTAGGTTTTAAATGACTGACGTGAAAAGCATACTTAATATTTGTGTATTAAGTCAGCTTTCTGCATGGAGTTGTTCAGCTGATACTTGTTCATGGACATATTTAAGAGCAACTCTGTGGAGAAGATTAATAGCTCTGAGGTGTAGCTGGTGGTAGCGGGGATGGGAGGGGGAAGCAGCTCATGGACCACAGACTCAGACCATCTTTCTACCCACATTTGCCAGCTGGTTTCTCCTTTGTAATTTCTTGGCTTCCCATCCTGATATGATTTCCCCTTACTCATACTTTTCTGTATTTCCCTGTCATCTACCCTTCTGGATCAGGGAAACTTGCAGATATAGAAGGTCCAGTTGTACACCCCCACTGCTCCCACACATGCAGGCTTAGCAAGCAGAGTGGCAGAGGGAGAGAATACACATCTGGCATGCAGTCCCTTCTCCATACACGTGGGCCATTATTTCTGAGTTGTCACACTTTACTCATCCTGCCAAAGTTCATTATGATTTCATAACCCTAGACTCAACTGGGAAATCTTTGTTGTTAGTGAAAGGCAGTGTGAGGCAAAGGAGAGGACAGTGGACTGAGACTCTGGAGACTTAGCTTTGTCGCACCTACTGGCTGTGTGACCTTGAGCAAGACATCATGTCTCTCTCTGTTGAATATTCCCTATAAGAGAAATGCCCTAGAAGAGAAATGAATGAGATCTTTTTAAGGTCTCCTCCAGGGCTAGTGTTTACAGACTCTATGAGTGACTGTAAAAATCAGATTGTCTCTTTGTATCTGGAGGGTGGTGCCCCGTGAGATTTCTGCACGCAAATGAAGGGCAGGTTTCTGGCTGGGTTTCCCCCTCAACCATCTGGTCCATTACACAGTTTCACAATTTATCACTCTGCAGTATTGCCATGGCCTCAGCCTGTGATTGAATCGAGGCATCATTCTTTAAAACAGATTCAAAATCTTTGCCTGGGAATTAAGTCCACAGAGAAAATTGTATTGGTTCAATGAGATGTGATTCAAGAACATGTGACCAGTGACATTTTTAGCTTTGTTCACATATAGCTTTACAAGCTCAGCTGGTTAAAAGGAGATCAAATAAAATATAGGCCTATTGATTTAATCAACTGCAATAAGCAAAAGCAGACTTTCTGAAAGTCAGTTAAGAGCGAAGCCCTTAAATCCCCCCGCCTCCCAGATCCACAGACATGGATGGGAGATGGTGACTGCGCGTGTTGTCCAGCAGACTGAATGTCCATATCCTCCTCTGTAGCTTCCAGCTGCAGCACCTGGAGGCCAGTCCTTTGTGAATGGGTGAAAAGTTGATTGAGAGGGAAGGGCTGAGATCTGAAGCTATCCAGTTCCCTGAAATGTAGCACTTCACAGCTGACCAAAGAACTACTATGAAACTTTGCACTAAGTGTGTGCCTGGGGAAAAGAAACTGAGGACATTAAATTTTATAACTAGCTCTGCATATGACTGCCGAACTCTGCAGCCCTTCCTGTGGTGAGTTTCCTGTGATCCTTCAAGCCTGAAGAAATCATTCAACCAATACTACTGGGCAGCTTCCAACTAGTTTGGTTTAAGCAGCTGGTTACAATCGTGCAGCTGATAAAGCGTCCTTACAGTGCCCAGCCGTCATCCCTGATGTCTCCCCCTCGACCACAGCTTCCCATCCATCAGCCAGTACCACAGGCTTAATTCAAATTCAGATTCTCTTCACTTTTCTCTCTTAAAAAAAAGCCTTACTGAGATATTATTTATATACTATAGACATATTTAGAGTGTATAATTTAAAAGTTTTTGATGTTACTTTTTAAAATTGTAGTAAAAATATATATAACATAAAATTTGCCATTTTAACCACTTAAAGTATACAATTCAGTGCCATTCATTACATTCACAATGTTGTGCCATCATTCTATTTTTTCCCAAAATGTTTTAATCACCCCAAACAGAAACTCTGTAATCATTAAGAAATAACTTCCTGCTCTCCCTAGTCACCCCTAATTTACTTTCTGTCTCTGTGAACTTTCTCATTCTAAGTACTTTATATAAGCAGAAAATATATATATATATATATACATATATATATATATGTATATATATATATATTTTAGTGTCTAGCTTATTTCACTTAATGTAATGTTTTCAAGGATCATCCATGTTCATAACTTCATTCCTCACTTCTCTTTCAATCACTACTTACCAAGCCATTGAGCCCTCTCCTCTGACTGACAGAAAGAGCTTCAGTGACAGTTGCTTTCAGTGCCCTACTTGCATGCCCTGGCTTCCCTTTGCAGAGCCTACTCTGCTTACAGGCACACTGGGTCAGAAGTTCTGGGAATTAATGCTGGGGTGACAATATTCTAGCTCCTTCAAGCCTTGGCAGGTCAATCTGAGATGTGTATCTACACTGCTTTCCCAAGTTCCCAGTGGGATCAGGTTCCAGTTGCCCACCTGCTTAAGAAGACGCCCTGGATTGGCTGCCTCTTATTTCCTATCTCACTTCTCTCCTTTCCTATCAGTTTTCTGACATCACTCCCCAAGTAAACTGCTTAGACTTGATCAAAATCTACTGCTGGGAAACCCAAATGAAGACAACCTCCTATTCCAGCCCTCTGATTCCACTCTCATCTAAATCCACGCTTCACATAGCAGCTGGAGCACTCTTTCAACATGTCAGCCTCCCACTGTGGATCAGGTGCCCCTGAGGGAACACAACTGTCACCCAGATTTGGGTGTCATGGCAATCACTGTGTTAAAGCACAAGTCAGAGCATGTCATCATTCTGCTTAAAATTTCCCCAAGCACTGAAAATAAGATCTAGATCCCGTACTGAAGAGGACTGGGCATACACGGTGTGGTTCTGACCACGTCTTGGACCTCCATGCTCCCCAAGGCTTTGCTCACTCTCCATTTCATGAGTTCACCAAGTTCCTGCTCCTCTCAGGGTCTTGGTAACTCATTCTCTGACCCTTTATCTTATCTTGGCTGGGCCAGAAGAGATAGATACTAAAAACACTTAATAACCAGTACCGCTGGGCTGACCCATCAGGAAGGACAGTGGTGTGGACCACAGACTGTTGCAGCCCCTAGCTGGAGCTTTGTCTCATTTGGGCCTCAGGTCTCCTCCTTAGAAAGCCTTCCTCAATCACCCAATTGAAACTGCCCTTCTCACCATAAACCTCTCTTTTTCATCCTATCACCCCAGGTTTATACCTCCATAGTGCTTGCCACTATCTGCAATTATTTTTAGTTTTAAACTTTTTTTTTGTCTATTTAGTGGCTCCCCAACAAGAATGTAAGCCCCAGGAGGGCAGACACCTTGCTGTTTTGTTCACAACTGGGTTTCCAGTGCCTGACCCAAGCTTGTTCCATGGTAAGTGTTCTACAAATATTTGTTAGATGAATAACTGAATGCATGGGTGTCATGGTCCCCAAAATAAAGAAGCCCATGACCTCGACAAGTGGCAAGCCCCTCACAGAGTCTAGATCCCATGACTGAGGCCACCTGGAGAAGACCTAGGGGCCTGCAAGCTGTCCAAAGATGGTGGCAGGGGAGGAGCATGGGCCCTTGTGCAGGTGGTTGTGAGAGGTGGATGAGTGTTCAGATTTGTGTGATCTGAGAATGGTGCCAGGAGCAATGGCAGGGAAGTCAGGTTGCAGAGGAACAGGAAGGAAGGAGAGTGGAGGAAGCAGGCATGACCAGGAGAGGAGCATGTGATGCACAGGGGCTGGTGGAGGTGGCTGAGGGAGGAGGGAGGAGGCCCACAGGGGAATGAACAGTAAGTGGGGAGGAGCAGAGACTGAAGGTATAAGAGAGTGGAGACTGAGGTGAGGGAGGCTAGTGTAGCAATAGGTTGGGATCCGGGCCTCAAAGGGTAGGGTTTGCCCTGGACAAGAAGAATAATGGACATTTTTCCCTAGGAGATGGGAAGAAAGAAAGAGAAGTTGGGTAAAGAAACAGGAAGTTTGTGCGGGAGAGGGAAGAGGGAAGGTGCTCTCAGGGTCCTTAGAGTTAAAGGGGGCAGAGTTGGAGGGTTCCTGAGAGCAGAAGGGGGCTTTAAACTGGTCCACCAGGGAAAGAGGAGTGTGTAGGGTGTGCAGTTCTTCCCTGGGAGTGGGGAGGCTGGGCCCCTGTCTCCTCTCAGCTGGGACAACCACCAAGGGTATTTACACCCCTGAAAATGAAACTGCTCAGTGGGGCCTCTTTGTTGGGTGGGGGTCTGCAGGGGAGCAGAGGGCAGGCTGAACTGCATTTCAAGAAAGGCCTGCAGGCAGGGCTGACACAGTCCTTCTGCTGCCTGCAGGGAGGAGAGTAGCCCCACTTCCTCCTGTGTGCAGATGGACACACAAGCTGCCTGCGAATCCCATGTATCCCTGCCCCTATCTTCAGAATTCCTGGAGGAAAGTTGCTGACCTTTGTCCCAGCCTCCAGCCTCCAGCATCTTGGCTGAACCTCTGGTCTCCTGTGGGTTTTTGGTTGCTGTCATTATACACATAGAAGCTTGTTTGTTCATTTTTCCAACTTCAGAAAGTTGCAGGAGTCAGCTTGGGCCTCTGGGCCATTTTCTCCAGCTTGGAGAGGCCTCAAAACAGCTAGGCAGATGGGGGAGGCGCAGGAGTGATGCCTAGCACACAGCTGGCTCGGACCTTCAGAGTCAGGAGGGGTTCTCCTCCACATAAGGATGTGTCAGGGTTCCAGGCTGCAGGGTGGCTCAGGGAAGCAGTGGTCTGTTTGGTTCTCTGGGCTGGGCTGTGCCGTTAGCTACATGTGGTTACTGAGCACTTGAAATGTGGATAGTCTGATTGAGAGGTGTTCTAACTCTAAAACACATGCCTAATTTCAAACACTTGGTACACAATGTCAAATATCTCATTAATACTGTTTTATATTAATTACATGTTAACATAGCAGTATTTTGGATATATTAGGTAAAATAAAATATACCATTACAATGAATTCCACCTATTTCTTCTTACTGTTTTTAACGTAATTATTGGAACATTTAAAATGACACATGCAGTGTGCATTGTATTTTTATTCAGCACTGCTTTAGGGAGGATGTCATCCATGAAGCCATTGGTTGAGGTACCCCTGGGTGAAGCTGAGAAAGCAAGGCCTGACCTAAGCCCTGTGCCTGCAGCTCTGTTTACCGTGAGGAATGAGGTGGTTGGGCTGTGATTGCAGGCATCCCTGAGTGGGTAACAGAAGACAGGAACTGGGCAGGCATCCTGCAGGCTGGGGACAAACAGCTGCCCACTCCCTGGGGTCCTCCCAGCAGAGCACAGTGTAGCTGTGTGCCCCCTTCCAAAGCCGGCAGCTCAGGGTAATACTTGGTATTCTGCATGGATTTTGTGACTGACCCAGCAATTATAGTTTTTTCCATTGTTTATGCCTCTCCAAAAGCACAGCCAAGTGCTTTGAACCAGGGACTGGAAGGCACTCCACTTGGTTTCATTACAACGTGTAATTGTATCCGCCCTTTCAGGCCTTCTACACTATTGGTAACTCGCACAGCTTTAACAATATGCATTTTTCTCATAATTAAATCACTGATTGAATGAGGAAAAAAATTATTTTTCTAAACAATGATCCAACATGGCTTGGGATCATTAACATAAAAGCCCCCAACTTTCTGTCGCTTTACATTTTTCTGCTCTGATCCCAGGCTTTGCAGCTGCCTTTGTAGCTGGCTGACTTGGTCTCTAGCTGAAGGGTGGAGACCCCAACCCTGTCCCTGCCCAAGGTTCTACAGACTCCAGAAGGGGCAGCAACCTCTGCTGGTGCCCTGGGCAGCCCATGGCACTCTCGGTGGCTGGTTGGGTAGGATGTTGTTCCTGCCAGTTCACACATCCACAGCCCACAGCCCACAGATATTTCTCCTGCTCTGGGCACAGTTGCTCAGAGTTGGCCAAATTTGTGTGTATGTGTATGTGTGTGTGTGTGTGTGTAGATATTTTCATTTCAAATGATACAAAATTCACAAAATGCTGAAATTAATTAGCTCCTCTCTGGATCTTCTGATTGAAAAATTAGTGCAACTAGAGCATTTCTCACCCTCACTCCTCCCCCCAGAGTCTCGGCTCTGGCCCAGTTGGCTCCTCAGGTGCTCCAGGGGTGGGCTTCTCCACCTAAAGGTGGGCCAGTGAATACAGGCCAGGCTTGCTCTGTGCAGGGAGCTGGGCACACAAAGGAAGCTTCTCTGTGTGCCCTGGAAGCTTCTCTCAGTAAAAAGCTCACTCCTCTGGGGCCTTCTCTCCTCCTCCCTCCAGCCTGAGATGTCTTTCTGGTTCACCATTAAGACTAGGGCTTTATTGTAGATTCCCTGGAGAGAACAAACCAGTGTCTGAAATTTACACCATGGAGCAAGTGGCCAATCATAACCTCCCCCAAGGAAGCTTTAGCAGAATTTGTAAAGATACAAATAATGATAATAATAATAATAGCAAACACTTCTATAGCTCTCACCAAGTTCCAAGACTGTTCTTAATGTGTAAATATATTCACTCATATAATATGTCAACTCTATTTATTTAACTGAAGTAAAGTTGACTTACAATATTGTGTTACTTTCAAGTGTAAAGCAAAGTGAAACAGTTATATATAATATATATATATATAATATATATATATTTTTTTTAGATTCGTTTCCTTTAGAGGTTATCACAAATATTGAACATAGTTCCCTGTACTATATCCTTGTTGTTTATCTATTTTACATATAGTGGTGTGTATCAGTTAATCCCATACTCTTAGTTTATCCTCCCCCCTCCCTTTCTCCTTTGGTAACCATAAGTTTGTTTTCTGTGTCTGAGTGTGTTTCTATTTTGTATATAGATTCTTTTCTTTTTTTTAGATTACATGTGTATGATACTGTCTGACTTAATTCACTTAGGAAGAGATTCTGTAGGTCCATCCATGTTGCTGGCAATATTTCATTCTTTTTTATGGCCGAGAAACATTCTATTATATATATATCACATCTTCTTAAACCAATCATCTGTTGATGAGTATTTAGGTTGTTTCTATGTCTTGGCTATTGTAAATAATGCTGCTATGAATATTGGGGTGCATGTATCTTTTTGAATTAGAGTTTTCACTTTTTCTGGATATATACCTAGGAGTGGGGTTGCTAGATCATATAGTAGCTCTATTTTTAGATTTTTGAGGAACCTCTGTATTGTTTTCCATAGTGACTGCACCATACATTCCCACCAACAGTATAGGAGGAACATACCAACTCTGAGGTAATTAAAGCCCGCTGATAAGTAGCAAGGCTGAGACTCAAGTTTGCAGGTTCCCTTAGCCTGTACATTAGGCAGGACATAAAAGCATATGTTAGCTGGAATTAGGGCTCAGGGCCACAGAGCTCCAAAACAAACTGCAAACTCCTCAGTGTGTGTGGAGGTTGGATTCTGTGGGAATGCTGGAGGGGTGTGGTGAGAAGGGAGAGCCTGGTTGCTTATTTGCTAGCAATATTTAGGCCAGAAGAAATGGTCATTTCCCTCCTCTTCAAATAGCAAATGTAGGGCACTTAGAAAGCTGCCCTAGAAAGCCAGGTATAAAAATCAAACATTTGAATCCAATTCTTTTAACAGATTTCATGGTTGTGATAATTAGACTGCTGGGAGCAGGAATACAGTGTTTAATTAATGTGATTTGTTTCAAAGAAAAATTCAATTGTTAAAGAAAATACAGTAAGAAATTGAAACTTGAAATTAGCATAAATTAGCATCACCCCCTTCCTTGAGTAGCTTGCCATGCTAGATCTTTTCCTTGGTATTTCCTGGAGGAGTTTAAATACAGTCAGAGTAGGTAGGGAAATGGAGTCCTGTGTGGCTTGGAAGGAATTTCGCAGCTTGCAAGGTGTAGGGATAGGGGTGCAGACATGGCAAGGATCTAATCCCATCCTCAGTTTCCCAGTGGGAACTCTCTTTGTCTCTAGAAGAGGCAGCAACAACAATACACCCATTTAAATTCCAAATGGCATCATCACCCCTGGCTGCATTAGCACCTCAGCATCCTCGTCATCCCAGTTTCCCCCTCACCACCATCCTGCCCCTTTATAAAAAGATACCCAGAGTGGTATTTCTAAAACAACAACAAAATAATCCCTTCATAGTCTTCAGGGGGTCCCCACTGCCCTCATGATAACATATACTCCTTAACAGGACTTCTAAGGACTTTCTGACCTGGCTCTGCAAGTCTCTCCTGTCTCATCCCTTGTTCCTCAATGCTTGACACATATTGCTGGACTCCAGCTCAATCCAGTTTCTCAACCTACAAGGTATTTTTTCCCTTTTCCTTTGTCCTTACTCAATACTGCTGGGATAGCTGGTTCTACCAAAGACTATAGTTTCGATCTCACCACTTTTCTTTTGCTCCGTGACCACCAACTGTGTTCATGCCACTCTTATTTCTCACTTGGGTCTCTAGGATAACATCTGAAAGGCTCTTCCAACAATCCTTTCTCCACCAAGCAGCTAGAGCAATCTGTCAGAAGTCTAAACTGGGTCCTGTAACTCCCCATTTAAAGACTCTCAAATGCTCTGCGTGGGCTTAGAATGATATCCCTGCCTCAGCCTCCCAGCCCCCATGAGGTCAGCCCTCTGGCTTGCTTCAAACTAGTCTCCTTTGCTCTCCACACTCCACACACAGTGGCTTCCTTTCCCTTCTTCCAATTCACCAAGTCCTCTCTGCATTCATACTTTTTCTTCTTTTTGTATGTTCTTCCCCCAGGTCTGAGAGGACTGATCACCTTTACCCTTAAAGCTTTGCCTCAAATTTTCCCTGACCACTGTCTCTCCTCTCTCTCTCTCTCTCCTCTCTCTCTCTCTCTCTCTCTCTCTCTCTCTCTCTCTCTCTCTCTCTCTCTCCTCTCTATCTCTTTCATCACAGTATTTCCCACAGTCTGTCCTTAACCACTCTATCTTTGGATTCCTCATTATTTTCTGAAGGCACTCTTGGTGCATAGTTCATAGTGGCCCTCAGCAAATATTAATTGAAGAATGAAGGAATGCTCCCTGCTCTTTCTTCTTCCAGACTCCTGTGCCTGCTGCTGGCCCCTTCCTCCCTCTTTAGGTATCGGCCTAGACATCATTCCCTTGAGAAGTCTTCACTGATTCCTTCAGTTTCAGTTAGATTTCCCTTGTGTGTGTTCCCACACCAGCTCTCTACCATTGTGTCCTCGCCTGCTTGAATCTCTGCCTATAAGCTCAGTAAGGGCAGGGACGTTGCTGCCTTCCGCTTCATTGTACCTCAGAACCTGCATGATAGCTGGCAAATAACATGAAGCTGTGAATCTAGACCATCGGGCACATGGTCCCTGGTAGGTAATACTGTCTTCTGGTGTTCATTTAAGTTTTATTTCCTATGTCCTTTGACTTTCATACTTGAGCCACTGAACTCCACTCTTGTCTTCTAAGTGTTCCTTTTCCCCAGAAGGCCTGCTGCAGCAATGGTTTCTTCTTCCTCCAAACCTGATTCCTGAGCATTGGCCCCATGAAGCCTCATGGGTACACTAAGAGCCACAGTAATTAGCTTTGGTCAGGAAAGGGTACTATCCTGGAGTAGGTAGACTGAATCCATCTGTGTATCCAAATTCACCAGGTGCCTTGCTGTGTGATACGAAGAAAGTAAGCCCCTTGGTCTCTCTGCGTTTGACCAAGGGATAGTTCTTGGTGGTATTCTTTTGTGTACGAGAGAAAGGGATCGCTCTTTCCTAAGAGACGGGTATGAAAAGGAGACTAGCTCCATGTGGTTTTTGTATGCACCATTTTTGAAGACTTTTGGGGTCATTTGTTTGGTAAAGTCAGAGTTACTGAAAAAGAGTTGATAGCTTTATGGTTATAAGAAATTTTTCTCAGACTAGCATCTTCTTAGGGAACTCCCTCTTTTCCTATTATTCTCAGTTCTTGTGGTCCGGGTGGGACTCTCTCCATCTCCTGGCTACAAGGCATTTACACCTGGCCAATCAGGGCATTATCCCTGGTTATGTGACCCAATACAAACCAGTCAGAGCCTTCCCAGCACTTCTGCCGGAACCACTGGGACAGAAGCACTATCTTTTTTTTACTAAAATTAGTTTTGTGAGAATGGTGTAAGTCCACAGCTATTAGTGGTCATCTTTGCCACCATACGGATTATTCTGCTTAGTAGGAATCCATTACTGAGGAAAGTAAAAACAAGAAACGGAGAGAGAAACAAAATCCCTGAGACTTAGAGCCCCTGGATTTATGCCTGAAGATTACATTCCTTTTTTTTTTTTTGGCTTAGACAAGTTTGAAATGGATTTTTATCATTTTCAATCACAAGAATGCTGACTAATATAAAGGAGGTTTTCTATAAAAAGGACAGGACACATGACAAAGCAAAATGTGTCAATTAGTGAACAGATAATTAGGCTAATTCAAAAAGAGACTATTTACAAAAGTGTGCATGGGGTTTAGAGAAATCTGGGGCCAGTTGCTTGGGGAGCTCTTATCACCTCTAGATCGCAAGAGAGAAGGGAGGGAACAGTTGACAGAAACCTGGATGGAGAGAGTTTTCAGGGAAGCCGTCCTCAGGATGAGTGGTGCGTCTGTTGAGGGATGCTCAGCCCAAGTGAGGAAGCCACAGAATGCATATCCTGACCCCACTCTCCTTTGCTGTGTTTCTTAGCTGGGAAGCAAAGGAGGTGGGAACAGTCCTTCATCAGAGACCTGAGTAGAGATAATGGTGAACAGATCTTACAGCCCATGTGTAAACCTGCAAAAGGGCCAGGGGAACAACTGGCCTAAGTATGAAGCTCTTACACACAGAGGAGATGGAAACAGTGCAGCAAAATCATGAAAAAGTGTGTGGGGCTAGTTGATGAGTAATTAGTGTGCAATATTTGTGGATATTTTGTTGGTTTGTCTGGTTGAGTAAAAAAATATATCTATAGTGTGAACATTTGGAAGCATAGCCCCTTGCATAAAATCTTGCAAGGTGAAACATGTTAGTTATGGTTTTACCAATGAGGAAAAATAAAGTACATATGTGAATTTACCTCCTCTCCTCCTTTTTCTTAACCAGGCAAGTATGCTGAGATTTGTGTTCTAAAATATGGAGAATAAATAATGATAATGTTTAACATCAGCTGAAGTCTTCTTAGGCACTTTCTTTTACAAGCTTTACATATCACAAGGCAGATACTTTTATTTTTCCCTAGTTTTCAAGTTGAATAATTTCAGTGGAGTTATAAAACTTGACAGACATCAGTGGTGGAGGTATATGACATGGAGTCTGAGCTGGTGACCTCTGTTATTTCTTTAAGCTCTGTGGGCAGAGGGCTCTGGCTAGCGCATCTTCCATGTTTTCCAGAAACTAGTTATGAATCATTCTGCTAGACACACCTAAGCACCTTGAGGAACTTGCTAATGGTGGGTTCCAGAAGAGGAGATCCCTTTAGAATCCATAAGGCATACTTATGTCAAGATCATGGCCCATTATATGATGCAATCTCATGACACCATGCCTGACTGACATGCCAGTGGAAAAGGCCCTCTGTAGTCCCTCTCCATTAGAGACCTAATAAAGGGAATCTATACTGTAGAGCATTTACAGTACCTTGTGACACTGAGTCTTTCAATAAAATAAAGTGATTATAAATTAAGTGGAACTGTTGCATCCTTACAGGGAATACACACACACACACACACACACACACACACTCGACCTGGTTGATAAATCAGTGTAGGATCTATTCACGCATCACAGGGAAGGATGAATATAGAGGATTTAAATGTGTTGAGACACAGCGAGGTGAACAGTGAGCAGAGGTCCACTTTTTCCTGTTCCTGCCTGTGGCATTCAGAAATGCTGCTGAAATATGGTCCTTTTGACAGCTAATTGAAGTTGTGCTCATCAACAGCATTGCCTATGGAATTAAAATGTGAAGCTAGAAGCTGGCAGTAAGAAGCCTACTATTTGGAACTTTGAGGGAGAGTTTGATTTTTACCCTCTTGTCAGATGTATGCATTTACATTTCAACTTCTGGGAAGAGCAGGCATTTTGCTACTTGCTAGTGCAGATACTAAAACATTGGTGAGCATTCCAGAGAGACCACAGGATGGGATGAAGAAAGTTCTCTACCAGGGAAAAAGAGATTTGGAGTCCAACCACGTCTCAGCTGCACAATTTCCTGACCCGGGCCAGCCACCGACTGTCAGTCCTCAATTTCCTTGTCTGTGAAATGGAGATAATTGTAGCTGCCCAGTTCTCCACTGTCAGGGGCTGCACTGGAAATGGAATGAGGGGATGACTGAGAAAATACTTTGAAAAGACAGGGTGGGACACAAGGTATTATACCTGCTACTCAACCTTGATTTCAGAGAGTAAAATGTTTGAGTAAAATGTTGCCAGCATTGGGGAGCACGATGGAGGTTGGTGATTGAACAGGCTGGGGCTCTTAGCTGGGCTCTGGGATGGTCCTGGCTGAGCTGTAATTTTCTCTAAACCTCAGTCTCTTTATCAGTAAGAACAGAGTTCATAAGCTTGTGTTAAGAATTTAATAATAACAATAAAGTCTAAATTAGTACACTTGCTATATACAAGCTTAAAAATGTAAATAGTCAACAAGTCACTCAGTCTTATTACATTATAGCTTCTGGGTTTCATGTCATGCCTCTCCCTACCCCAAGATTATAAAACCAAAAAGTAAAGTTCCTTTCATTACTTGCATGGTTTTTGTGCATTTCGCTCATTAAACCATTCTAGGGCTCAGTTTTTTTATGGTGTCAGGCATATGATCTAAATTTAACTTTCCTCAAGTGGATGGCAAATTGTTACATGTATTTCTTTACTGTACCGATTTGAAATTTCATCTTTATCATATGTCAAATTCCCACATGGATCTGTTTCTGGACTGCTGATTCTATTCCATTGATCTTTTTTGTTGCTTTCAGTGCCAATACCACACTGTAGGAATTATCATAACTATAATACATTGGACAGGTTCAGTGTCATTATTTTTTTTATTTTCCTTCTGGAATACTGACGTGTTTTCTTTTCCAGAGGAATGACAACATTTTGCCTTTTTCCTGGGGCATACATCTCAGCATGCCATGAACTATCATTGTCCATAAAGTTGGCTTGGGTCCTGCTGTCTGCAAGCTCATCATAGGATGTACCTCACTCACACATCTCCACAAATGTATAAATGAGGTTTGGAAACTGCTTGAATGGAAAATACTCCTTGTAATAGCAGGCAGCTCCTGCCTCTTCTACAGAGAAGATTGTGTTTCTGGTCAAGCTTGCTGTCATGTGCTGGATTTTCAGCAACTCTCCTTTTTGAAATCTAGCTCTTTTCATTGTGCCATCAGCCTGCCCACCATCACCTGTCAGGCTAGGTGCTAGAGACCTAGACCGAGGTCTTGTCAATGCTATTCATGCATCTTGCTATATACCCTGGTTTTTGCATCTACCTCCTGTCCCTGGCTCTGTGTAATACAAAATAGCAAGTGTTGGGCTAGTCACAGGGATTTGTAATTTCCATTTAGTGACTTACTTAATTAAGAGCTGAGAAATGAGTCTGAACTTTCTCATTCTGAGTTGTTTAAAACAACAACATAACAACAACCAAAACTCTTCCATTAGAAATGAAAATTTTAAAAAAACACTAATTATATGGCTTCCTCTGACCTCTCCTAAAAACATTTTTGTATACATTGAATTATAGTCATTTTACAAGGTTGTGTCAATTTCTGGTATACAGCATAATACTTCAGTCATATATGAACATACATATATTCATTTTCAAGTTCTTTTTCACCATAAGTTTCTATAAGATATTGAATGTAGTTCCCTATGCTATACAGTGTAAACTTGTAGTTTATGTGTATTAGTATCCACAAATCTCAAATTCTCAATTTATCCCTTCCCAACCTCTTTAAGTTTGTTTTCTGTCTACGAGTCTATTTCTGTATTGTAATAAGTTCACTTGTGTGTGTGTGTGTGTGTTTTTTTTTTTTAGATTCCACATATAAGGAATATCATATGGTATTTTTCTTTCTTTTTCTGGCTTACTTCACTTAGAATGACACTCTCCAGAGCCATACATGTTGCTACAAATAGAATTATTTTATCATTTTTATGACTGAATAGTATTCCAGTGTATAAATATACCACAGCTTCCTCATGCAGTTGTCTATTGATGGACACTTAAGTTGTTTCTATGTCTTGGCTATTGTAAATAGTGCTGCTATGAACATTGGAATGCATATATCTTTTTGAATTAAGGTTCCCTCTGGATATATGCCCAGCAGTGGGCTTGCTGGGTCATATGGTAAGTCTATTTTTAGTCTTTTGAGGAATCTCCATACTGTTTTCCATAATGGCTGCACTAAACTACATTCCCACCAACAGTGTAGGAGGGTTCCCTTTTCTCCACACCCTCTTCAGCATTTATCAATTGAAGAATTTTGAATGATGGACATTCTGACTGCTGTGAGGTGACAGCTCATTGTAGTTTTGCTTTGCATTTCTGTCAATTAGTGATATTGAGCATTTTTTCATGTGCTTTTTGATCATTTGTATGTCTTCCTTGGAGAATTGCTTGTTTAGGTCTTCTGTCCCTTTTGGATGGATTGTTTGTTTTTTTTCTAATTAAGTTGTATGAGCTGTTTATATATTCTAGAAAATAAGCCCTTCTTAGTCTCATCTTTTGCAAATATTTTATCCCATTCCATAGGTTGTCATTTTGTCTTACTTATGATTTCCTTTGCTGTGCAAAAGCTTATAAATTTAATTATTTTTGCTTTTATTTCAATTGCTGGGGTAGACTGACCTAGGAAAACATTGCTTTATTGAGATTTATGTCAGATAATGCTTTGCCTATGTTTTCTTCTGAGAAGTTTATAGTGTCTTCTCTTGTGCATAAGTCTTTAAGTCATTTTGAGTTTATTTTTGTGTATAGTGTGAGGGAGTATTCTAACTTCATGGAATTACATGCAGCTGTCCAGTTCTTCCAACACCTTTTGCTAAAGAGACTGTCTTTACTTCATTGTAAGTTCTTGGCTCCTTTGTCAAAGATTAATTGACCAAAAGTTCATGGGTTCATTTCAAGGCTCCCTATTCTGTTTCATTGTGCCATATGTCTGTTTTTGTACCAATAACATGCTGTTTTGATTACTGTAGCTCTGTAATATTGTTGGAAGTCTGGGAGGGTTATTCCTCCAGTACCATTCTTTTCCTTCAGTACTGCTTTGGTAATTCTGGGTCTTTTGTGATTCCACACACATTTCAGTATGATTTGTTCTAGTTCTGTGAAAAATGTCCTGGGTAATTTGATATGAATCACATTAAATCTATAGATTGCTTTGGGTAGTATGGCTATTTTAACAATATTAATTCTTCCAATCCAAGAACATGGGATATCTTTCCATTTCTTTAAGTCATCTTCAATTTCCTTAATCAATGTTTTATAGTTCTCTGCATGCAAGTCTTTAATTTCTTTGGTCAGATTTATTCCTAATTATTTCATTTTTTGGATGCAATTTTAAATGGAATTGCTTCTTTACTTTCGTTTTCTGATACTTCTTTGTTAGTGTAAAGAAATGCAACTGGTTTTTGTATGTTAATCTTGTACCTTGCTACCTTGCCAAATTCTTTTATTAGCTCTAATCATTTTTGTGTGGAATTTTTAGGATTTTCTATATATAGTATCATGTCATCCACCTTGGTGAGAGTGGGCATTCTTATCTTGTTCTAGATTTTAGTGGGAAGGTTTTCAGCTTTTCACAATTGAGTATTATGCTGGCTGTAGGTTGGTCAAAAATAGCTTTTATTATGTTGAGATATGTTCCCTCTATACCCTGTTTAGTTAGAGATTTTATCATAAATGGGTGTTTAATTTTATCAAATGCTTTTTCTGCTTCTGTTGAGATGATCATGTGGTTTTTCATCCTTTCTCTTGTTGATCTGGTGTATCATACTGACTGATTTGTGTTATGTTGAACCATCCTTGTGTCCCTGGGATGACCCCAACTTGATCATGGTGTATGATCTTTTTTTGTGTTTTTGGAATCTGTTTGCTAATATTTTGTTGGGGATTTTTACATCTATGTTCATCAGTGATATTGGTCTGTAGTTTTCTTTTTCGGTAGTGTCTTTGCCTGGTTTTGGTATCAGGATGATGGTGGCTTCATAGAATGAGTTTGGGAGTATTCCCTCCTCTTCAGTCTTTTGGAAGAATTTGAGAAGGATTGGTATGAGCTCTTCTTTGTATGTTTGATAGAATTCCCCAGCGAAGCCATCTGGTCCTGGACTTTTGTTTGCTGAGAGTTTTGTTTGTTTGTTTGTTAGTTTGTTTGTTTGTTTGTTTTGCTGATTCTATTTCACTTCTAGTTATTGGTCTGTTCAAATGATCTATTTCTTCTTGATTCAGTTTTGATGGATTGTATGTTTCTGGAAACTTATCCATTTCTTCTAAGTTGTCCAATTTATTGCCATATAGTTGTTCATATTATTCTCTTATGATTTTTAGTATTTCTATGGTTTTGGTTGTAATCTCTCCATTTCCCTTTTTTATCTTACTTATTTGTGTTCTCTCTATTTTCTTCTTGGCGAGACTGGGCAAAGGTTTATCAATTTTGTTTACTCTTTCAAAGAACCAGCTCTTGGTTTGATTGATTTGTTTCTATTTGTTTCTATTTTACAACAAAATCTCTGTTGTATTTATTTCTTTCCTGATATTTATTATTTCCTTCCTTCTGCTGACTTTTTGTTTTGTCTGGTTTTCTTTTTCTAATTCCTTTATGTGGTAGGTTAGGTGGTTTACTTGAGATTGTTCTTTTTTTATTATTGTGTTATTTAATTATTTTATTTTGGCAGGTGAGAGGGGGGTTTATTTTTAGAGGAGGTACTGGGGATTGAACCCAGGACCTCATGCATGGTAAGCATGCACTCTACCTCTTGAGCTATACCCTCCCCCTGAAATTGTTCCTTTTTTGAGGAAGGCCTGTATCACTCTGAATTTCCTTCTTACAACTGCTTTTGCTGCATACCGTTGATTTTGTGTGGTTGTGTTTTCATTTTCATTTGTTTCAAAGTGTTTTGTAATTTCTCTTTGATTTCATCATTGACCTTTTTTTTTTTTTTTTTGGGAAGCATGTTGTTTATTCTCCATGCTGTCATTTTTTTTATCCTTTGTTTTTCTGTGATTGATTTCTAGTTTCATGCCATTGTGGTCAGGAAAGATGCTTGATATAATTTATATCCTCTTACAGTTGTTGAGGCTTCTTTTGTGCCCAAGTATGTGGTCTATCCTAGAGAATGTTCCATGAGCACTTAAAAATAATGTGCATTCTGTTTTGGGGATTTAATGTCCTAAAAATATCAACCAAGTCCAACTGTTCTATTATGTCACTTAGTATATCCATTGCCTTATTGATTTCCTGTCTGGAAGATCTGTCCAATGATGGTAGTGGGGTATTAAAGTCTCCTACTATTAATGTATTTCCATCAATTTCTCCCTTTATATCTGTTAGTATTTGTCTTATATATTGAAGTGTTCCTATATTGTGTGCATATATGTTAAAGAGTGTAATATCTTCATCTTGTATTGCTCCTTTGATCATTATATAATGTTCTTCTTTATCTTTGTTCATGGCCTTTGTTTTAAAGTGTATGTTGTCTAAAATCAGTATTGCTACTCCTGCTTTCTTGTCATTTGCATTTGCATGAAATATTTTTTCCAAATCTCTCACTTTCAATCTATGTGTACCCTTCACTCTAAAGTGGGTCTCTTGTAGGCAGCCCATTGTAGGCTTTTATTATCCAATCTGCTACTCTATGTCTTTTGATTGGAACAGATTAATCCATGGGCACTTACAGTAATTATTGGTAGATATGTGTTTATTGCCATTTTGAACTTTGTTTTCCAGTTGATCTGGTATTTCTTCTTTGTTTCTTTCTTTTCCTTTTTGGTTGTGTGTGTGTGTGTGTGTGTGTGTGTGTGTGTGTGTGTGTATGGCTTGATAATTTTTTTGTATTAGCTTGGTTTCCTTTTGGTTTTTGTGACTCAATTATATGTTTTTGATTTGTGGTTACCCTGTTTTTCAAGTATGTTAACCCCTTTTTGTATCTGTTGGCTTTAGACTGGTAGTCACATAGGCTCAAACATGCTAAAAAGAATGAATGGGGGAAAAAAGAAAGAAAAAAGAAGAAAATGAAAAAAATTCTATTTTCTTGCTCCTTTCTCCCACCTTTTATGATTTTGATATTTATTCATTCATTTATTTATTTTTTACATCTTCATGTTTATTTTCTTGCAACTTATTGTGGTTATCACATTTCCAATTATGGTTTTCTCATTTCTATAGCTTCCTGCTTCTTTTCTATTTAGAGTAGATCTTTCAATATTTCTTTTAGTATAGGTTTAGTATTGCTGAATTATTTTAGTCTGTGAAATGTTTTATCTCTCCTTCTACTCTAAAGGATAGACTTGCTGAATAGAGTATCCTAGGTTGCAGCTTTTTCTCACTCAGGATTTTTAATATATCTTGCCACTCCCTTCTGGCCAGCAGTATTTATGTAGAGAAATCAGCTGAAAGCCTTATGGGGCTTCCTTTGTAACTCTTTGTTTTTCTCTTGTTGCTTTATAATAACTTCTTTATCTTTAACTTTGGCCATCTTAATTGTCATATGTCTTTGTGTAGGTCTGTTTGGATTCTTCTTGTTTGGGACCCTCTGTGCTTCCTGTACTTGGATGTCTGTTTCCTCCTTTAGGTTTGGTAAGTTTTTAGTCATGATTTCTTCAAATACATTTTCAATCCCCTTTTCCATTTCTCCTCCTTCTGAGACCCCTATTATGCATAGGTTAGCACACTTTGTATTATCCTGTAGTTCCCTTACATTGCTTTGTTGTAATGGCTGTTCTTAGTGTGGACATTTGCCACATATTTCTTCCATGAGTGTTTGCTGTTATCCCTTTGACTGGGGCTGTGGTTGGTGTTGTGGTGTTCAGCATGTGCTCTGATTGTTGTTGTTGAGCAGGGCCTCCTCTTTTTTTTATGGTTGTCACAGCCTTGACAGGGACCTGGTCTACTCCCCTGTTGCTGGAATAGAGGCTTCTAATCCCTTTTCTGAGCTGTGGTATTTAGTAGGCAATGTTGGAGTGCTTCAGCTGGGAAGAAAAGTAGGCAGGATATGTCCACTGAGAAATGCCCTCTGGGGTTATCTGTCACTTGTTATGTGGGCTTACAAAGTACTCTGTTGAAGCTGCCTTTGTCCCCACCTTAGTTGCAGAAATGTGGCCACCTGCTCTAGTGTCCCCCAGGTTCTGAACTCCAGGAATCACCAGTGCAGATCTGCCAATGTCAGGCACTAGGGCCAACTGTAGCTAGTGTGCAGTCACACACCTGAATCTGTGGTACACCACAGGGTCAGCACAGACCCCAGCCCTGCCCCCACATATGGTAGGGTACTCTGGTCTTTTGTAAATATCCATATTCTCCCCCACCATGAGCCAGAACTCCACTCACTGCCTGTTTGTCCCAGAGATGTTGGTCCATAAAAATTCCAGAGAGCAAATCTGCCCTCTCAGCCTGGGGCTGTTAACAAATCTCAGTCCTACCTGTGAAGTTGCAGGGCCTCTGCATATGAATTTAGCTTTCAGCTCCACCTCTGTGCAGCAGTGATGGCTATGATCAAGCTCCACCTCTCTTCTCTTGAGAACACAACAGTGGAACCAAGTGAAGAAAGTGGTATGGCACAGCTACATTGCACCCCTCCCACATACACACACCAGCAGTGGTGCTTTCTTATGGGGATCCCAGGCGTTTCTGTTCCACACACACCACTAGCCAGAGCTCACACTGCTCTCCAGTCCCCTGAGGCTGCCTCCATGCAGTGGGCCCCAGCCCTCTGCCTGGCCATCTCACCGATCTCCAGCAGCTAGTCTAGGCTTGTCCCTGTTGGCTCGCATCTAGAGGCAGGGACTGCAGGGACACTTTGTGTCAGTTTACCTTAACTCTGTCAGCCAAGCAGTTTCCTCTTTGAGCCTCAGAAGCTCTGTTTCTTTCCCTGCTGACCTCTCAGCTGGAGGGGGGCATCCCAGCATGCAGATGTCTTTCTTCTTATGCCACTCTTTCCCTACACTGATTTTTTCTTTTTTCTTTTTTTCTTACCAGGTTTTGTGAGAATCCTCCTGTATTTCAAAGTGAGGAACATTCTTCCAGAGTTCAGTAGGGGTTCTGTACGATTCAGTGGGTTTAGAGATATAATTCTTCGTGTATTTGTGGGAGAGGGTAAGCTGTGAGTCTCTCTAATCTGCCATCTTCACTCAACCCTAACAAATATTTCTGGTAGTGAATCTTTTGTGGTAAACTACCAGGCTTGTGATATGAAAAAGACTTTACAGGCTGCACTGGGTCTGGGGTTGTCTCTACCAATCCCAACTTATAAATGGAGTGCCCTTGCCACTTGATTTCAAGGATTGATGAGCTAGTCCCTAAACAGACTGGGCCTCTTCACATCAATTATGTATTTCTCTGAATATGTAACTTTTACTGGGAGGACCCTAAGGTCAAAATGAGTGTAGACCATTGAGTTGGCCTTGTGGGTCTAAATTCCAGCTCCTGGAATGTAATTAGGTAGCAGATACACTCATAACTTTCAAAAGGTGACATTTTGTTCTCTTTGTCATTTCTACTAAGTTCAGATCTTCAAAAATTATGCCCTCAGAAAGTGACATCAACAAGATGGCATAGTAGGAGATACTAGACTTTGTCCCCCAACAACAAAAACTAAATTAGACAGTTATCCATTCATTATCCATGAATGAAACTAACACTGAGAGATTTCAAGAATCCTATTAAGAACCTATAGCAAAATAAATAAATAAAGATTTAAAAGATAAAAAAAAACAACTTACTGCAACACAATGGAGTTTAAAAAATGAAGAATAAACACACAGAAAAATATTGCTAGGGAGATCAGCTTAGAGGAGATGTTTGAAGACAGCTAGGAATGAAGATGACAGGTGGGGGCCTTAGCCATCTTGGTCCCCAGTGGCCTACTCTGCAAAGGACCCCTGGAAGACCCCCTCAACAGCCCTTACCACAGCCTTGAAGTCATGTAGCTTTCACAGCAGAGAACCGTCATGTTCACTGCTGTGAAACCCAATGACTGTGTCACATGTACCCTCACTTAAGATCCCAGCTTTGGATCCTGGCTTTGTGACTGTTCTACATGCATCTAGACTGTGGCCCCCCAGTTGCTCCATGAGCACTTGCATCTCAGGCACCACAGCCAACATTGTTGTAGGCTCACTGGTGCCGCAGACCCCAGGACTGCTGTCATCTTGCATGTGCCTGTGCCCCAGATGCTAGCTCCATGGGTTTCTGGTACACATCAGCATGTCTCACACATAACTTCCTCGTGGGATAGCCAGTGCCCTGGACTTTGGAGCTACAGTTGCTCCTGAGTGCTTGTGCCATGGTCCCAGGTTCTGTGGCTGTTTCAAATGCACCTATGCATCAGTACACAAGTGCCACCAACACTTCAAGGGTGTCCACCAGCTGGATCTGGTTCCAAGAGGTATACCCTCAGTCACAACATCCCCCATGGGTGAAACACAGATTAAGTGGTCCCCAGCAGCCTTTGCCATTGACACTCCAAAGCCCATGCTTCTGCTTCAGACTTCTGTAGCCTTGTCCATTGAGGATGCCTGCGAATTTTGCCAATGCTAACCTCAGCTTACAGAGCTGCATGGCCAGAAAACAATTAACAAACTGGCAACAATAAGTCCTTACATATCAATAATTAATTTAAATGTAAATGGACTATATTATCCAATTAAAAGATATATAGTGGCTGAATGGATAAAAACCAAGACCCAACTACATAATGCCTATGCGAGACTCACTTTAGCTTTAACAACACACATGCTGAAAGGATGGGTATAAGATATTCCATGCAAGTGGAAACCAAAACAGAGCAGAGGTAGCTGTATTTATATCAGTCAAAATAAGTCAAAAACTGTAACAAGAAACAAAGAAAGTCACTACATATGATAAAGGGATCAACTCATCCAGATAATATAACACATACTGTAGTATAACCACTCAATATCAGAGCACATAAATACATTAAGAAAATATTAACAGATCTGAAGGCAGAAATAAGTGACAACACAATAATAATAATAGGGGTTACTTCAATTTAAAAAAAGAGAATAAAAAGTACTTTAATAAAAAAATAATAATGAGGGACTTTAATACCCCACATTCAACAATAGATAGATCATCTAGACAGAAAATTGATAAGGAAATATTAGACTTGAGCTATACCTTAGGCCAAATGGACCTGACAGACATATATAGAATAGTCCATTCAGTAGCAGCTGAATATGCATTCTTCTCAAGCACACATGGAACATGCTTCAGGATAGATCACAAGTTAGGCCAGAAAAATAAGTCTTAACAAATTTAAGAAGGTTGAAATCATATCAAGCATATTTTCTGACCACAGTGGTATGAAATTATAAGTTAGTAACAGCAGGACAGCTGGAAAATTCACAAATATGTACAAATTAAACAGAATACTGCTAAACAATCAATGGGTCAAAAAAGAAATCAAAAGAAAATAAGAATGTATCTTGAGACAAAAAAAAAAAAGGAAATACAATATTCCAAAACTTACAGGATTCAGCAAATGCAGATCTAAGAGGGAATTTTAGGGCTACAAATACTACATTAATAAAAAAGAAAGATCTCAAATGAATGACCTAACTTTATACCTCAAGAAATGCTTTTTTTCTACTAAAGAATATATCCTGGAGATTTTTCATCTCACTTCATAGAGTTTCTTTAGTCTTTTGTATATCTGCATAGTATTCCACTGGTAGATGTGCCTTTGTTTAACTGGTTCCCTACAGATGAATAGTTATTCTTTGAATCTATAGCTGTTAGAAAAAGAAGACCACAAAATCCTAAAGTTAGAAGAAGGAAGAAAAAAATAAGAGTAGAATTAAATGAAATAGGGACTAGAAAGACAACTGAAAACTCAACAAAATTAACAACAAGTTTTTTTAAAAGTTAAAAATATATATAATCCTTTAACTAGGCTAAATGTGATATTGTGATAATCAGTATATGGTTGGTCTTTGTCCCCGTTTCTGGTACAGAGCTTCTAAAATCCTTAGAATTTCCTAAGTGTTGAAAGTGATCTAGGTGTCTTGATATTCATTGCAAACCCCTTTCAATCTCATGTGAATAGATCTTAGTGAAGTCAATTTTGGAAAGCACCTAAAGATGGGGGCTGACTGTCAGAGGAAACAGTAATGTGACTGGAGGGGAGGAACCTCTGGGGAGTGGAAAGTGGCTGGAGATTGTGTTCTACCACTAATGGTCAATGATTTAATCTAACATGCCTACCTAATGGACCCTCTATAAAAATCCTAAAGGACAGGGTTTAGAGAGCTTCCAGGTTAGTGAATCAGAACACATCCACATTTCGCCCTTCTGGGCCCCAAGTTTCCTGATGACGGAGCTCCTTTCTTCAGGATCTTGCCCTGTTTATTTTTTCATCTGAACATGGATTCATATCCTTTTTTACCCTTGCTAATAAACTAGTAACCTAGTAAATAAAATGTTTTTCTATGTTCTATGACTTGCTTTAACAAATTAATTGAACACAAGGAGAGGATTGTTGGAACCTCCAATCCATAGTCAGTCAGAAGCACAGATGACAACCTAAATTTGTGATTGGCATCTGAAGTTGGGATGGGGGTCAGTCCTGTAGGACTGAACCCTTATCATACGGGATATGATAATATCTTCAGGTAAAAGGTGTCATAATTGAGTTGAATTGTAGGACACACAGCTGATACTGAAGAATTGCTTAGTGGTGTGGGGATAAAACCCACCTGTTGGATTTGTGTACAGAGTTGTATTAACTACGAAAGAAAGAGAGAAGACTTAATATCAGCAATGAAAGAGAAAACTTTACAACTAATAAAGCAGGAAAACAAGGATTATAAGAGACTACTATGAAAATTATGCACAAACAAATTGGATAACCTAGAGGAAATGTATAAATTCCTAGAAAAATAAAACCTCCTAAGACTGAATCATGAATATATAAAAAATCTGAATGGACTTATAACTAGTAAGTAAATTGAATTAGCAATCAAAAATCTCTCAACAAAGAAAAGTAATTAAGTAGTTAAGGAAAGTAGTTGAGTTATTCTATGATATTTGCACGGTAGGTCAAAGCAGATGAAATTTAAAAGAGATATTTTCACTCAGAGCTCGCAGGAAAGTAGCTTTTTGGGAAACCCAAGTGGATGCGGTTTTGGTGGTGATGATGATGATACAGGATTTGCTGAGACTGAAATAGTAATGACTTTATGATGTTAAGTTACATTTAAAATTTACTCTTTAAATTCCTAAAATTCAAATACATAGAGGACATGTTCTCTTTCTCTAGGAGGTAAGTTATAAACATACTGTGCCAAGTGGTACCTAGTTAAGTTTTTAGTAATCAATGCAGGGGCAGTTATTGTATGTCCTGGGGACCAGAAGAGGCCGCTGGAGTAAAGAAGGATGTTGAGATGGGCAGGCGATGGGATGGGGACCTTTGTGGACTCAGGTATCTCCTGAAGAAAAGGAGACTTCTTTTCAAGTAGGCAGAAAGATATTCGCATCATGAGCCTGGGGTGAGCGATGCTCAGGATTTCAGCCCTCATGAAGTCTGGCTGGGTGAAGAGAAAGTGAGGAGGAAGTGGGAAAGGCTTCAGGCAGTAGACCCCTGGAAATGTACTGTGAAGAACAGGCTTGTCTTGCATTCTAGGTAGTGTTTTCAATTCAGAGGTTGGCTGAGGCTTCTTTGCAGATTTCTCACCCCAAACAAATTTTCATAATCCAAGTTAATGCAAACAGTATTAAGAAGGCCTCTGAGGCAAAGTGCTGAAATGTGTGGATGGTAACGTATCCAACTCTCAGGGGATACCTTCTTGCAAGGATCAAGGAAGGAAAGAAGGGGGAAATCTAGGTAAACTACATGGGATGGAGATGGGACACAGGTGGCTCCTCTGCCCTGGTAGCTCTCTTCCCTGAACTGTATCCAGTGAGCTTGCCTGGCCCCAGGATGTGAGCACTGAGATGATGATTCCTGCTGAAATTTAATTTAAGATTCTCCCTTGGCATCAGACTTTCTCTCCTACTTATTTATGTATGCTCTGAACTTATTTCTCATTACTGCAAAAACTTATTAATAAAAATGGTCTTAGTTTCTGTACTTAAGACTTTAATTCTTTCAGCTCAGAGAGCAAGAGTGTTCCTGGATTTCTTTCCCTCTGAATTCCTGAAGTTCTTTCTTGGAACTAGGGTCTTTTCCAGGCAAGAAAGCCTTGGCAGGTTTTGATAACACACACGCACACAAATTTATGTGACAACAACATTAACACTTAGCATGACCAGGAACTGTTGTAAGCACTTTATATATAAGAATCTCTTTAGTTCCCTTAATTCTGTGAGGTAGGTACCATTAAGATGAAATTAAAGCACGGAAAGATGAAGTAACTTATCCAAGAAGAGTTCCAAGGAACTTATTTACTGTATGTACTGAAATGGGGATGTGAACCCAGTGGTCTTGTCCAGATCATTCCACTGTAGTAGAGGCTGTCAGTGTCTCACCTGTATCCCTGTATACCGACTCAGCTTGAGGACTTCCTACTCTGCCTGAGGATTTTCTTGGTCACTAGCCTGTTTGAGTCATGTGCAGACTGGCCAGCAGGGCCGGGTATTTATGCCCCCAGAACATTCCTCAATTAATGATGAGCAGGAAGTAGTTTCAGTATTCCAGCAGTCTTGTCCTGTGGGTTGGTGAACTGTATGTCATGCTCTCTCTCTACATCATCTCCCAGAGGTAACCAATGGGATTGATCCCCAGCTGCTCACAGGGATAATCTGCTCACTAACACATTCTCCCCATTTCCCTTCTTTATTTCCCTGCTTCTTTACAGTTGTTACCTGGGATTTTCCCCCAGATAAACTACTGGCACCCAAATCTTTGTCTCAGTCTATTTTTGGGGAAATCTAGCCTAAGACACAGACTCTGCCAATCCTTTCTATCTCTGTCTTGAATATTTTTTTTTAACATTTCATGTCTCAGTATTCTGACTCCCTTTGAATCCTAATCAGGCACTCTAATAATTCCCTGTGGTAAACAGCAAAATTGGCCACAGATTATACACCTTCTTGTTGATCATATAACTTGTTTTGGCCAATAGGACAATAGCAAAAAGTGACACAAGCTGAGACTTGAGAAGCAGTTGTGCATTGCAGCTTTTTCTCTTGCTGTCGTTAGAATCCTGAGGCCACCATGTGAATGAACCTGAGCTAGCTTGCTGGAGGATGGGAGGCCACTTGGAGGAGAAGTGAAGTCTCTGCTCCCTAGCCTGCCAACAACTTGAGTGATTATCCCAGATGATAGAGTCCCTCAGAGATCAATCAACCTCATCTGGACCAGAAAAACCACCTAGCCAACCACAGAATTATGAGACATGATAAACATTTGTTGCTCTAGGCCAGTAAGATTTGGGCTAATTTATTATGCAGCAAAAGCTAGCTCATACAGTTCCTTGATGGTATTAGTAAATACTGAGCCAGACAGACCTGTCTACTGCCCTAGTAATGCGGCTTGCCAAGCCCCATGATCTATCTGGGTAGCCAGATAGGATGAGGATGCTACCCAGGAGAAAAGGAATTTATAAGCAGGCTCTGGCAAATGTCCTTTAAGCATTTTTCTTTGAAAGATAACACACTGGCATGGGAGTATATTATACTTCATTAATCGTTTCTAAAACTGCTTGTAGTTCCATTCCCAGGGAGGGCTAGTTGATTTTCATGCCTGACTAGTCATGTCTATGGTCCTGTGTGCCACCCTGAAATTGCTGTGAAAAGTGGAGGGTTGGGTAACTTATAACAATCAGTTACAAGTCTCAGCCCTTGGGGCAACCATGGGTTATGAGTCTCTCCAGTCTCCATTTCCACATCATCTGGAAAATCAATGAATCTTATATAAGTAAGTTCAAATAAAGCTTGGAATACATGCTTTGAGAGGAAGGCTTCCTTTCTGACAGTGCCAGAAATGTGGATTTATTTTTTACCAGCAGCAAATGTAATTTAAATTATTGGGACTTTGAGATTTATGATCTAAATCCCTCTGGCATGTCAGCCTTCCAGCTTTTGACAAAAGTGTTTATGAAAGGTGTTAGCAATCAGTTGGATTTGTGTGCCCCACGGTAGAGGGAGGAAAAGAAGAAGCAATGAAAAGTGACTAGAAGACAGTGAGGAAGAAGAAGCAGTATCAGGAGGCTTCTTCATTTGGAAGCCTTTATCAAATTAGGACAACAAATCCAGGAATTCTCCCTCTGGAGTCACTCTTGTGTTTGTTTGATTTTGATCCCCTGAGACCATAGTGTACAGAAGACACGGATTTTCTCTATCTTCATCCTCCAGTGCCTTTCCCTGTCCCTCTGTTGCATTCTCTTCACCTCGCACCTGGGAAGGCCCATATTCAACCTCTGGGAGATGGGTTGAAACTAACAACTAACCAGTGTCACTGTAGTAGTGATTCACCACATTAGGCACTTGGATATAAACTATAGGACACCTAAGCTGCAAGTGAAAAAGGAGGCTTGTCTTAGGGTAAGGTTACTAAATTAAGTGAAAGACTGAAGTAGAGAACATTGCTTTCTCTCCCACCCTTGCCTGGTACTTTTTGCCCCTGACCATGGACAAGAGTCATGCATTGGTGAGTGTGTCTTCTGCTCTGAGTCAGTGCATACTTTGTCATGTCTGCTCTGATGGAAATGTGCGCTTCCCTGGGAAGGCGGCATAAGTGAAGAAGCAAGATAGGGATAGGTGCAGTTCACTTTTTAGGAATAAGGTCTTTCCTAATTTTGCTACTTCAGGCAACTTCCTCAGGCTATCTTCCTATTCACCTATTTTGATAGTTTGGAACCAAAATATATGTCACTTTGCCTTTTATTCTCACCATAGCACTAGTGTAATGATGAATGGGAATTGGCCTTGGACAATTGACACTGGAAGACCTTTAGGAGTGGTGGGGACTCTTCATCTGCAGGGCTCAGGGTCACCTGCAGGGGTAACCAACAATTTGTAGGCCCAGTGTTGCCAAATACCTTTTTTTTTTTAAGACGGTAGAAATCTGGATTTTGATTAAAAAAAATCTTGATTTAATTTTGTTTAACCAGGTAGATCTTGAGTTTGAGAGCCCACATGTTCTAGGGCATCTAAAATGATTCAGGAGGCCAGGTGATGCCCACAGAGAAGGTGTGCCATCCATACCATTCTCAGGGTCAGATGCTCTTGGTTTAGCTGTGAGCCTTCCTAGGTTCCTGGGAGGTGCACAGGCTACCAAAATAGGGAGATATGCACAGTCAGATTCTATTTATAACATACATTAGCTTCATTTCAGAACATAAATTATTCCTTCCAAATACTGAAGTGGAAAATCCATTTGTTTATCTGCTGAGATTGAGGAGCGTGTGACCTGTCAGGGAAGACTTGTTTATAAAATCTTGCTTTCTCCCAAAGTATTTTATACATTCAGACAGTTAATTGTTCCACTGAGGTTTCCTTTGATTTTATTTGATCTGATGACAAGCAAGGAAAGCAAAAATGTTGGCTGGGTCTCAAGCCTCATGAAATGGTGTGTGGGCCTGTCAGTGTGATGATGGCTCTATATTCTAGAGGGAGAAATGGTTTCCCTTTGTCCTTCCTCTTGGAGGGATCTGCTGCTGGGACAGCTTGCTCCTGGAAAGGATAAGGGCTCCACAAACATATATCTGTGTGGTTAACACAGACACGAAGGGGTTGGATTGGGTTGACTCTGCAGAGGCTTTTTCATTCATTGCTATGTCATTATCAAAACAGAGTAAATGCCCAAATGCTAGGCACTGACATGGGAACATTTCCAGGAATTCTGTGTTCTGTTCTGAGTACAGCTGAGAAGAGTGGGACACAGTGGCCAAGTTCAGTGGGAAATAGGGTCACTCCACACCCACTGTACTTTCTTCCACCGTATCAGAGCTCTAGATCCACTTGCCACTTCAGGGCTCCCAGAAGTGGAGAGTTTCATTTGTACCTCAGAGGGAATAATCTAATTCCATTTGCAAATTGTGACCCAAAATAAAGCTGTAATTAAAACTTGTCACTGAGTGTGGGGGTTCACACATAGCCCTTCTGTTGATGTGAAGGGGGCTAATATTTTCTTTTTTCATAACCAGTTACTAACTCATACCATCCACACCCAGTTTGATATCTCATTTCTCATTGCCATTTCTCATTGTTAATTTCCTTCATGGATTTAGCCTTGTTCTGACATTCTGCTGGGTTCATCCAGGCATAGAAGTGGCCAATTTATGGTGGGCAACAAGTTTTGATTCAGTCTTCCAGGATTTTGAATCTTCATATTTGGACTATTTGCAATGAGTAATTCTATTTATGCACAAATTCCTAAGGTTGCAACGTTGGTGAGGCAGATTCAAGCTTTCACTCTGTTCATCATTATTGTGAACATATGACAGTGTCAACTGCATTCAAGTCAGATTCTCTTTAGTAGGTATTGTCTACTTGTCTAATCACTGTGGATTTGTTTTAGCATGTAGTCTAGAGAAGCAATGAATTTTTATTCTGTGCAACCATTCTATATATGTCTTGGTTGATTGGTTTTAGATTAGCCATTTAATGAAAAGAAAATGTACTGGAGAGCTTCGATGCCTGTGTCAGTTTATCAGGAGCTCTGCAGAAATAAAAATGAAATCATTTGGTGGGTTCCTCTCCCTTAATGGGAAAGTCATGCTACAGGCAACTCCTTGGGATAATGAAAGGAGCAGGGTATACAATGTAAACATGCATTTAGGGAGGCCTAGCTGTTTGCTGTGTTTATCTGCTGCGTAATTCTCTGAGCTAATTAATTTTATGCTAAAATGCATGAAATCTAGATAATTCAGGCCTGATTTGATTACCCATCTCTTAAAAAAGAAAACACCTCATATCAAATATTCATCCATGGGCAAGCAGGTTGCGTCTGGGTCCTGGGATATTTTAGTGTTGGGTCTCAGACTAGATAGAGTTGGGAGGAAGGGCTCCCATACTAGCAATATATTTGTGAAAATCTCTGCATATCTTTCCACTCCAATCTAGAATGAATACACTGAGGCCTCCTGAGTGGTCAGAAAAGGCTAGTAAATTTCAAGTGTGTAAGGAAGAAAGATAAGGTTTTTTTTTCCCTAACTTTTCCCCTTCTGTGTTCTGAAAGGCTGATTCTCTAAGATGGTTGAGGAGGTTGGCTCATCTGTCAGTCTCAGGCCCAACCCTTGGCCAGGTGCTTTTTGCATGTGAGGCTAGCTTTATCTAAAAGTCAGTGATCCCTTAATGTTGTGACTAATGGGCATTAAATGGTATTCTAGACCTCAAATTCCTTACAAGTTGATTGGTTGAGAGTCTTCCATTTGCAATTCATTTCTTTGCATTTATTGTCTCCTTAGCAAGATCTCTTCATAGGCTGCAAATTCTCCTGGGACAGGTAGTACATAAACTTCTCAGACCCCAAGTATTTTTCCCCTCACTTCTAGGACCTGCTCTGACATTGTGTTTGACTGAGTATTGGGAGTTGCTGGGTTGATTTCAATGCTAGTCTGGAGTTAGGAGCTTGGAGATCGAGGATGTCAGTGAAAAATTATCAAGAAGACAGCACATATCCTCCACGGGAAAGCCAAGCCAAAGAGACCTGATTTATGCCTATGTTTCACCTTTGTCATAATTGTTCTAATGACACCATAACAAGAAGCAGATGGCCCTCTTTATAGGAACCCTCTGGAAACCAGATGGTGTGAACATATGAGACAAGCAGGGGCCTGTTGGCAAGGGGAAAGCTGTGGAGGGAAGGGCCACAGGCTGTGACTTGTACAAAGCTCCAAGGCTTATCAAGCTGAGCCACATACCCATATGGGGGCTCAGTTAGCCAGAGAGGACCACTGAGGCTTCTGGCCAGTGGGGTATCTCCAGAAACAATGTCTCTTGGGCCGGAAGTCCTCGTCCTCTTGTTCCTTATAGCCTTCTGCATCCCAGTGAAGGTGGTTGTTTACTACTTCTTGCAAAAGCATAAAACAACTCATAGTTGCCTCTGAAAGGTGTGGATATGGCATGCGTGACAGAAATGATCCAGGCATTTCAGATATAGAGGCAAACATGTTCGAAATCATTTGTAGCCAGGAAAACTGTTGAGCAATTTAAGAAATGTGCATGAAATAGGCATGATGACATAATTCGTAGAGCAACGTTTAAGATTCTTACACAAACAATATTCAATACATATTGAAGTGAACCTCCAAAGGTTGGATTCCCCTAGATTAGACGGATTGCTATCTTCTTTTCCAGTGTTCTACCAGTTTATCTCATCATTCTTGTGGTTTTCGGCACCTTCTGGTCACCACTGATGCCCACATTTTCCAGGCTGTATGCCTCTTCTGAAAAGCAAAAGCACATTGTCTGCCCGCTGGCTATCTCTGCCTGGAGACACACAAAACTCAGCATGTGCAAAGCGAAGCCCTTGACTTCTCTCTCAGACCTGTTTCCTCCATGTTTCTCATCCACTACATGTCACCACCATCCACGTCATTGTTTAAGCCAGGGAATTGCCGTCTCCTTCTCCCTTTGTGCCCCAATCATTATCAAGTCCAATATTATCTTGAACCTGTCTTCTTCGCTCCAAATTCAATGCCATCAGGCTTGTCCAAACCATTGCCACTGCTCTTTTGATAATCATAGCCTACCAAATCTCGCTGCTCTGCCCATTCCCAGTCCTATTTCCACATAATAGTCACCATGGTTTGTTTTTCTTTAAGGTTAAATACTGAACTTTATTAATTAGAAGAAAACAATTGTTTCATGACTGGTTATGACTGTTAATTAGCTTTTTTATTGAAGTACAGTCAGTTGCAATTTCTGGTGTACAGCACAATGTTCCAGTCATGAATATTCATACATATATTCATTTTCATATTGTTTTTCATTAAAGGTTATTACAAGATATTGAGCATAGTTCCCTGTGCTATCCACAAGAAACTTTTAAAAATTTATCTTTGTATATAGTGGCTAACATTTGTAAATCTCAAATTCCCAAATGTATCCCTTCACACCACCTTTTCCCATAACCATAAGATGGTTTACTATGTCTGCGAATCTGTTTCTGTTTTGTAGGTGAGTTCATAGTGTTGTTTTTATTCTTTCTTTTTTTTTAATTCCACATATGAGTGATATCATATGGTATTTTTCTTTCTCTTTCTGGCTTACTTCACTTAGAATGATGATCTCTAGGTCCACCTATGTTGCTGCAAATGGGATTATTTTATTATTTTTTTGGCTCAGTAGTATTCCATTATATAAATATATCACTGCTTCTATCTCCAGTCATCTGTTGATGGACAGTTAGCTTGTTTCCATGTTGTGGCTATTGTAAATAGTGCTGCTATGAACGTTGGGGTGCAAGTATCTTTTCAAATTAGAGTTCCCTCTGGATATATGCCCAGGAGTGTGATTGCTGGATTATATGGTAAGTCTATTTTTGGTCTTTTGAGGAATCTCCGTAATGTTTTCCATAATGGTTGTGCCAAACTACGTTCCCACCAGCAATGTAGGAGGGTACCATTTTCTCCACACCCTTTCCAGCATTTATCGTTTGTGGACTTTTGAATGATGGCCATTCTGACTGGTGTGAGATGATACCTCATTGTAGTCTTGATTTGAATTTCTCCGATAATTAGTGACATTGAGCATTTTTCAGTATGTCTATTGATTATCTGTATGTCTTCATTGGTGAAATGTCTGTTTAGGTCTTTTGTCTATTTTTGGACTGGGTTTTTTGTTTGTTTGTTTGTTTGTTTTAGTATTAAGTTGTGTGAAATGTTTATATATTCTGGAAATTAGGCCTTTGTCAGTCACAACATTTGCAAATGTTTCTCCAATTCGGTAGGTTGTCATTTTGTTTTGCTTAAGGTTTCCTTTGCTGTGCAAAATCTTATGAGTTTAATTAGGTCCCATTTGTTTATTTTTCCCTTATTCCCATTGCCTAGATAGACTGCTCTAGGAGAACATTCTTAAGATTTATATCAGAGAATATTTTGCCTATGTTTTCTTCTAGGAGATTTATTGTGTCTTGTCTTATATTTAAGACTTTAAGACATTTTGAGTTTATTTTTGTGTATAGAGTGAGGGAGTGTTCTAACTTCATTGATTTACATACTGTTACCCAGTTTTCCCAACACCACTTGCTGAAAAGTATTTTCTCCATTGTATATTCTTTCTTCCTTTGTCAAAGATTAATTGACCATAGGTCTGTGGATTTATTTCTGGGCTCTCTATTCTGTTCCATTGATCTATATGTCTGTTTTTATACCAACACCATGCTATTTTGATTACTGTAGCTCTGCAGTATTATCTGAATCCTGGGAGGGTTATTCCTCCAGCTTCATCCTTTTCCAATATTGCTTTGGCAATTCTGGCTCTTTTGTGATTCCATATAAATTTTAAGATAGTTTATTCTAGTTCTGTGAAAACTTTCCTGAGTAATTTGATAGGGATCACATTGAATTTGTAGATTGCCTTGAGCAGTATGGCCATTTTAATGATATCCATTGTTCCAATCCAAGAGTATGAGAGTGTTGAATATATTTCCATTTCTTTAAGTCATCTTTAATTTCCTTAATCAATGTTTTGTAGTTTGGTCAGATTTATTCCTAAGTATTTTATTTTTTTGGATGTAATTTTAAAAGAGATTTTTTTTTTACTGTTTTCCCCTGCTAATTCATTGTTAGTGTAAAGAAATGCAATTGATTTTTGTATTTTAATCCTGTATTCTGCTACCTTGCCAAATTTCTTTATCAGCTCTACTAGTTTTTGTGTGGAGCTTTTAGGGTTTTCTATATATAGTATCATGTCATCCACATATAGTGACAATTTTATTTCTTTTCTTCTAGTTTGGATCCCTTTTTTTTTTCCTGTTCTTGCCTGATATCTGTGGCTAGGATTTCCAAGACTATGTTGCATAGAAATTGTGAGAATGGTCATCCTTGTCTTGTTCCAGATTTTAGTTGGAAGGCTTTCAGTCTTTCACTGTTGAGTACTATGTGGGCTGTAGATTTGTCATATCTAGCTTTTATTATGTTGAGATATATTCCTTCACCCACTTTGGTAAGAGTTTTTATCATAAATTGGTGTTGAATTTTATCAAATGCTTTTTCTGCATCTTTGAGATGATCATGTGGTTTTTGCCTTTCTTTTGTGAATGTCATGTATCACATTGACTGATTTGTGTACATTGAACCATCCTTGTGTCCCTGGGAAGACCCCAACTTGATCATGGTGTATGATCTTTTTTATGTGCTGTTGGATTCTGTTTGCTAATATTTTGTTGAGGATTTTTACATCTACATTCATCAGTGATATTGGACTATAAATTTCTTTTTTGGTAGTGTCTTTGTCTGGTTTTGGTATCAGGGTGATGGTGGCTTCATAGAATGAGTTTAAGAATACTCCCTCCCTTTCAAACTTTTGGAAGAGTTTGAGGAGGACTGGTATGAGTTCTTCTTTGCATGTTTGGTAGAATTCCCCAGTGAAGCCATCTGGTCTTGGACTTTTGTTTGTAGGGAGGTTTTTTATTGCTAATTCTATTTCATTTCTAGTGATCATTCTGTTCAAGTGGTCAATTTCTTCTTGATCCAGTCTTGATGGACTTTATATTTCCAGAAACTTGTCTATTTCTTCAAGGTTTTCCAGTACGTTTCCACATAATTTTTCTACGTATTCTCTTTGAATATTTTGTATTTCTGTGGTATTGTTTATAATTTGTTCATTTTCCTTTCTTATTTCATTTATTTGTGTCTCTCTCTTTTCTTCTTTGTGAGCCTTGCCAGAAGTTTTTCTATTTTATTTTTACTCTTTCAAAAGATCAGCTCTTGGTTTGATTGTTTTTTTTCTATTTTTTAAAATCTCATTTTATTCATTTCCTCCCTGATCTTTATTATTTCCTTCCTTCTGCTAACTTTTAGTTTCATTTGCTTTTCTTTTCCTAATTCTTTTAGGTGGTAGGTTAGATTGTTTACTTGAGATTGTTTTTCTTTTTTAGAAAAGTTATTGCTATGAACTTCCCTCTTAGGACTATTTATGTTGCATCCCATATACTTTGTGTGATTGTGCTTTTATTGTCATTTATCACAAAGTATTTTTTTATATTCTCCTTTGATTTCATCATTGACCATTGATTTTTGAGTAGCATGTTGTTTAATCTCCATGCTGTCATTTTTTCCTCCTTTGTTTTTCTGTGGTTGATTTCTAGTTTCATGCCATTGTGGTCAGAGAAGATGCTTGAAATAATATCTATCCTCTTAAATTTGCTGAGGCTACTTTTGTGCCTGAGTACATTATCTATTTTAGAGAATGTTCCACGTGCGCTTGAAAAGAATGCATATTTTTGGAGGGGGATGGATATAATGTCCTAAAATTATCAACTAAGTCCAACTGTTCTATTATGCCTTAGTTTCTCCATTGTTTTATTGATTTTCTGTCTGGAAGATCTGTCTAGTAATGTTAAAGGGGTGTTAAAGTCTCTAACTCTTATTGTGTTCCCATCAATTTCTCCCTTTATATCTGTTAGTATTTGCTTTATGTATTTATGTGCTCCTATATTGGGTGCATAGATGCTAACAAGTGTAATATCCTCATCTTGTATTGTTCCTTTAAGCATTATGTAGTATCCTTCTTTATCTTTCTTTATGGCCTTCATTTTAAAGTCCATTTTGTCTGAAATCAGTATTGCTACTCCTGCTTTTTTATTTCCATTTGCATGAAATGTCTTTTTCCAACCTCTCACTTTCAATCTATGTGTGTCCTTCTCCCTAAAGGGGGTCTCTTGCATGCAGCATATTGTAGGTTCTTGTTTTATTATCCAATTTGTCACTCTGTGTCTTTTGATTCAAGCATTTAGTCCATTGACATTTGCAATAATTATGGATAGATGTGTTATTGCCATTTTGAACTTAGTTTTCCAGTTGATTTCCTCCATGTTCCTTCCTTGTTCTTTTTGTGGTTTGATAACTTTCTTTTGTATTACCTTGGTTTCTTTTTGATTTCTGTGACTCTATTGTATGCTTTTGACTTGTGGTTACCCTGTTTTTCAAGTGTACTAACCCACTACTATGCCTGTTTGCTTTAAACTGATAGTCATATAAGCTCAAAACGTCCTAAAAAGAACAAAAATATAAAGTCTATATTTTCTTCCTCCCCTTCTCCCACCTTTAATGATTTTGATGTCCTCTCTTATATCTTCATATTTATTCTGTTGCCACTTATTGTCATTATCAACTTTCCAGTTATGGTTTTTGCCTTTCTATAGCATCCTGCTTCTTTTCTATTTAGAGTAGACTTTCCAATATTTCTTTTAGTATAGGTTTAGTATTGCTGAATTTCTTTAGTTTTTGCTTGTCTGTGGAATTCTTTATCTCTCCTTCTATTCTAAAGGATAGCCTTGCTGGATAAAGTATCCAAGGTTGCAGCTTTTTCTCATTCAGAACTTTGAATATATCTGCCTGTAGTATTTGTGTAGAGAAATCAGTTGAAAGCCTAATGGGGATTCCCTTGCAACTAGCTCTTTTTTTTTCTTTCTTTCTACCTTTACAATCATTTCTTTATCTTTAACTTTGGCCATCTTTATTTTACTGTGTTTTGATGTGGGTCTATTTGGCTTCTTCTTATTGGGGACCCTCTGTGTTTCCTGTACTTGGATATCTGATCCCTTATTTAGGTTGGGAAGTTTTCAGTCATGATTTCTTTAAATATATTTTTCATCCCCCTTACTCTTTCTGGGACCCCCTATTATGCATAAGTTGGCATGCTTTGTACTATCCCAAAGGTCCCTTATATTGCTTCCATTGATTTTATTTGCTTTCTTGTCTGCTGTCCTTATTGGGTGACTTCTGTTATTCTGTCTTCTGAGTCATTTATTTGGTCCTCTGCATTGTCTTGTCTGCTTCTGACTGCCTTAGCTTGGCTCTTATCTCAGCCACTGAGTTTTTTGTTTTTAGTTAGCTCCTCTTTATAGTTTCAATTTCCTTTCTATACTATTCTTTATCCCTAGTCATAGTTTCTTTTAGTTCCTTTAGTGCTTTGATCACTCCCTTTCTGAAGTCACGATCTAGTAGACTATTAAGGTCTATTTCACTGATCATTCTTTCAGGTGACTTATCTTGTTCTTTTAATTGGGAGTAGTTCATCTGCTTCTTCATTTTATTTATATCTCTCTGGCACTGTGGATTATGGAGTATCAGTTATCTACTGTGGTTTTGAATGTATTTTTTTAAAGAGGATGTGTTCCTGTGTAACTGTGCACCCCTAAGAATTTTGTTACAATGTCTGTTTTTAGTATGGTTGGTTGCCACGTCTTTTTTCCATGTGTGTTGGCTGTTATCCCTTTGATGGGGGTTTGGCAGGTGTTGTGGTGACCATAGCCTGCCCTGGTTTTTGACCAGCTCTTCCTTTTTTTTCTGTGGTTGTCACAGCCCTGACAGGGCCCAGGTCTTTTCCCCTTTTGTTGGAATGAAGGTTTCCAGACCCATTTCTGAGCTGCAGTCTTAATATGTTGGGTTGGCGTGCTTTAAGTACACTTTATTGACTCTGCCCTTGTCCCTGCTTTAACCACAGGAATGTCAGTGTGCTGCTCTGGTGTCCCTTAGGTTCTCTGCCCTCAGAGCTACCAGCACAGTTCTGCCAGCTTCTGGATTAAACACCTTGATTGTGGTGCACTATCAGGTAAACATTGTCCTCAGCACCAAACACCTCCCCTGTACTTGCCCCATTGTGTGACGCCACTTGCTCATATCAGAGGCCTGAGGTTCACACTACTGTGTCAGCACCATTCCCAGTGCCACATCTGAGCACAGTAGGTGGGCTCATATAAAACAGCCAACACCAGCCCTCACCCCTGCTCTGTGTCAGAACTCTGCTCCTTGCTCATTTGTCTTAGAGGTGTAGGTCCACAAATGCATCTGCAAAATGATCCTCTCTGCCTGGGGTTGTAAACAAATCTTAATCCTGGGGCTGTAAACAAATTCCAGTCCTGCCTATGAAGTTACCATGCTTCTGGGTACAGATCCAGGTTTCAACCCCACCTCTATCTGGGAGTCGTGCACCAGGAAATATGGTGGGTATAGCCGAGCCCCACCTCTCTTCTCCTAAGAATAAGCCAGCGATGGTGCTGAGGGTCTCTGGAGACAAAGGCTGTGGCCCAGCCATGTTGTAGCCCCCCCCAATGCACACCAGCAGCCATTCATTTCTTTCTTTCTTCCTTTCTTTCTTTCTTTCTTTCTTTCCTTTCTTTCTTCTTTCTTTATTTCTTCCTTCCTTCCTTTCTTCCTTCCTTTCTTTCTTTCTTTCTTTCTTTCTTTCTTTCTTTCTTTCTTTCTTTCTTTCATTCTTTCTTTCTTTCTTTCTTTTTCTTTCTTTCTTCTTTCTCTCTTTCTCTTTTTCTCTCTTTCTCTCTCTCTCTCTTTCCTTTTTTTTTTTATGGTGGACCAAGGCTATTTTGTTCTGTATACACTCCTAGCTATGGTTCACTGCACATTCCAAAACCCTGTGTTTGCCTCTGTGCATTTGGCTCCAGTCCTCTGCCCAGCTTGGACAGCCAGTTCCAGTCAATGTATAGGGCTGGGGGTCTCAGGGACCCTTTGTGACCATTTCACTTAGTTCTGTTGGCCAAGGGCTGCTGTGCACAGATCTGAGTCTTGGAGGTTCCCCTTCTGTCCCTGCTGACCTCTCCATAGGTGAGAGTGAGTCCCAGCATAAGAGCACTATTTCTCCTTTGCCAATCCCTCTCCATGGGACAAGGCCCCCACTAATTTCCTTTTTCTTCCTCCTACCTGATTTGTGATGAATTTTGTCTTTTGAAGAAGGTGATGTTCTGTCATAGTTCAGCAGGTGTTCAGAGTGAATGGGTGGGTCTGTGGATGTCTCTCTTGGTGTGTTCACTGCAGAGGGTGAACTAAGAGCATCCTTTTACTCCATTATCTTGGCCACTCCCCCTCCACCATGATTTCTTCAAAACATAAATTTGATGATATATCCCCCGTGTTTAAAATTTTCCAGTGACTTCCCATTGCACATGGCAGAAAAATCCACTTCTCTACCATGGCTTACAAGGCCCTGAAACCTGGCCACCTATCCCCTTCTGTGATCACACCTCATGTCACATGCTCTCCATGGCCATCCCTTCTGCCATGTCCTCTCTGATACTCAGTGCCACTTAAGGTTCTCTGCACCTCCTGAGCACTGTGAGTGGATTGTTCCCTCATATTCCTTACATGGCCCATATTCATTAGTCATCTCAGCTAAAATGTTGGCTCTTGCAGACTGCCTCATCCACCTGTCTGATTTCTTGTCCCTGTTATTCTTTCTCTCTGTAAACAGCACATTTCCTTCATTGCCTGTACCACAATTTGCAAGTATATTTTTGCTTTACTCCTTGTATATTTTGTCTCTTCCCCTGGACTGTAAACTCTGTGAGAGCTGGAGCCATGCTTTCTAAATTTCATCTTTGAATGAGGTGCCTCCATTGTTGTTGTAGCAGAACCCTAAACTGACCCTTTGTTTTTGACACTTAAAAGCCTGCTCAAAATCAGCTCCTTCAGGAAAACATCCTCAACTAAATTTACCTCACCACTGGGCTGCCTTTAGGGACTTCTTGTCAACCTGGCCACTAATTCATGGAAGCCCTGAGATCAAGAAATGCTCACTGCCAGAAAATGGTGAGGACTCATTTCTGGATAATAATTAATGTTTATGGAATCCTGACTGTGTACTAGGCAATATGTAACTCTCCCAACAAAATGATGAGGGGCTGTATTCATCAGAGTCCCAGCAAAACCAATAACAATTCAAAGGGAAGTTAAAGAAATGGACATCTACATTGATGTGAGTGGAGTTAAAGGAATACAAAGTATAAGGGGTGAGGACTTCCAAGAGAAGGAAAGCTGTCATCACTCTGTAGTAGATGCATACTTCTTTGCCAGAGTCCCTCATCAGGCTTGGAGGACTCATTCCAGGCAGCTGGTCATTGTGCTGCCAACTGACTGCTATTAGCAGCCAGACCCCTGGGAATTGCCTTGGCTGAAGAAAGATACCTACACTCAGTGTCTGGTCTACAAGAGAGGGACAGGAGCCTGGGCCCCTTGGGACAACTCTGAAGGTCCATCTCAACTTCAGAGGTGTCCAAAGAGTCAGCAAATATCTTTAAGACTGCAAATTTCCTCTGCCCAATCCTGATTCCTTCCCTTCCCCACAAGGCTATATCCTAAGTGTCTTTCTAATAAACTACCTGCACACACATCTCCATTTCAGAGTCTGCTTTCTGAGAATCCAACTTGGCATCCTCTTGGCCTGAAAATATGAGAAGAGACAGTGGTGATATCAGAATTCAGTGATCTGTAGCTATTGGAAGAGGGCTGCATTATAGAAGCTGTGATCAGAGATGAAGAAACTCAGTGACTGCCCACATTACACCTTCAGGGAATGGGAAGAGGGACAAATACCATGACCTCTCTTTTTTTTTTCTCACTCTTCATCTTCCTACTGCTGCCTTGCATCAGCCAAACACAGTTGGAAACTGGGTGAGTGGGTGATCACCTTTTTGGGCCAGAGAGCTGGGAAGAGAAGGGTGAAGAGCCAATCTGGGCGGGGACATGCAGAAGAACCATCATAGATAGGTACTATTATTGCTCCTTGTTTACAGATGAGGAAATAGACATAGAGATGTGATATCACCTGAGTAACGCCATGCAGCTTTTAAGGGGCAGAACTGGGATTTAAACCTCAAGGTCTATGCTCTGAACCACTGTTCTCTATCGTCTCTCTTGATTTCCAGTGTTTCTTTCCCTTCAAGGATTTAATATTTCTTTAAGCACTATAATTGGTCTTTCTATTTCTTTTGCAATCCTCTTATTCCATCATTCATGACTCAAGGAATATAGGATGCTTGTTGAGAATCTGTGAAGATTTGGTGTTTTCTGGTATGCTTAGGGAATCTTATGGCTGTGAACACTTAAACTGGATTTAGCCAGTTTCTATGAGACTGGAGAACTGGGGAGAAACCTCAGAAATTGAATGAATTATGTCACCAAATCCTTGCTGAGTATCTATTCATGTCCACAGCTTTGGGTGAGTCCTGTTTAAGTTGATCAATAGTTTCAATTTCAAGAATAACATATCAAACAGTTGTTTAAACTGTGAAATCTTAATTATGTGAAATGCCAGATGTGAAAATTCAGCATGTTATCTTCTCCTGGGCAGTAATGCTTCTGATTAGAAAGGGCATGTTACTTAAAGTGAGCCTACAATTAGTCTTGAAAAAGGAATTGTAAATGGTCTCCTAACTCATGGCTGTGTTTATATCTTCCCTGTTGTGTTGACTCAGACTTAGAGGGTTTTTTCAGTCAGCACTTCCTTCCAGAGGACACCGCTCTATAAGTGGGCTATCTGCAGAAACAAGCCAGCCTAATTGGAGCCTTGTTGTTGGTCTTCTAGAGGGCAGAGATCTCAGCTGAGCCTGAATTGGGACAAGGGGAGCAGGAGTTTCTCTAACAGGACTTTGGAAAAGGAATCATTGGTGGGGCTGATATTTCAGTCATCATTTTTTTCCTAGAGGAGATGATGCTGTGGTCTTGTCCAGGGCCACTGCTGAATATCAAAAAAGAAGGTCCTGGCAGGGACCCCAGGCAGTGGGATGAGACAAGGGGTTGATTTGGGGGTTCACTTTCTCTCTGTTCCTGGAGTTCACCAAGAGTCTTCTTATATTTGGGCCTTTGAAATTGATTTTTCCTGTACTGGGGATGATTTCCCCAGCACTTGCATAGATGATGGCATCTTCTCATTTAAGTCTCTGCTCAACTGTTGTTCCTTCAAAAAGGCCTTCCCTGACCACACTGTGGAAAGTGGCTCTGTCTCCTTGGGTATTCTTTACTCTACTTCTCAGTTTCATTTTTTCATATAATTTATCAATTTATGAAATTATCTCATTTATTTTATATCTCTCAAGTTCAAATATATTCTCTGCAAGGTCAGAGACTCTGTTTCGTCTGCTGTATACAGAGTATAATAGGTGCTCAGTAAATGTTTCCTGAGTGAATGAATGAGTAAATGAATGAACTGCAGGGGCCACACCTGCCATCATAGAGGCAGCTGGTCAGGTGAGTCTGCTTTCCCCAGAAAGCAGACAGATTTTGAGAGTCCAGCTCAGACTATCTCTTCCAGAAAGGCCTCTGAGATGAGGCAAGGTTTGAATGAAATCAACAGGGACGTAACTCAGTGGTGGATAAAAGGGGAATTTTACTGCTTCCCTCAACTTCAGCTGGAAATCTTTCCTGAGGCAAAATTTTCAAGCCCATTACTCTGGCTATTTAATAAGTCATCAGAGGATCTGTGGTCAATGTCGGTTGTCAGGAGGCTAAACAAATGCAATCCCCTAATTAGCTTCTGGATGGAAACTGCATCCCACCCTGAGCCAAGTGTGATTCATCGTGTGTGCTAGACAGTGGTGCAAAGAGAAAAAGTAATTGACCGGCATTGGAAAGGGATAAATTTGGTTTAGGTATTTGGGAAAAAAAAAACTGCTTTGTCAGATAAATCAGGCAGTGGAATGATCTGATTAATGAACATGAAATAACTGTTTGATGCTTTGAAAAGGAGGCGAGAAACACTGAGGGGAGATTGAATGAGAAACTGAGGGAGAAAATGAGACAACAAATTTTCTCATTCTGCATTGCTCTCTCATCACCAACTTGGGATCACTTCTGCATCAAAGGGAAGCTGAGGTTCACACATAGATAAGTTTAAAAGGGTGTAAAATCTCACTTAAAACTCACATTAAAATACGTCTTATGCTTTAATTTTTTAATTAAAGTATAATGCATGTGGCAAAGTTTACAAACTGCACTAAGCTTAAACTTACAGCTCAATTAATTTTTATCTCTGTAAGCATCACCCAGAAAAAGACATAAAACCTTTCCAGCACCATGGAGGCTTCCCATTTTGTCTCTTCCAAGCTAATAACTTCCAGAGATAATCACTGTCCCAAATAGTATCTCCATAGAGTAGTTTTGCCAGTTTTTGAAATTTACATAAATGGAATCATACAGCATGTACTCTTTTGTGTCTGGCTTATTTTGTTTAACTTAATGTCTGTGGGATTTATCCATGTTGCTACATGTGTATAGTTTATTTTCTTTTATTTCTGTGTCTTATTCCACTTTGTTAATATACCAAATTTATTTTCCATTCTCCCACTGATAGGCATTTGGGTTTCTCCCTCCAATTTCTGGTTGTTATGAATAAAGTGGCTGTTGGAAATATGCTTGAAAATTTGGTGGGCCCTTTGTGGGTGGCCAGGAAGGGAAGAATTTGGAATTTGTGGACAAAATCTCTTATGTCAAGTCTGAAGGATAAGCAAAGGTGCCCTCTGGTTCTCAATAGCATGTCATGTGGCAGAAACTACTAAAGTTTCCAGACCTTACACAAAGTTAAACAATTTTTTCTGACCTGGATGAATGCTCCAATGAATTCCTCTTCATATATGATGGCTCAGAAACAAGAAACATATAATAACGAACACCTATTAAATATATACTGTGTCCGAAGCCCTGTGCAAAGCTTTTTATTGGGTTATTTTATTAATCTTATTAATCCTTATTAGCATCTTAAAAGATAGGGACTATTTCTTTTTTTGAAGATGAGAAGACATAGTAAAGATATATAAGATACTAAGCACAATATAATACACAATCTTATTCTTCAATGATCATAGACTCAATAGTAGAAGTTCAAAATGGGCAGAAGTTGGCAGATTAAGTTAGGGCAGAGACAGGCCATCTGTGGTCTTGTCCCCAAGTAAGCCAAGAATTTGAGCAACAAGCACAATGGCTGCTTCCTTTGTAGACTGGCCAGGTGTAGAGATGAGTGGTTCCCAATCTCAGAGCCATGTGAACATGCATGGGTTAAATGACTCATAAAAATGCAGATTCCTTAATCCTACACTAGGGTTACTAAATCAGAACTTGGGGGGGATGGCGCCCAGGCACCTTGTTTTTAACATGCATCCCCCATGATACTGATGAGTAGCCAGGGTTGATCTCTCTGAATCCCTTGGCAGCTGTGACTTTCATAGAAAACTTTCACCTTCATTGTTTTATTTGTCCAACATGCTGGGTGACTGACTAAGCCTCTGAATGAATTGACCAGATGGTTTGGTGTCATGAAGCCTTCACTGCTAACTTATACAAAACTACTTTCACATATAATATAACCGCACAGGTCTCTCTATGATGACTGCTTTTATTTCCATGAAAATCAAGACAATGGCACATCTAATTAGACTTACAGAATGCCTCTTGCTCATGAGTTTGGCCTTTGGAATTTCTCATTTAATTTTTCAGTGATGGAGATGGGCCGAGGTAGCATAGTTTCCTTTACAACTTAATTTTCAACTTTATAATTTCTTCAAGACTCATTATGATCTATTTTTTCCAGGGATCTGTATTGATGTGGTGCTTACATTTCATAAAAAAGCCATTCTGGAGATGAAATCATATGTTGTTCTGCTTGCTGTATTCCATTTGGAGGGTGTTTTATTAAAGTGTCAGGCAGATGAGTAAAATGTCCTTATCCATATTCAAATTTGCCAGGAAAAGACATTGGCAAAATAGCTTCTAGTAATTTGAAGTAACTTAGTACACTGTAAGCAAAAGCTCTTTTCCCCATTTGTTTTCTTAAGTGAGAGAAATATCACCCAAAGATTGCATTAATGTGACTGTTGAAAAGCTTCTCTATATCACCAGAAAGACAAGGGTGGCTGAGGGATTTTTCTCTTGGTCAAAGAGATTTCAGGGAGTGCATTTGCCCTCCAGGTATATCATAAAGATCAGGAAGATGTGTCTGAATGAACTGCAGGGACCTAAACCCTGTCTACTCCAGTCTCCCTTAGTTCCAGGTTGGGGAGCAGAAGTTGCCAGTACTTGCCCATGAATGACAACAGAGGAGCTGGTTCTTTGGTGGAAAAGAATACTCTGGAGTCAGTCAGCCTGGATTCGGATCCCGGGGCAAGCAATCTGACTTGCTGTGTACCCACTTCCTCATCTGTAAAACAAGCTCGATAATAGTGTAGTATCAGCCTCTTTGGGGGTTGCTGTGTGTTCCATGCCAGTGTACATCAAGCTGCACCCCAGCAACAGTCAACTGATCAACTGTCATCTTTCTTATTAAGTCTGAGTCCTTTGGCCCTCCTGCCTTTTCCCAGTGGAGTCCATAAGCATCCAACTATGATGCTTTTACAGTGTATGAATCAGTTGCTGATTTATTCAGCTTTTATCTACGTATGGATGGTTTTTATAATAAGGTAGAAAAGCTAGATTACTCTGTGTAAAACAAACACAAAAAACAAGCTCCTGGTGTGGGGAGCATAGCTGAGTGTCTCATGGAGTGTCAATTGTCTGAACTGATGCATGTGATTTGGACAGATGGATTACAGTGGGCACTTGATGGACAAAACCCTCTTTAGTCAAGCTACTCATCCCACCTGCTTTCTGGGGTCCAATATTCCACCATTAAGATGTGCAGGTTAGTTGAGGGCAGGGGTGATGCAACAGTTGTCCTGATGTAACCTGGCACTACTTGGAAAAGTCCTAGAAGAATGAGATGGATGTGTTTTCTCAGAGAGAAGCAAGGAGACATAGGTGTTGTGGAGTCCAGTGGAGCAGTGAACCAAGAAGGGCAGCAGAGGCCCTGGTGTGACACCATTCCCACTGTTGCCCAGCGGCCCCCACTCTCCACTCACAGTAGGTGCCCAGTGGCCAAAGGACTGCAAGGGAGTTTCCTCTACTTGTCCTTCCAGAATTCCTCAGGCCTCGAGGACTCCTTATCCTTTCTCCAGACACTCCTTTGTCCTAAAGTTCCTTTAAAAGTCTCAGTTCAGCCAAAGCTCTGCCAGCCTTTTAAAATACTCTCACTCTGAATGTCTGGAGACTAGGTGTGTATGTCAGGTGCCTCCATTCCTGTCTCTGGTACCCAGGACTTCACTATTTTCTCCTCCTGCCTGACCCTGTAGGCACTTAAATCTGCTGCCTTTGGGAAGACATGATTTCCTTCAGGGAGTCTTCACTATAACCCCCAAGCATTTCTCTGTACTTCTACAGCCCTCTGTATTTCCCCAACACAGGGCTTCCTACACAATATTTTTTCTACAATTTTATCTAGAAATGGTTATAAACTCAGGGAAATTGCATAAATAGTACAGAGAGGCATATCCATCACTTAGCTTCTCCTCATGGTAATATTTTATGTAATTATAGAACATTCCCAAAACCAAGACATTGACATTGGCGTGATGCAATTAACTGCTGGACTACAGAGCTCACTGGGTTTTACCAGTTCTTGCATGCACTCATTTGTGTGTACATTTCTGTGCATGATCTATGACATTTTGTCATGTGTACACTGATGAAGACTCTTCCTTTGACCAAATTCTAATCATTCTCCTCTGAGCTCTTTTCAATTAGGCCCCATCCTAGGACATGTCCACCAGAGCCCAATTTTAGCAAGAATCCTTCTAAGTCTGTTTAGCCAGAATCCCCCACCCTCCCTATCTGATCACTGTTGTTAACTGACCAAATGCCTCATTTCTCACCAGCCTCCCCCTCTGATGATGCCTGAGCATCCTAGTCTGCCTTCAGCAAGAATCCCCCATTACCCTTGATGTGTACTTTTAGTAATTTTCCTTCCACCAACACTCTCCCCTCCCCAAACCTGCTCTTTGGCTGTAAACTCCTATTTTTCCTTGTTATATTCAGAGTTGAGCCCAAACTGTCTCCCCTACAGCAGAATGTCAATTTAGTAGTCCCTGTATCCATCATGAAAGTCCCCCTGAATAAAGTCTGCCTTATCATCTAAAAAAGTGTAAAGAATAAACATTTTTTTTAACAGTAGAGATTACTATAAGCATCAGCACAATCAAGATACAGAAGAACTTTCCCTTAGTTCCAGGGACTCTCCCTACACTGTATTTTCTCACCACACTTGTCTGATTTCTCTAGCAGGTGATCAGGGAAGGGTTTTGTTTACCCCTGAATCTCTTGTGAAACAGAGTAGGTGCTCAGAAAATGAAAGTTGAATAATGGGTGATGAATCCAGAATCCTTCTGGAATGACCACTGTGTGCCCAGCACTGTGCTATGAAGGGTGGCAGAGGCATTGAAATGTGATTTCCTGCCCTCTTCTGGTGGCTGCTAAGGTCCTGGGCAGGGAGGCTAGCCATAGGCAGGAAAGATTCTGCACTTCGAAACCCAGTACTTCCAGGGGCGAACAGGTGGGTTTGAAGTCCCAAATGAACACTAATCATTTTCAGGTCCTCATGTTGGTTTTAGGAAACTGTAATAGAACAACTTTTATAGGGCAGAGTCTTTGGGCACTGAAGGAATTTGATGATGAAAAGACACTAACCCAACAGTCTTGTCTTCTTTTCCTTTAAAGGGAGAAACAGAATGCCAGTGATCAGAAAGCACTAGAAGACATCAGTTAATCCAAAATACTGGTTTCTTAGTTCCAAAAGCACTTGCAGAGAAAATCATTGAGGGGCACAGGAGGATGGAAGCACCTTGTAAAAACTGGAATCCCATGAGTGTGTGTATATGCCAATTCTCATAGGCTATTTTTTTAATTTATCCTTTACTTGATCACTTTTTCCCCTCAAATACTAATTTTTCTTTGACTTTTTTCCTCAAAGTATAAAAAAGTATGAAATATAAACAAGCTCTTGCATTGCACATTTCCAAGTGTACAATTCAAGCATTATAGAGCTATCTACATACCAATAAATCCCATCAAATATTGGATAATTCAATAATATCCAAAATATCAGAGAACAGAAAGAACTAAAACCCGCTTCTTTTTGTTACACATAAAATTCAAACATTCAGTCTATGGGATTTAAAAATATAGACTAGATAAACAAGATTATACTGTATAGCACAGGGAAATATATACAAGATCTTATGGTAGCTCACAGCGAAAAAAAATGTGACAATGAATATATGTATGTTCATGTATAACTGAAAAATTGTGCTGTACACTTGATTTTGACACAACATTGTAAAATGACTGTAACTCAACAAAAAAATGTTAAATAAATAAATAAATAAATAAATAAATAAATAAATAAATAAAATGAAAAAAAAAATTCAGTCTAAAGAAAAACCATCATTTTGGCTGCCCTCTACATTTGCATGCTGATATAGTTATTAAAATACTCCTGTATACTTATGTTTGGTCTTGCTATTTCAAGTCAGGTTTAAAACTTCAAAACTAGACATCCAGACGAAACAGATAATCAGAAGGATTATTTCATCCCCACCTTCCTAACCCCAGAAACTATGAAGCCAATTTGACGACATGATTCCAAACACTGGATTGTGACAACAAATGTATAGTGAATCTTTTTAAAGAACTCTCTGTGCTCAACTTTCTCCCAGCCCAATTATTCAGAGTGGAAGAGCCCCTCTATTTCTACCACCATTTCCACCCCCACATTTCCAATATATATTTGAATTTTATCCCCCGGATCCATGGAAGAGTTAAGAAACTGATTCAATGGGAACATTTTTTTAAACCTTTTGCTTTCATCTTGTCCTTTATTTTCTCCCTTATTTTGTTTACTTGTTTGCAAACTTGGGTAGGTTTGGAGACATTGTATGAGCACAGGTCATGTAGGCAAGATTAATTTTGTCCCATAATCAAATCTATTCTTCTGACAAAAAAAATTTAGCTTAAGTTTAAAAACGTTTGGTGAATAAAATTAATTGCATCAACTAAATAAAATGCATTCTGTCCAATACATATAGATGTTCTATCAACAAGACAAATGGACTCAATAGCATAAGTATCTATGTGGATGAAATGCATAATAATGTAATTACTTTGCCAACAAAATGCTAACTTGCTTTAATCATTCTGTTCTCAACATAATGTAAAGTGATTTAGTGGGTAAAATGAATCCACTTACAAATTGTTTTATGGTCATAATGCAGCCCTTTGGTGGAATGTGTATTGATGATAATAATTTTATGGGCAAATGATTTTTCAATTAAAATGTCTTTTCACAGACAAAATGGGAGTGTTACAAATGGCTCCCGATAACTGCATACCAAGGAGCAGGCAGAAAGGGCTGTCACCCACACTAAGCAAAGCCTCAGTCGAAAAGGCTTGAAAGCTCAAAGGGTGATTTATTTTCATCAGATTTGTAATTTCCTTCCCTCCCACTTGAGGAGTATTTTCTTCCTGCCTTTACTGACCCAGTAACAAAAATTAGATCTGGTGACCAGCCCACCAATCACGGGCTGCCATGGTTCTTTGCTGGGCCTTAATGGACTACACAGTATTGTTCATTAATAAGTCCTTAGAACCAGGGCAATTCTTTCTGCTCTCTAACACGGACCCCATTATCTTCAATTATTACTGTACCCATGAAAATGGAATAAATCATTATAATATAGTGGTTTTTAATTTGAAGGTTGTGATGGAGAAAAAAAATGTTTCTATCTGGGCTAATTGTCATAATTACTTTTTAGTGAGATGTAATACTCCCTCCAGCCACTCCACTGCTGTCCAGATGGAACTTCGGTTAGTTTTTCAAAGTCTTAGTGCTTGAAGATGGCTCCTTTGCCAGTGAGTTTGTCTCATTAGGGAGAAGAGCTGTTTGTTCTCTCCATAACAAGAAAGAGGGCCCGCCCTTGTCCTACCAAGGGAGGTGGGAAGCAGCTCCCCAGCTTGCCTCCCTGGCTTGGTCACTGCCTGCACAGTGATACCTGCTTACTATCCTTCTCTCTGCAAGCAAGGAAGTTTCATTTCTGTAGAGAGTCCCATATTCTTTCAGGTTTCCTTTCTGGAGGCCGATCTCACTAGAAATTAAGCATCGTTTTAAAGACCGTGTGGAGGAGAGGGTCATGTCAGAAACTCTGGGCAGTTCTGTGGTGAGGGGGCATAGTTAGTGGAAGAGAGCAGAGATGGCTAGGTGGACAGACCTGGAAAGAAAGTTGGCTCTGCTGCTTCTTCTCTGGCTTACCTTGAGCAAGTCACTCTAATATTCTGAGTCTTCATTTTTGCATCTTATAGAATAGGAATAAAATAGTAACTACCTCAGATTGCAGAGACAAAAGAGATAATGCACAGAAAAGAGTCACACATAGTACACAGTAAATGACAGCCATTATTGTCATTGCAGTCACTACCACTCAGATAGGCCCTAGGGATCTGGAGGTGAGAAAACAAGAAAAAAAAATGCAATGCCCTTCCTTCCCTCAAGAATTGATATTGATGGGATGAAAAGTTCAGATGTATTCATCCTCTCTGATTTGTGCTGAATCTCATCTGGGGTTTCTGACTGCACACACAGCCTTTGTAAATGAAAATTGTTGCCAGCCATACCAGTAAACAAAGGATACTGTGGCCATCAAGTTATCAGCCACTACTGTCACCCCTCCGGCAGTGAGCAGAGGGAACTCAGGATGTGGGCAAGCAGGTACATTGCTCAAGGGATTGCCACCTTGGGTTTTCAAAGCCCAGTCTCATTTTCCTCCACAGACAATCCCTCCTCTCCATTCTGACTCACAATTTCTCCAACCCAAGACCAGAGGCAGGGCTGCCTCAGGACCTAGGGGGCCCCACTGAAGATGGCCTTTTCAGTGTCTGCTCGAGGTCACCTTTTCCACACTCAAACCTGGCCCCTGGGGCTGGGTGGGGGCGGACAGCAGCCTTTCTCTCATCTTTTAGTAAAAACACACAATTGGGAGGAAAAGACCACTTCCTTTCTTCCCTCGGCCCAGCAGGCTGTGTCTCTCTGGCTATGTGGCTAGTTTCAGCATGAGGGCATACCCAGTGGGTCCACTGCCAGGTGATGGCTGGATGGCAATCAGCTTGCTGTGCTGGGTGAGACCTGGGCCACCCCATGGCTGAGGCCTTGCTCTGTCTCATCCATACTGTGTGCCAGGAACGGTGCAGGACTGGGGCAGAGACTGGGCAGACATTGTGTCAGCCTGCAAACAGACCCACTGGGCAACTTTAAAATGGTAAGTCCAATACTTTATGTGAGGAATTATTGGAGGGACCATGGGTGGAAGATTTATTTAATGGGAAGTGACATTTATTAAGGTTGTTGAACCATACACAAACCTGACATAAATCATCTAATTTCATTCTCAAGCTTGCCTCATTATGTTAATATTATCTGCATTTAAAAGTAAGGTAGTCAGGTAAGGATTTGAGACTTATGGAATCTCAAGGAAGTTATTTGATCTCTTTGTGACATAGTCAACTAGCCTCTAATACAAGATAGAGCAAGCAAATTTCCCCTTTAGAACTTAATTGTACCAAAATTTTGCATGATACTGAAAAAGGGAATAATAATAATAGTAAAGGCTTGTAACTTGGCCTATAGTCAGCCCTTCATACTAAAGAGTTCCACATCTGCAGATTAAACCAACTGCAGATCAAAAATACTTGAAAAAAATCTCAGAAAGTTCCAAAAAGCAAACCTTGAATTTGTTGCATGTCAACAACTATTTACACAGTATTTATATTGTATTTACACCGATTTACATAGCATTTCCATTTTATTAGGTATTATATGTAATCTAGAGATGATTTAAAGTATACGGGAGACTGTACATAGGTTATATGGAAATTCTAAGCCGTTATCTATAGTTATCTATAATGGACTTGAACATTTGCAGATTTTGTTATTCACATGGATTCCTGGAACCAACTCCCCTACCCAGATACTGAGGGATGACTGTGTTTATATAATGCAAAATGTAGTCTGAATTAAATTGTCCATATCATTCAAAAATAAAGTATTGACCATCTAAAAAATTTAAACAATTAAAAACATGAGCAGATTAAAACAGTAAATGCCTTTTTCCCCAACCCTCAGTGCCCCATGACCTGGCTTCCTGTGATTGGCCCCACTGCCCCTTTCATTAGCTGAGGTTATCAGACCTGCAGTCACCTCTCAAAGAGTGGGTTCCAGTGGGAGGGCAGAGGTGGCAAGGAAGTTGAGCTGACTCAGGGAAAGCTATTACATGCATACTCTTATTTAATTATCACAACAACTCTGTGAGGCAAGTACTATTACCATCTCTATTTTAAAGATGAGGAAACAAAATCAGAGATGTTAACAGTAACCTGCCCAAGGTGTGAAGTTAATGAGCATCAGAGCCCAGGTTGGGATGAGCTTTAAGTCTGTGTTCTCTCTCTTACTACACTGCACCTAGTGAGATAGTCTGAAATGGAAATAACTTTTTACCCATTCATTCTGTCTTCATCTTTGTACATTTCTTAAGCATGTGTCACCCTCAAGAGATGATAGATACACACACGAGCAAGACACAAACCTAGTACTTGAGAAGTTCAAAGGTGGCAGGAAGAGGGAAGAGACACTCAAGGAAATGAGTTATTTCAGTAGAGAATATTTTTCCCTTTTTCAGTTTTATCAGGGAGAATTATTACAGTTTGACTGCACATACACATTATATTGCATGTAAATACATACATACAATATACTGTACATTTTTTAGTTTACATATATGTACTGATGATTGTTTCTAAGAAAAGATTAGAGCTTTAATTTTTTAAACTTACATAGTTATCAAAGGAATAAAGCCAACCACAAAATAAGAATCAACAGGATGTGGTAATCCAATTATAAAGGACAGTCAAATGTGCTTACATATCAGTATAGAATATTTTTTGAACCTTGCTTCTTTTAAGGGAGATAAGACCTCCAGAGCCAGCTTGTCCTCTCTACATTTCTGGGGAGAATTCCCCTGGGCAGTCATGAAATTTTAAACTTTTGTTTGTTTGTTTGAGGATGAAAAAACAGCCCTTTGATGTACTAATGTGCACACACAGACACACACAATACTAGTAATTTTTTTGAAATTAGATCATTTTTCTTGGGGATTATTCTTGCCTTTTGCTGTTTTACAGGTACAATTTCAACAGATGGGGGGAAATGTACAGATAAAGAAGGAGAATGGGAAGTTATTTTCCTGTTAAGCTGAGAAAAGAGAGCAAATAGGTTAAAGAAACTCATAGTGCTGTCGCTGAAAAGTCATTTCAAGTTCCACTCAGCTCAATAGAAAATGCTGCACAATCTGGGGCTCTGAGCTGCTTGGAATGTTGGAATAGGCATTTGGCTGTCAAACACTCAGATGAACTTGTGTGTGTGTGATTCAAACTGAAAAGCTAACCAGTCTTACAGAACTGATTAAGAAGCCAATCAGTGGGATGAGTGAGGCAGCTAGAGCCTGGTGCAGGGAGGGCTTCCTTCTAGCACATTGTGACCTGGGTTTCTACAGCAAATGCTCCCCTTTTGTCTCGAGTCAGTAGTTTGAAAAGCCTGGTACTTACTTGGGGGAAAACATTGTGGAAAATAAGCCCCAGTGTGGATGGTTTCTCTGTTTCCATTAACTCACCAACCTCCCCAAGTCAGGATCAATCTCACAAACTGGGTGAAGGTGGATTTCATCACCACACCTTTCAGAGACTGGCTTAAACTCTGACAAAATCCTGCTCTTGTGTGCTTGTATGTTTTCTATAGGTGAGACAATTAATAGTTCAAAGTGTAAGCTTTCTTTTCTTTCCTATTTTGCTTGATAGGTTAAATATGTGTAATGAATTCTGTTTTTTGGACCTCATAATGAAACGATCCTGCTAAAGAAGTTTTTTTTTTTTCTTTTTGTATTGTTTCCATTAATTTGTTTCAGTTAATGTTAGTCGTTTAGCTCAGTGATATCTGAGTTTCATCACATAATGTACATAGTGGAGCATGTCCCCATCCAATATACCAATGTTTATAAGTTATAAATATGTTCTATCTTTAGCTAATAGCTTAAGGCACAATTGGCCCTTAGGGTGAGGTTTATCATCAATGATAGTACATTTATTTTCAGTTTTGGTATTTTTTACATTTAAAAAAGTTAACATCTTTATTGTGGTATGATTCCTGTACAGTAAACTACACATATTTCAGGTGTACAATTTGATAAATTTTGATAGATGTATACACCAATGAAACCACCACTACAATCAAGATAGCTAACATTCCATCACTCCCCAAAAAAGTGCAGATTTTGAATTCTCAATTTATCCCTTCCACTCTCTTTACCCCTTAGTAACCATAAGTTTATTCTCTATGTCTATGAGTCTATTTCTATTTTGTAGATAAGTTTACTTGTGTCCTTTTTTTTTTAAGATTCTACATATAAGTGATAGCATATGGTATTTTTCTTTCTCTTTCTGGCTTACTTCACTTAGAATGACGATCTCCAGGTCCATCCATGTTGCTACAAATAGCATTATTTTATTCTTTTTTACGGCTAAGTAGTATTCCATCATATATGTATACCACATCTTCTTTTTTTTTTTTACATTTTTATTGATTCATAATCATTTTACAGTGTTGTGTCAAATTCCAGTGTTCAGTTGGTTTTTATGGCTGAGTAGTATTCCATTGTATAAATATACCACATCTTCTTTATCTAGTCATCTATTGATGGACATTTGGGTTGTTTCCATGTCTTGGCTCTTATAAATAGTGCTGCTATGAACATAGCAGTGCATGTGTTTTTTAAATTATATTTTCCTCTGGATATATGCCTAGGAATGGGATTGCTGGGTCATATAGTAAGTTTATTTTTAGTTTTTTGAGGAATCTCCCTACTGTCCTCCATCGTGGCTGCACCAATTTACATTCCCACCAACAATGTAGGAGGGTTCCTTTTTCTTCACACCCTCTCCAGCATTTATCATTTGTGATAAATTTATCATTTTTAATGATGGCCATTCTGACTGGTGTGAATTGATATCTCGTTGTTTTGATTTGCATTTCTCTAACAATTAGTGATGTTGAGCATCTTTTCACGTGCTTTTTGGCCATCTGGATGTCTTCTTTGGAGAGACAATTACAGTACATTTGAAAATCTATTGATTATCTGGTTTGTTTTATTGAAATTTTTGACCAGTCTAATTAGATAATCATGATTTTAACCTCATAATGTAGCTGTCAAAGAGCTTAAACTAGGAGGTGGAGTTCTATCACCCCATTTTCTTATTGATCCCTCCTGCACATATCATCAATATCATCTCCATTTTGCATTTCGCTGTAGGAATCTTCTTAAGTTTTCTGTCCATTGGTGGGTTTTGGTTTGATTAATACAAGACATTACTATCTGCAAACCTGCTAACCAAGCACAAGTAAATTGCGGAAGGTACACTCAGTTCTGACCTGTGAGACTTTTCATTCCCCTCAAGGTACCTCATGGACTACATAGGACACGTGCCAATTGACAAATAACAAGGGAGAGGGATTCAGGGATGATCATGTATTAATTATATGCAACTTGCTTTTTTCTTATTATTTCTTATGTTCCTTTCCTGAACTCCAGTGGATTGTCCTGTGCATACCAGGAGGGCATGTAATGGCTTTCAAGACTGTGTCTGAATCCTGCAGCCATTTGCTGACTATGAGGACCTAGCAGATACACCACGTCGGGGAGGCTTGGGGACCTTGTCTTAGGAAGGGGAGCTATGGAACCAGCAGGATGAGTAGCTGTGAGGTGACCAAATTCCTGATGTGAAAATGGTTTCAAAAAGGAACTTATTGTATGTCAAGTGTCAAAGGCAATGTTCACAAACATCACAATTTTGACAGGTATTCTCTTCCCTATCATGTGAACTAATTTTTTTCTTCTGCCTGATGCTCTGACTTTAAATATGGCATTTTAATTAAGTGGTACTGTGTTCTACACATAGTAAGCACTCATATTTGTTGAACAATAGTGTTTAATGTCAATTTGTATTGCTCGGCTGTTTTTGAAATTAGCAGTAAAAGGCTTAATGGTGTTTCTCTCTCTTTAAAATCTTATGTCTTTTTAAACTCAACAGCTTTTGATTTATCTCTGTTGCATGAATACATTTGCTATATTCTGCAATGATCTTCATCACCCACCAGGCCAACCATAAGCCCCCTGAAAGCAGGGCTGGCTCTAGGGCACTTCTGAATTCCTGTATCAGCCAGGAAAATTCTGGGCACAGAATGGGTACTAAAACAAAACTTTAAATCAGAGGGTGAAAAATGGCCATGCATGAGAAAATTCAGCCCTGAGTCCTGCAGTGTTAAATTTTTTTCATTAGTTACCAATATTTAAAAATCAGGAGATGCTGCATAAAGAGCCAGATTCCCAACTTTTTTTTAAAAAAGAGAAGATCTGGAAGACCTAGACGTAGCCTGCATCCCTGCATGGCAACTGTCAGCTGGAGATAACCTGCAGCTGCCCTTCTTGACTGGACAGGCACTCTTCCCGTTGTCCCTGTCCATTCCACTCCCTGCAGGGTCCTGGTTATAAGACTGACTTTCAGGTGGTCATTTATTATCACACTTGTCCTTTTGGTTTTATAATAGGACAATTAAGAGGAAAATGGATGATTTATTGAACTTATTTATGCTTTTGATGCCTACTTATTTCCTCTCTTATGCCCAAGGCTGCTTTATACTGATCATAGTGGCAGCAGGGTAGGCCAGAGCACTGGAAATTTAATGCACCTAGAAGTAGCCCACAACCAAGAACAGATGAGAAGCTAATGGGTAGGAGGTCCAGCCTCCTTGACTCTTAGGTGGATTTCTCTGAAACATGTTCCTTTTTCATCTCCCAGAGAGCCCCCAGCAAGTTGAGCCCACAGTTGCCCACAGTGCTTGGTAGCATGCCTTTTATTGGCTCCCTTCCCTTCTTGTTCTACATGTTCACCCCCCCGCCCCATACCCCCAACCCGGGCATCCTAGGATCACCTCCCAAAGAAACCACTTGTTCTCAAGCCTTTGTCTCAGATTTTGCCTCTCAGGAAACTCAGACTAAGCTCCCTTATTTCTATCAGAAGTAAAGGGAAGATTTTTGAGAATCACATGTTTCAAGAAAATGGAAGTGAGATTATTTCTTCATTAGCATATTGAACATGTAGGACTAGTCTTTATTTGGACAAGTTGTGTTATGTTGAAAGAACATACTCAGGGCACTTTACTTATATTGCATTTCTATATGCATCTGAGTTTTCAAACTTTGCTTTAATAGGATAACAACTGAATGAATAAAAGTTTTAAAATCTAAATTAACTATCACTCTTCTTAAACACTCTTGAAGGTTTCTGATCTTTAATAAAGCTTCTGGGATTGAATAAACGATACAATCTGAAATTCATTGAAACCTCCTCTTTTGTAAAACTCGCACCAAGGCCAGTTTCCTGTAAACAAATGCTTACCAAGAGCATGACCAAAGCAGTCACTGGAGTTCCAGGACATGGAGTATTTCTTCACGTCTGCTATGTCTAATTATTGAGTTGGGTAGTGAAGCCGTTTGAAGCCCTCCCTGGCAGACCACTGGGTCTGGGAGAGATCATTTCATACATTTTGTGAGCTGTAGAGAGAGAGAAAAAATAAGAAGAAAAAAAATGTAGCTGTAATTCGGAACCAAAACATGTCCCACTTTTCACTGTGTTTTCCTAAAGGCAATTAAATGAGTTAGAACTAGCTCAATATAAGCGTCCATGATTTAGAGGTACAGTCTTAAAGAGGGGAGCCTGGCCTCAGATATATATTAATGATCACAATTTAGTCAAAACTGCAGCTGCTATGTTGTGACTCAGAGATTTTCCTCTCTTTTCTTTTTCTACTGCTGCTGACTGCCTTGCTCTTTTTCCTTTTTTCATGGAGTTTATCAAGTGTCTTCTCTGAACTTAGGCATGTAAGTGACCAGGTGTATATCTGGTGACACTTAAGAATAGCCAATATCTTTTTCTTTAGTTCCTTCACAAATCACCTGTTTCACAGGCCAGATAGGCCACCTCCAATAGTCAGAAGTGTAAAATATGTTATCAGAAGGGTAAAATATGTTAAGTTCCATCTAAGTTCAGTAAGAAATTTCGGAGATTGATTGCTCATGTCTGCTGTGCGTGGAGGAGTGGTCACTCATGTACTGCACATTTGTCATTTGTGCTATAGACAGAGGTGACACACTGTGGGCAGCATCTGATACACAATCATGTTATGTTTAGCTAGGACGCTACTAGTCCACAATGTACATGTGTTTAAAAATATGTACTGCCAGCATTTAAACATCAAAGTTTACATTTCAAAAAAAATCTGGTTTCTGTTGAAATCTGGAAGACCTAGTGAGAGTGAATCCACATGGCCAGGTGGCAACAATTGCAGAGGTTAAGGGGTGCCTGTGCTCATGCTGTTCCCAGCTCACCACAGTGGTCTCTGCTCCATATTATTTTCTCAGATCTGTACCTGTTGATGCCCTGTGAGCATTTAAGTTTGTGAATATAGATCCATGCTCATGCAAAGACCATTTCTAGTGAGTTTTCTCTCCTCCCAGAAAAGGCAGTTCGACCCAGCTAAGATGCAACTGACCTTGGAAGCAGAAGGTTTGCTTTCACATTTAAAGGTTGGCTTGGTTTTCAGAAAGTCACTTAAACTGTTAATTCCTTGGTCTCCTCAGTTGTAAAGTGAAGAGAACCATTCCTTGGACAGTTGTTTGGCAATCAAATGTGATGGTGTATTTGAAAGTGTCATAAAGTGCTATGTGTAAGGTCACAGATTAGTAATGATAGCATTAAAGGCCACAAGAACTCTTTTTTTGTTGTTTAAAAGATGTTATCAATCTTTTAGTTAACTAAGAACTGTCCTTCATTTAAAGGAAATGATACAATTTCATATCGAAACTTCCTTCTCAAGAAGTGGGATGAGTATGTAACATTGATTTAGCATATGATCTTCAACAAAAATAAAGTTTACATGGTTCACCTGGAAATAAAATGCATGTGAGATTTATCATATTAGTCAATGTGATTCTCCATGGGTCACCAGTACTATAGCTAAAAACAAAACAACATAATGAAAAGTTGAATAAATCAGTCAAGTTTCTAATTATCCTGATTAAAAAAAAAGACAAATGAGATGTAACTTTCCAGACAAACCCATTCAATAACCGTGATCACATTAGATTTTATTCTAATTAAAAATGTTTTATTCTAACAAAAAATGTTTAGACCATCACATAATATCGTCTTCAACACAGTGAATTTCATTTTGTTAAAGAAAAAAATAATAGAAAGCAAGTAGTTGTTAAATTTTCTTAGTTCTTCATAGCATATGTTGTATAAAATTAGTTTTGCATACACACACACACACACACACACACACATTCCCCCAGAGTTAAGGAAAATCATGAGTATTCCTAGCAAAGGAGATAAATGAGTGCCAAGCAAAATGAATGAAAAAAGAAAATCTAGACACAGCATCCTGAATTTTAGAACACCAAATATTATGAAAAGATTTTTAAATTAATTAATTCTTTTTACTCTGAACACATAACACAAGAACCTATTATTTTATACATAATAAAAATAGTGAAGAAAACCTAAATTGTTTTCATAATAAGGAAAATTGCATTCAATCAGAAGGGCTTTTTATTTTTAAATTTATTTTTGACACCAAGAATGGAAGGAAGATAGAAAATGAGCAGAAAGCAAAACATTTTATTAAGGAAATTTCTTTTTCTTTCTTTGCAAGAACAGCAGAGTATAGGATTGTAACTTTTGCCATTAACAAGGAAAATAAGTCACTGAGCAGAGGCAACTGACATGGGAGCCCCTCCTTGGGCCTGATGTTGACTTTTGCCACTGCAGTGGGTTTACAGAATTCTGGCTGGCAACCTGGCAAACCGATAAGTCTTGGTTACTGGCAACTTATTCAGGCAAATAAAAGAGAGTGGTTAGTCTTAAGACATGTATAAAATTCCATGGATCCTAAATTTGACTCTGGATAAGTGAGAATGTCAGCATCCAAAGAAATGCATGACGTTAATGCTGGTCTCATCTATTAAAACAAATGATATGAAATTGCCATTTTTGTAAGTCAGAATGGCCGAATATTGGCAATTGCATATGATTCCAACTTGTCTTAGTGTATTTAGGCTGCTATAACAGAATATCACAACTGTGTGCCTTTTTTTTTTCAAATTGAAGTATAGTCAGTTATAATGTGTCAATTTCTGGTGTACAGTATAATGTCCCAGTCATGTGTGTGTGTGTGTGTGCGCGTATTTGTGTATATATGCATTTTTGTATTCTTTTTCATTAAAAGTTATTGCAAGATATTGAATATAGTTCCCTGGGCTATACAGAAGGAATTTGTTTTTATCTATTTTTACATATAGTGGTTAACCTTTGCAAATCTCAAACTCCCAAATTTGTCCCTTCCCACCCCCTTTCCCTTGGTAACCATAAGATTGTTTACTATGTCTGTGTGTCTTTTCAACAATAGAAATGTATTTCTTACATTCGAGAGTCTGTACAATTCATAGTCTCGTGAAATCCCACGTCCTGTTTCATAGTGGTCATCTTCTAGCTGGAGTCTCTTATGGCAGGAGAGGCCTCTTTCACAAGGACACTAATCCCATTCATGCGGAGTCCATACTCATAACCTAATCATCTCCCAAAGACCCCCACTTCCTAATATCGTTACACGGGGATTAGGATTCCAACATACTGATTTTAGGGGAACTCAAAGACTGAATATTAACCTCTGTGAGTAACATACGGAATATTAAAACAAAACTATATATAAATTTTGTATCCTGCTACTTTACCAAATTCACTCGTGATTTCTAGTAGTTTTCTTGTGGTATCTTTAGGATTTTCTATGTATAGTATCATGTAAAAAAAAAAGTATCATGTCATCTGCAAACAGTGACAGTCTTACTTCTTCCTTTCCAACTTGGATTGCTTTTATCCCTTTTACTTGTCTGATTGTCATGGCTAGGACTTCCAATATTATGTTGAATAAAAGTGGCAGAAGTGAGCATCCTTGTCTTTTTTTTTTTTTTTGATCTTAGAGGAAATTGTTTCAGCTTTTCACCCTTGAGTATGATGTTAGCTGTGTGTTTGTTACATATTGTCTTTATTATCATGAGGTGTCTTCCCTCTATGCCCACTTTGTGGAGAGTTTTTATCATAAATGTATGTTGAATTTTGTCAAAAGCTTTTTCTGCATCTATTGAGATGATCATATAGTTTTTATTCTTCAGCTTGTTAGTGGTTTATCACACTGATTGATTTATGGATACTGAACCAATCTTGCATTCCTGGGATAAATTCTTCTTGATCATGGTGTATGATCCTTTTAATATATTTTTGAATTTGGTTTGCTAATATTTTGTTGAGGATTTTTACGTCTATGTTCATCAGTAATATATTGGCCTGTAACTTTATTTTTTTGTGATATCTGTCTGGTTTTGGTATTGGGGTGATGCTGGCCTCATAGAATGAGTTTGAAATTGTTACTTCCTCTACAATTTTTTTGGAATAGTTTGAGAAAGAGGTGTTCACTCTTCTCTAAATGTTTGGCAGAATTCATCTGTGAAGCCATCTGATCCTGGACTTTTGTTGGGAGTTTTTAAGTTACTGATTCAATTTTATTACTGGTAATTGGTCTATTTGTATTTTTTATTTCTTCTTGGTTCAGTCTTGGGAGATTATACCTTTCTAAGAATTTGTCCATTTCTTCTAGGTTGTTCATTTTATTGACATATAGTTGCTCAATTCCATTCCTGGGTATATATCAAAAAAATACTATTTCAAGAAGATACATATGCCCCAATGTTCATAGCAGCATTACTTACAATTGCCAACATATGAAAGCAACCTAAGTGTCCATCAATAGATAAGTGGATAAAGAAGATGTGGTATCTATACACAATGGACTACTACTCGGCCATAAAAAAGAATGAAATTTTGCCAATTACAACAACATGGATGGACTTGGAGGGTATTATGCTAAGTGAAATAAGTCAGACAGAGGAAGACAAATACTGTAGCACATCACTTATGTGTAAAATCTAAAAAATACAAAACAGTAGTGAATATAACAAAAAAAAAAAAAAGAAGAAGCCAACTCACAGATATAGAGGACAAACTAGATGTTACCAGTGGGGAGAGGGAAGGAAGGAGGGGGCAACAGAAGGGTAGGGAATTAAGAGGTTCAAACTATTATATATAAAATAAACTACAAGGATATATTGTACAACGTAAGAAATACAGCCAATATTTTATAACAACAATAACTGAAGTATGACCTTTAAAAACTGTGAATCACTGAAGTGTACACCTGTAACTTATACAATAATTAAATATAATTAATTAATTAATTTAAAAAACAAAATTAAATAGACAACTAAGAGCTGACTTTGCCGCCTTGACATGGGAAGAAACAAGGCTGAATCAGACCTGGACTCTGCCCTCCAGAAAACACTCCTTTTCAAGTTTGGCCAAAAGAAGGCCCATGGCCGAGCTCAGCAGTCATAGTGGCAGAGAAGCTAATCTTGTCTGAGGCAATCTAGGAAGGCCTGCTAGAGAAAGTAAACTGTGTACTGGTCTTGAAATTAGAGCAAGAGTGTGGAGTAGGGCTGAGTGAGGGTGGTGATGGTAAACATGTGTTTCTCCTTTAAATCCTGTTATTAACCTCTAAATACATTTATTTCTGGTTATCTGGCTTGGCAATACTTAAGTCCGTAGAGCCTGGGAATATTTGGAAGAAAGGAAAGATGATTTTAGTCAGTTATCCCAGATCCTAAGTCTGTGGGAGAACATCTGTATGTTTGTCAGCTTAAGAGTATCAATATTAAAGGAAAATTGAGGTGGAATATAGTGACCAGGAAGAGGGTACAGACAGACTGAGAGATAAATCAGTGCCTATATTGGTCACAGACAAGTGTACAGAGCATATATTATAAACCCATTCACATTTCTACTTGCTCACCTTTCCCCCTAGATTTAATCTTTAGGAGCTGACAGCATAGACGAGAACTTAGATTTGTTTTTATCTGACAGTCTGAGATGTGGCTGCAGTTTAACTTTTTCATTTTGACTGAACTAAAAATGACTCATGTGCATTTCCACCTCAGCAGCCAGGGATCACTTTGATAGTATCTTCAATTTTTTTTGTACCCTTTTCCACCGGGGGTTAGTGCCAGGGCTCTAGCAAGGATAGCAATTTGTTATAGCATGAAAAAAAGAGTCTATAAATCCTTACGGACTTGCATATTAGAATTTAACTGCATGGGTAAGGGCAAGAAGTTGTAGAATCAATGATAAGAATAAATAAAGAACAGCGGGTGGTCTAAATTGATATTGATATTGACATTGTACAATGCCAGCTATCTCTACCTGATTATACTTGTCCTAACCCTAGAGGGATCCGAGCATCACTTACATTGTGTTGAGAAGAGAGTTTGAAGAGTATCAGTTTTGAATATGTTATATATTATTTCCACTGTGCACCAAGGTGGAAATGAATGTCCCCAATGCTATAATTCATGTTTTAGTTTCTAGTCTCTTAAAGATGTAGAGATTTTCTTTGCTTGAAAACAGGCGGGAATTTCAGACAAAGCTAGGCTATCATTGATAATGTGCTTAGTGTCAGTCAAAATAAATCCACGGTGAGAATTCTAGGCAGATTGACTTTTTCTGCAAAAAATTAAAATTTCCAGTTGGAAACAAAGAATGATGGTATAGAGGGCCCGAGGAAAGATTCCCCTGATATTTCTAGAAAAGACTGTGTAATTCTAGTCATTTATTAAGAATTTCTGAAATGAAATCCCTGCACAGACCTGCATGAGAGGGTGTTGGTTAGAGATGTCTGGGCCCTTTAGGGATTGCTGTAACACCAGTGTGAACTGCATAAATTCAACATGGCCTGGGTATGGCTGTGAGCCAGCTTTTCTCCTTTCACAAGTTTAATTGAGGAAGAAACTGCTGGAAAGGCAAAGGTTTAACTTGGTCATTGGGAAATTAGAAAGTATTTTTAGTTTTCTGATGCCCCTCAATCATGATTTCCTTTGTCGTCTGTTCAGTTGTAAAGCAGACCATTCCATCTACCAGAAGCTGGAAACAAACCTGTCTGTCACATTTGATAGCAGTTTGAAATTAGTGGTAGATTGGATTTGGAATTAAGTAGTCATGTGAATGATCAGCCTGCACAAACAGATCTCTCATGCAAAGCAATGAACTTTCTGTTGGATTTATGAGATGAGGCTGAGGCAATGCATCCCCAGACCATGGCATTGCTGCTTGATGGAATACTCATTTCCTATTTGAGTTTCATTTTTCCTGCTGCAGTTTATCAGCATCTGCCTATTTTACAGGCTCGGGCTCCTTGAGGCACTGAACAAAGCATTGTGTTCTCTGAGGAAGATTATCCTGGAGGCAGTGCAATTCAGAGGTTCAGAAACCCTATTCCACCTTTGGGTAGGGGGAAATGGACTCCAAGAATTCTGCCACAATGAAGTCTTATGAGAAAGCATACAGTAATATGGATTGACTACTATGGAAAAAAAATTCTAAGAGCATAGATCATCTAGATTCTTTCTTCTATGATGAGTTTTTGAAACAAATGTGTTGTTTGGTGACTTAACCTTTCTGCTACATTTCACAGGAAAATCTGGGGATTACTGTTTGATGCTGACACTCATTAAAATGTTATTGCAGTTAATGGATGAGGTTGTGTAAATCCTCAGAGAAGATGTCTGTGAGCATTGGGCAGTCAAATTGGGGAACTAGGTCTTTGAGAAAAAAAATGGTTTATCTGGGCTTTGTGTGTGTGTAAAGAGGGGTGGAGAGGCACCACAGATACATTTTTATTAGTTATAATTAGCATACAGTATTATATTAGATCCAGATGTACAATGCAGTGATTCCCTATTTTTATGCGTTATGAAATGATCACTGCAATAAGACCAGTGATCATCTATCACCATACAAAGTTGTTACGATATTATTGATATATTTCTTATGTATACATTACATCCTCCTGACATTTATCTTATAGTGCAAGTTTGTACCTCTTAATCTCCTTCACCTATTTTGCCCATCCTCTCACCCCTCTCCCTTTTAGCAACTACCAGTTTGTTCTCTGAGTGTTTCTGTTTTGTTTTGTTTTTTTAAATTCCATATATAAGTTAAATCATACATTCTTTTTTTTCTCTGACTTATTGCATTTAGCATCATACCCTCCAGGTCCACTTGCCACTAATGGCAAGATTTCATTCTTTTTCATGACTAATATTCATATATATATATATATATATATATATACATATATATATATATGTATGTATGTATATGTGTGTATATATATATATATATATATATATATATATATATATATATATATAAAATCACATCTTCTTTATCCATTGATCTATTGTTGAACACTTAGGTTACTTTCATATCTTGGTTATTGTAAATAGTGCTACGATAAACATAGGGGTATATATATCTTTTTGAATTAAGTTTTTTCATTTTCTTTGGTAAATACCTAGAGTGGAATTGCTGGATCATGCAGTAGTTCTATTTTTAATTTTTAAGGAAGCTCCATGTTGTTTTCCATAGTGGCTTCACCAATTTACACTCCCACCAGCACTACACGTGGGTTCCCTTTTTTCCACATTCTTGGTAACACTTGTTGTTTGTCCTTTTGATAATAGCCATTCTGACAGGTGTGATAGGATATCTCAATGTGGTTTTGATTTGCATTTTCCTAATGATTAGTGATGTTAAGCACCTTTTCATGTGTCTGTTGGCCATCTGTATGTCTTCTTTGGAAAAATGTCTTTTCAGATCTTCTGTTCATTTAAAACATTTTTTTGATATTGAGTTATATTAGTTCTTTATACATTTTAGATATCAACCCCTTGTCAGATACATCATTTACAAATATTTTCTCCCATTCAGTAGGTTAACTTTTTGTTTTGTGGGTGTGTTTTTGTTTTGTTTGTTTGGTTTTGTTTTGGGTTTTTCTATTTTTGCTGTACAAAACCTTTACCTGTGAGGTAGTCCCAGTTGTTTATTTTTGCTTTTGTTGGTCTTGCCTGAGTTTACATATCCAAACAAATATTGCTAAGACCAGTGTCAAAGAGGTAATCACCTACGTTTTATTCTAGGAGTTGTATGGTTTTAGGCCTTAAATTTAAGACTTTAACCCATTCTGATATATTTTTGTGGTTCAGTCCTTATTTATCCTTTTGTAAGTAGCTGTACAGTTTTCCAAACACCAGTTGTTAAAGAGACTGTCTTTCCCCAATTCTAAATTCTTGCCATTTTTGTCTTGGATTAATAGGCCATATGAGCATGGAACTATTCTGTTCCATTGATCTGTGTGTGTATTTTTGTGCCAGTTCCATAGCGTTTGTAGCTTTGTAGTATAGTTTCATGCCTAGGGACATGATAATTTCAGGTTTGTTCTTCTTTTTTAAGACTGCTTTGGCTATTTGGGGTCTTTTGCAATTGTATACACATTTTAAGATTATTGTTTCTAGTTCTATGAAAATGCCACTGGGGTTTTGATATAGACTGCATTGAATCTGTAAATTGCTTTCATTAGTATAGACACTTTAATGGTATTGACTTTTCCAATTCATGAGCATGATATATCCCTTTATTTGTGTTTTCTTCAATTTCTTTCTTCAATGTCGTAGTTTTCAGAGCTGTCCTTTCACCTCTTTGATTACATTTATTCCTACATATTTTATTATTTTTGATTCAATTGTAAATGGGATTGTTTTTTTCTTTTCTCTTTCCAATAGCTTGTCATTAGTGTATAGAAATGTAATAGACTTCTGTATATTAATTTTGTTTCCTGCAACTTTACTGAATTCATGTACATATATGCATAACTAGGATATTGTGCTGTATACCAGAAATTGACAAAATATAACTGACTGTATTTCAATAAAAAGGAAAAAAAAACTAAAACCACCCCCAAAAAGGCCCCCCAAACTTTGCTGAATTCATTTATTAGTTCTAATAGTTCTTTGGTGAAGTTTTGGGATCTACAAATAGTGACAGTTTTACTTTTTCCTTTCCAATTTTGATGTTTGTTCTTTCTTCCTTCCTTTCTTCCTTTCTTCCCTTCTTCCCTTCTTCCTTTCTTCCTTTCACCTAATTGCTCTGATGAGGACTTCAATACTATGTTGAGTAAAAGGGGAAAGAGTGGGCATCCTTGTCTTGATTTTGATCTTAGGGGAAAAGTTTTTAGTTTTCCAGCATTGAGTATGATGTGAGCTGTGGCTTTGTTATATATGGACTTTGTTATGTTGAGGTATATTCTATATATACCCACTTCCTGGAGAGTTTTAATTATAAATGGATGTTGAATTTTGCCAAAAGCTTTTTCTGCTTCTATTGAGATGATCATGTGGTTTTTATTCTTCATTTTTTAATATGGTCTATCACACTGATTGACTGATTTGTGAATATTGAACATCCCTTCATTTCCAGTCTATTTGTGTGTTTAGATCTATAGTAAGTCTCTTGTAGGTAGCATATAGATGGGTCCTGTTATTGTTTTTTTTTTTAATCCATTCAGCTACCCTATGTATTTTGATTAAAGTATTCAGTACATGTACATTTAAAGTAATTATTTATAGGTGTGTACTAACTGCCATTCTGTTAATTGTTTGCTTGTTTTTGTAATCTTTTTTTCTGTTTTCTCTTGTTTCTTCCCTTGTGGTTTTGTGGATTCCTTTAATGTTATGTTTGGATTCCGTCCTCTTTATTTTTTGTGTATCCGTTGCAGGGTTTTGGTTTATGCTTACCATGAGGTTCATATAGATTGATTTGTATATACAGCCATCTATTTTAAGCTGATGGTTGCTGAAGTTCAAAACCATTCTAAAAGCACTGTATTTTCACTCTTGCATCCATTTTGTTTTCAATGTCGTATTTTACATCTTTTTTATTTTGTATATCACTTAAACACTTAACTAGAATTATAGTTGACTGTACTCAAATTTTATCTTTCAGCTTTCACACTAGCTTTTTAAGTGACTGATCCACTACTTTTATTATATTAGTCTTTGCCTGTATGAATTTTCCTTCCATATGTTTTCTTATTTCTAGTTGTGGCTTTTTCTTTTCTCCTTAATGAAGCCTTTAAACATTTCTTGTAATGCCAGTTTAGTGTTGATGAACTTCTTTAGTTTTTCTTTGTCTAGGAAACTCTTTCTCTGTCCTTTAATCCTGAATAATAACCTTGCCAGATAGAGTATTTTAGGTTGTAAGTTTTTTTTTTTCTTTCAGCATTTTAAATACATCTTGCCACTCCCTTCTGGCCTGTAAAGTTTCTGCTGAAAAATCAGCCAATAATCTTATGGGGTTTCCTTTGTATGGGATTTTCTGTTGCTGCATTTAAAGCGCTTTCTTCACCTCTAACTTTTGCATTTTGATTATACTACATTTTGGTGTGGATCTCCTTGGGTTCATCTTGTTTGGGATTCTCTGATTTTTGTAACTGAATGTATGTTTCCTTCACTATATTAGGGAAATTTTCACCCATTATATTTTTAAATAAGTTTTCTGTCCTTTTTTCTCTTCTTCTGAGACCTCTGTGATGCAAATGTAAGTACACTTGATGTTATCCCACAGGTCTCTTAAACTCTCCTCATTTAAAAAAATTCTTTCTTCTTTTTGCAATTTTGATGGGATGGTTTCCACTATTCTTCTTCCAGGTATCAGTTCTATATTATCTAATCTGCTGTTGTTTTCCTCGAGTATTATTTTTTTATTGAAGTTATTTTATTCTTAAGTTCTGCTTAATTTTGTTGTTATATTTTTAAGTCTCTGTTGACGTTCTCACCAAGTTCCTCTATTCTTTTCCTGAGTTTGATGAATACCCTTATCACCATTTCTCTGAACTCCTTATCAAGTAAATTACTTATCTGTTTCATAGGGTTTTTTTCCTGGGGTATTTTTTTTTCTCTCATTTGGAATTTATTCTTCTGTCTCCACATTTTGCTTGACTTTAGGTCTTTGCTCATTACGTGGGAACACAGAGCACTATACCCAAGGCTGCCTTGGTGGGGTGGCTGGGGCTGGACTAGACTTGGTCTGGGGGCAGTTCCTCAGGAGCACTTTGCCTGAGACTGACTTGGCAGGGTGAGGAGCCACATTACTTTTTAAAGATGCAAAGGGAACTGCCCACCCCAGTCTGTAAGCAGTTTCAGACCTACTTGGAAACATATAATGTCCCTCTCTGACTCCAGGTATTTATCAGGAATGCTGGATCAGAGTGGTTATTCCTGAGGTTCATTTTAGCTTCATTTCCTAGAAACTGAATTTAATGTTTAAGGGAAAGTGCTAGAGAGTCTCAGATTTGCTGATGGCCAAGTCAGGGAAAGGAGAGCTAGCTGGTGGCAGACTCAAAGAGGATTTTAGGGAAAGAAGAGTAGTCAGGCACTTTGCTTTGTGTCCTGATTCAAATCATAACATAGGCCCAGCACAATGCCCACAACAAGGTATGATTCATTGCATGTAAAATAAAATATGAATAAGAAAGTCATTGAGAAGCTATTTTCTTATAAATCCTAACCAGTGTTGGTGACAATAATGACAATATTGTTATTTGACATTACTGAGAAACTAGTCTGGGTCAGGTCCTGGGCTAAATATTTTACATGCATTATCTGCTTTAATCTTTACAGGCACACACAATCTATAAAGTCCGTGAAGCCATTTTCCCCTCTATGATGAAACAGACAGTAAAAAGTTTGAGTCACCCACCTGAGGTCACATAGCTGATACAAAAGGAATCAGAAGGAACCAAGACTTTGGGACCATGCATGCTCATGACCATCATGCTCCAGTGCCATATCTTGAAGTTCCTACTGGGGTGGCCTATATATGAAAATTTCTACTTCTCTGCAATGCAAGATTCATAGGAGCATGCTCACTGCTGTGTCCCCAGAATCTGGTGCAGTGCCTGGGACATAGCACACATTCATTAATGCCTATTGACCAGATGTTGGAAGAATGCAGAACTTCTGTTGTGCAATGGAAAGCTCCCAGTGGACATGGCTGTGTTGGAAGACTCTGCCTTTTTACCTTAGCTCAAGGACAGAGCTCTCCCTGAAACAGAAACTGTTGGTGTCCTTCCCAGAACCTTTTTATCTGGCCAGCACACCCACTCCCCATCTGTTGTGGGCATTGGATGGTAATGGCTCATGCCTGAACTCTTTTCAGGAAGATTATCCTCAGCTGATAGGAGCTGTCTTGCCTGGTGATGTCTGGGGAGTTAGGCACTGCCACCTCCCTACCAGCCCTCACGGGGATGGATCTAGGAAACATCTGTAGTGCATTCACACTCTAGACCACGCCCTACAACCAGGTTAAAAATAGTATTTTCCTAAAAACACATCATTGTTGTGCTTCTTCTCCTGTCATTTCCTGACAACCTTTCCTGGGAACATCCCTCCATAAATCACTTATATAAGAATCCTCATCTCAGTCTTTGCTTTTAGGAAATACGGATACCCTAGAATTGAAAATGTGAAAGGAAAGTATCGGTATCTCCTACCACCTTTCTCTCATATTCATGAAATACTCTAGCGTATTTCTGGACATTCTGCTGAGGCCAACTGGGGTGGGGGTTTTTTGCCTGGAATCAAATTAAACTTTACATGTGAAAACCCCAGTCTCTCTGTTTTTATCAGTCAGTAAAGAGATCTAAAATTCAGAAACTGAATAGAATTTGTAGAATACCACAATATATTGAAGATGTGGGTATCTTGGTCTAGGATGGTGAGCTAGATCTGGTAATAGTCCTGACAACAATCTCAACATGAGCTCTTGCTACAGGCTGAGACTTGTGTCTGCCACATCAGAGAAGCTTAATTATCTAAAAGCACCACTCAGAAGAGCCTTTATAAAGTTCCTGTGGAAGAAAGATGTTGTTGCCACCAGCTTGTGTCCTCAAGACCAGCTTTTGTTGTCACTGACAAGGTTGGATTAGCAGGTTTGGATCCTGTCCAGATTCATCAAGATCTTAAAGATTTTGAAGTATTTACTGGACCTTTGTACTAATAAACACAAAGTGTCCAAAATAAGGGAGGAGTAATCCCACTTTGCCTGGTGGTGTTCAGATGCCAGAGGAAGCAGTATAGTCATTTAGAGAAGCATCAATTAAGTTGGTGATTGACAACCTGGATGAGGAAGCATCAGGAGGAAGAGGGCCTAGAAATCATGCCACCTGAAAGGCTAAAGATACTGTGACTCTTTTTAAAAAGAGACATCATTGGGGTTCTACCAAAAGCAGTCTTCGTGTTTTGAAAAGGTGGCCACGTAGCTGCAGAAAAGGTGGAAGCTACACAGAAATTATGCTATCCTAACATCAGAAATGTTTCTAACAAACAAAACCATTCAAGTACTTGAATTCCCATCACTGAGTTGTTGGAGCTGAGGCCTGAGGTTCATCCATCCCAATGAATAACAAGACAGTGTGTGTCTCTGTCTATATTAGGTGGACTCTGGGTTCCCTTCAAACATAAAAGCCTCAGAGTCTCTGAATTAGGTTTAGACAGAGAAACATACTTGTTAGATATGATTTGGCAATTTATGTAGCTTTTTTTGGGGGGGGCTGTTATTCTTGGGAAGAACAGTGGGGATAAAACTAAGAAAAGACTCAATACATTGCATTTGTAAGATTTCTAGGCTCCTGTCCCCTAGCTTGGGAAGTAAGGTTGTCACTGCTGGGGCAGTTGGACATGTATACCCATCCCATAAGGCAGCCTTTCTCTTTTAGGGATGTACTGTGGGTCAAAAGGGCTTCTTCAGCTTGGGTTGGGAAACACCAACAGCGCAAGACTGGGAGGTCTGGCTCTGCTGCTCATTATCCTTCTAACCTTGGGAAAGTTCTCTAATTCTCTGTTTCCTATGAATTTCTGCAATACCTTCAGATGAGACGAAAGAGGAGCTGGGAAGATACCAAAGGGTGACTTCAAATTTCCAGGCTCAGCAGTAGCAGATTTACAGCCCAGTTCTTGTTAGAAATGCCACATTTTCTAAATTGCTGAGTCCCTTCTGAGACAGATTAAACCTGCTCGAGAGATGGAGAGTTGGCCCAGGTTAAAAGGAAATCAGGACTGAGACTAGGGATCTGAGAGCTACTAAGTAATTCCTGAGGCCATATGAGTGGATAATACTTGAGGGGAAAAAGTATGCAGAGAAAAAGCAGATGTTTGAGACAGAACTTGGAAAGGGAGGGGAAGCCAGGTGATGGAAGGATTTATAGAGTTATCAAAAAATCCAAGGGAGTTATTTAGAGCCAGAAGACCTAAAGAGGAGGAAAGAAAGCCACCAAGGTGCAGGTTTACGGAAGGAGTGTCTGATTAACAGTGCTATATCTATTTTGAGGGGTTTCCAGGCTGAAGACTGAGAAAGGGATGCTGTCTGGTTGACTCAGGAGTCACTACCAGTGAGTGAAGAGGGTAGGACGCTCTTGGCTGCAAACTAACTGATTCAGCAAACCACAAAGAGAGTCAGGGATGTAGCTATCCTTAGAATAGCTGGAACCAACCTAAATTCCACCAAGGCTCTCATAGTCTTTCACTCTGCTTTTCTCTGCATATTGGCTTCATTCTTTCAGAGTGACTTTTTTATAAGGCAAGAAACCTGACAAAAGCAACTCTATGCCCCCATTGTCATAACTACTGAGAGACTGAATATACAAATGGACAATGGCCACCCATGTATAAAAAGAGAAACCTGATCCACAACTTGCACAGGGAACCAACTCCCTTGTCTATAGTCACTAGTCCATGAAGCTAGCCTGCTATAGGTCAGACTTGGAGAAAGTCAGATTTCTATCACTAGTAACAATTGAGGAAGCTAAAATGGCCAGGACTAGATTAATAACTGATGGCTTCCCTAATTTTTGTCCCCACTTCCAACTTGGGACCTACTAGATAAAGACAAATATGAATATGTACCCTTAACCAATCACATCAGATGCCCCCTTCTATTAGTAAACCTGCTTATAGCTTCCCTACCTTAATAGCCTCCAATCAGGACATATCCAAAGACTTTCCTTTTTTTCCAATATAAAGCATTCTCACTCCTCTGTCTGACTTTGAGACTCTGCCAAAACACAAATGATGGTGACTGACTCCCTTGCTATAGAAAGCTCTGAATAGATAGCCTTTGCTTATGCTTGTATGGTTGGTCTGTTTGTTTTACACTTCATGCTCAGAGAGGAAAAGAACCTTCTTCCATCAACTTCAATTAGAAGTCCCTTTGAGAACTCTAATTGAAAAAGATACATGCAACCCAATGTTCATAGAAGCACTATATATAATAGGCGAGAGATGGAAGCAACCTAAATGCCCATCAACAGATGACTGGATTAAGAAGTTGTGGTATATTTATACAATAGAATACTACTCAGACATAAAAAAAACAATAAAATAATACCATTTGCAGCAACATGGATGGACCTGGAGGTCATCATTCTAAGTGAAGTAAGCCAGAAAGAGAAAGAAAAATACAACATGATATCACTCATTTCTGGAATCTAAAAGAAAAAGAAGAAGAAAAAAGGACACTATGAACTCATCTACAAAACAGAAACAGACTCACAGACATAGTAAACAATCTTATGGTTACTGGGGGAGAGGGGGTGGGAAGGGATAAATTTGGGAGTTTGAGATTTGCAAATGTTAGTCACTATATATAAAAGTAGATTAAAAAAACAAGTTTCTTCTGTATAGCACAGGGAACGATATTCTATCTTATAATAACCTTTAATGAAAAAGAATATAAAAATAAATATATGTACGTACATGACTGGGACATTGTGCTGTACACCAGAAACTGACACATTGTAACTGATTGTACTTCAACAACAACAACAACAACAATAATAATAACAGAAATCCCTTTGAAGCATTCGGATTGACTTGCCTTCTGCCATAGCTCTATCCCCAAACAAATCACTATAGCTATTGTGGGTATTACAATATTTAGCTTAGCTTAGGATAAGTGCCTACCCACTTCCCTACCCAAAGGGTGACAACTCCCATTCTGATTACATACCTCTAGGAAAGGAATAGTTTTCCTGAAAGAAAGAGGGTTCTGAATCCCCATAACTGAGGCCACTTGGCAGAGACGGTGCTATGGAGACAGAAGAGTTAATTGTCCTCTAGAGAGAACTGAGAATAGTTCAGAGAAGGGCATTCCAGAGTATGTATCTGATGGGAAGATGGATTAGGGGGAGGAGGAGGTCTAGGGCTTGAAGAAATATTGTTTCAGACATCCTGGAGCTGATGAGGACAGGGTCAGGAGGAAGAATGACAGCCAAAGGTGTCAAAATCATCTTGGGAGATGGAAACAGATAATGGGCTGTGAAAATAAAGAAGTTCTAAATCAAAGCAAGAGCTTGGTATTTTCAGCCAAGCCATTTGCCTTAACCTCCTTGCCCCTTTCAACTCTCCTATTCTTCCTCCTGATCTCCCTTTCTATAAAAGGGACAAACCAAGTGACAGCAACTGAGCCTTGAAAAGGGCATGTGATGCAAGCTTCTTGGACACTCACTTTCTGTATTTCCCCCTTCCTGTGCCCCCCGACACGGCATCTTGACTCATGCTCCCTCCCACCCTGCTGCCTCTCCCCAGGAGAAGGTCTTGATGTTTAGAGACATGCCTGATGAGATAAAGCTGACTCCTCTGGCTGATGACCCACATTATGCTTTATTTATTCACTGTAGGGCATGTTTGGTTTCAGGGGGCAGTGAGAAAGGAAGAGAAACTTAAAACAAGAGCAGAGGATGATTCTATTTTTTGCTTCTTCTCTCAAGAATATTGTAGGAGTGTGGCAAGGCCAGAAGATCCTGCTTTCCTTGGGAAAGCTGCCACGGCATGGGTGGGCATTAGATTCTCCCTGGTGATCTTTATCAGCATTACTTCCAAGGACGTGGAGGTGGTGACATCCTGGAGAGCTGGGAGCTGATTAGTCCATCAGGCCCAGTTCTCTCAGACTCTCTTCTAGTGTCTGGAAATCAGGTATATATTTAAAAGGCTTGAATGTCTCCTGTAGGTAAGTACCCGACGTTTTCAGAAATGAAAGAAGTGGAGAAAAAAAATGAAGAGAAAAGATACTAAGCAAGTTCTGTTCCATAAAGAGTTCCAAAGCCTGTGGCCAACGCTCTCTGGAGGCGATCCCTGTGGAAACTGCCATCCCTCTGAATGATGGTGGTGGTAATGCGGGGGCCACTGCCTGTCCTGTGTGCCTCCCTCATATATGAGCAGAAGAAATGAGGAGCACCTCCTCTGACTTGCCTGCCTGGCTCTGACAGGTGGTCTGTGGCCTGGCTGATCTTCCTCTGGCCAACTTAGTGATTGACATATGTTTGGTTCAGATGTATCTGTTGGAGCTGATGTTAAGAATGGCCGTAACCTAGACTGGGGTGGACAAATATAGTGGCCACTTAAAGAACTGTAGCCTTTGAAAACTGAAATTTATGAGAATTCAATAAGTGTGGAAATCTGTTTCCAACTAAGTTTGGCTTTTGTTAACTTCATATAACTGCACAAAGAATTCCCTTGACACCTGGAGAGAGGAGAGATTGTTGGCATCTCTGCATCAAATGTTGGAATCTGAAAAAAAAAAAAAAAACTTCCCATGCTAAGGAAGGCTGTGGAATCTCAGAATGAAAATGTAATCAGTTTCATTTTGTGCGTAATAACAGCTTCTTCTCAAAGCTAAGGTAAGCACTAATTCTCCAGGTGAGGACACCAGTTTATCTGTTGCTCTGTGGGTGGCTTGCAAATTGGTCCTCAAGTCCACAAAAACTCCTGCCTTGTCCCATGGGAAATCCTCAGCTTCTACTTACCTGAGCTCCCTAGCTGGGGCCTAGAAGCCAAGTAACCCTTAAAGAGAAAGGACAGGGAAGTTTGAAATTCAATGATACATTCTTCTTTTTGGGGAAAAAAAAGTGGGATCAGAGCCAAGAGACACTGGATAATTATTTCTTCAAAAACATTGGCTTTTAACACCAAAAGGAAGTAGATACCCATGGATGCTGGCAGATAGTAGCACCTCATTCCAAGCTGGTCACACATACTTTCTTGGCTACCCACTGTGGGAAATCTGATTTGTTTATTCTGAGCAAAAATCAGTATGATTGCCTTTGCCCTCACTGGGTTCAGGACATCCTCATCAGTGTAGCAGGTCTGCTTTGATTACCTGCAGACAGATGGCAGCCCCATTTCGAGCATGGCATGCCAGCCTGTTCTGTGTCTGATGTTATTTAACTGATTGTTCAGTATGTACTGATTGGAAGCATCTATCACAATACCTCTTTGGGAGGATGAATTCCTCCCTGATTGAGTATTCTGAGGCAGCATGCTTAAGAGGTGCTATGTGTTAGAAAGGTTTATTTCCATCCAGATTAATTTGTGTTAGGTAATTCTCCATCTCTCAGAGTTTTGCTTTAATTGCAATTATAGTCAAAAATATTTTAGTTACTGCTTTGAGCTTTATTGTTCTTTCAGTCATGAGTGTTTTTTGTTCAGGCTGTAAAAAGTTTGTGAGCTTTTAATTGGGAAACTCTCGATTCCTATTGGAATTTTAGAATAACTATATGATGCAATGAAGAAAGTGTCATTCATCGTTATTCTTCCTGGAGAGGCTGCTGGATATGTCTGAAAGGCATATTTGATAAGCTTCTAAGAGTAGAAAGGAGATGGGGTTCTAAATGGCCTAGATGTGGGCGGAAGTGTTTTGCATAACTCAAGGGGGAGAATTTGTTATTTTGGAGAGGAAGCAGGGACAGAAAAGAGAAAGGGAAAGAGAGACGTAGTGAGAGGGTCAAAGTGATGTGCTGTGTTGTGAACTTTCCCCATAAATCTTGGTGAAGTCTCCAAAAAACATAAAACATTGGGAATGGTGCTGTTCCTCATGGAAACCAATGGGGCAAACATCTGCATTATAGCCATGAAGTTTAAAAAAAAATGTTTTTAATTCTTGGGCAATAGAATTAAAGCATCACATTCACTCACTCCTTCACTCACCATTCTCTTTGATTTTATTTATAAATCACCAACTCTATGCCCAGTCTTGATCTGGATTCTGTGAAGCAGACACTAAAATAAAGACAGTTTATGCCTCAAGAAACTTCATGTCTCATTGGAGAGGTTAGCATGTAGGAAAATCTAAACTATTCAGAAGTTGAACCTAGCGGATTTTTATTTTAATGCAGTGAAATCTCTTACAGTTAATAGTAGCTTAGATTTGTTTAAGTTGCTGATCAAACCATCTCTTCTCCTAGACATTTTATATTTGTACATAAAATGAAGGTGAGCTGCCAACCTTTTGGTCCCTGGCTTTCACATGTATGGTTTTTTGTCATGTCTGCATATAACAGATACAGAATGGTATAGGGATTGCTCTTGTTAGGAAATAGCTAGTCACAAACACTCAGGCAGACTCAGGCCTCTTCCCATTACAAGTAATTACTATAAATATCTTTGCTTGTCAGGCACTGTCCTGGGCACCAAAGTTCATCCTGCTCTAAAGTAGCTCAAAGTCTAGGAAAGACTTTTAGAATTAGGACTTTTACCTAGTTTCTGGGATAGAAACCAGCACAAACTAGTTTGAAAAAAGAGGAACTTATAATATGACTCAATAACAGGGAAAGGGCGGGTATGTATCAAGCCTTGAAGGCAGCTGGCCCCTGGGGCCAAGTGCTGACCAAATCCCCTTGGCACCTGGCAGCTTGGCTCTGTGTGTGACCTCTCTTCCTGTCCACCTTGCCCTGCTCTTGGCTTCCTCATATTTCTCAGCTTAGCTGCCACAGAAAGATCAGTCTTTTTTCTTAAATTCCAGTTTAAAAAGTGCCCAATGGAAGACCAATAACTGGCTTGGCTGGGATTGGCCAGAGATGAGGTGCAGCAAGGAAACACATATAGGAGGCTCTGAAGATCCCCTTGGTTGGAAAGGAAAGGAATGATTCTCTTTTAAGAGGGAAGTTTATAACAATACAGGCCTACTTCAAGAAACAAGAAAAATCTCAAATAAATAACCTAAACTTCTATCTAAAGGAATTAAAAAAAAAGAACAAAGTCCAAAATCAGCAGAAGGAAGAAAATAATAAAGCTCAGAGAGAAAATAGAGACCAAAAAAGCAATAGAAAAAAAATCAATGAAACCAAGAGCCGCTACTTTGAAAAGATAAACTAAATTGATAAATCAGCAGCCAAGATCATCAAGAAGAAGAGAGAGAGGATCCAAACAAATAAAATTTAAAAATGGAAGAGGAGAAATAACTACCAATACCCTGGAGATAAAGAAAATCATAAGAGAATACTGAGTACAGTTATGTGTTAATAAATCGGACAACATACAAGAAAAGGGAAGGAGTAACTCTCCAAAATCAGAGATATCAAGTGCAGAAGTTAGGAGAGCTTCTGGATAGACAAAACAAGCTCCTTGCATACAACTGATTATCTATTACCAGTCATTCAATTTAGCACTGGGGGTATAAAGATGGATAAAATATAATCAGTGTCCACTGGAGCTCAAAATAAGCCTGCATTACAATGTCTGTGTTCGTGTTACATGTCTATGAACATGGTATGCACAGGGTGCTATGGGAAATGCTTATAAGAGGGGCTCCAACCCAGACTATCAGGCGGCCTCTTTGGTAGCAGGGAAGAAGTGGAATGATGTCCCAGTTAGAGAGGGAATACTGGTCCATGACTGCTGAAGAGGGAGGCCAGGGCTGTTGAGGAGCTGTGAGAGGTGGGCAGAGCTGGGAGAACTAGGGGATATGAGGTTGCACATGTCCGCAGGGGCAAAGCTCCACATGTTGTTATGGATCAAGTTCACGAGTCTAATGTTTACATATAGACAAATGGAACAACATTTAAGAGTTTTAAGCCTGAAATAACATGGTGAGATTTGGACTTTAGGAAGGTCACATAGGCTGCAGGAAAGGAAAATGGGCCTGGAAAGAGTGGGGGTTGGGAGAAAAATGAGGAAGACAAGACAATGTTCAGGTGGGCATTGGTAGCAGTGGAGTGGGGGTGAGGGAGACATGCCAATGGTTTTCAGGAGGTAGGACTACAGCATGGATTGGGTTTGGGGGGCTGGAACTGGGAAGAAATGTAGCTGAAGTCACAGCAAATGCTGTGACACAATTCTCTAACTTGTTTGGAACTCAGCTCACCTTGACATCTAGCTATTTTTGTGGAATACTTTGAAGTTGTGATATATTAAAATTTAATTTCAAATAAATAAATATTTGATAGTCTAAGTCTCACTCTAGATCCTGTAGCCAACAGTTTTTTTTTTAATCTATTGGAAGAAAATTAAAAACTGAGAACATTTGATTTATTAACTAAATGTTTTGCTCTTGAAAACACAGCAAGCCAGTGTTCAATGAGGGGGTAGTTTGAGGGTTACTGCACTCAGTGTGAGAAGCTGGGGGCGGAAGCTGAGTTTCAGAAAATAAGGCTGGAAAAGTAATTCAAAGATAGACCAAGCAATGCAGTATTTATTGATGCATTCCCTTAACAGATTTTTGCCATTTCCATTATCCACCTGTATTTTTACTTATTTAATACTTTTCCCCTAAAGTAGATTCACTTTTTAAAGTTAAATTCATTTTGCAAGGAAATTTTAGAGTACTTCCAGAGAAGGAAAACCAGTTTCACTTGCCAGAGATAGAAGATAACATAAACTAAGTTGAATGGACACAAACTGATGCCACTAAATTCTGGCTAAAATAACTGCTGCTTGGGAAGGCTCTGTTTTTGAGACCTGATAGCCTGCCTACCTCTCTGCAATTATTAGGCACCTTCTTTCTAGACATGTAACTTGACCTCAGTTCCCAGCATTCCTTGCAGCAGGCTGTGGTTTTGTGACTGAGTTCTAGCCAGTGGAATGGGACAGAGTGATGAACACATCCTCAAGGTCTGTCCACAACAATCTTCCATGCAATCCTTCACACCCTCTCTCTGAATGAAGAGGAGTCAGTGAAAAATCTCTGAGACCAGAGAAGACAGCAGAATTATAGGATGGAAGGAATCTGGGTGCTGGAGTCATCGTGTGGAAGGTTGCCTGGTACACATCCTCACTGAATGGACAATAACTTTGTACTGTATAAAGCCACTGAGCTTTGGCATGGTTTGTTACACGGTTAGCCTATGTTGACTGAAATACTGCTAAAGACATGCTGAAATTTCCTACTTTGATAATAAAAAAGGGCCAAGTAAACTATAAAAGTGAAAAATATTCTTGCTCTATAATTCGGTGTGATTTCATGCCTCTTAACCTCGTCTTTCATCCCACTGTCTGGGAAATATCAGAGCAGGACATTATGTGACAGGCTTCAGAATTAGGACTTAGCCATTTTCTAAAAGCTTCTTCTCCTTCTTAAGCCTAATATGCCAGAAGGTAGTTATGCACTCTCGTGAGTAATAATGGCTAACTAGAGAAATTACTTTCACCCATAATATGGGTATCCCCTTTTTAGGTTGGGATGAAGAAAGCAGATCAAAATCTGAAGTGAGGCACATGAAATGTCATAAGCAGCTACAACTTCTTTCTCAAACACACCTGCTTCTGATTCAGCTGTGGCCCCACCTTGTGATTGTCAAAGCTTCAGTGTCTATGGGCCTGGCTTTGAAGGATGCTAAGTAGGGCCCTGCATGATTAGACCTGTGGTTTAAAAACAAAACTCCAGGGTCTGCAAGAAAGATGGGTTAGAAGGAGTGGGGACTGAAGTCTCAGCTTAGAGCAGAGCTGAATCACATCTTCATTTCCCTTTTGTTACTGAGACTTAAGTTTAAATTGCGTTATGAAAATAGGCAACTCAGGGGACAGGGTATAGTTCAAGTGGTAGAGTGCATGCTTAGCATGCAAAAGGTCCTAGGTTCAAACCCCAGTACCTCCTCTAAAAACAAATTAATTAATTAACCTTCTTACCTCCTTCAAAATAAATAAATAAAAGTAAATTGTACAAAAAATTTTTAAATTGAAAAAAAGAAAAAGAAAATGGGCACCTCTACTTTTTCATGTGCTAGAGAGGGAATGTTTTCATTTGAATAGTATTCGCTATAATCAGCCTACACTCTTCCATCCCAGGTGAAGTGGCTGAAGATCATGGATTGTGAATGGGATGTTGGGGATGAATTAGAACCCACCACCGTGCGACACGTGTGCTATAAACTCTTTCAAATTGCACTTAATTTACATTTGCTTACAGAATTTCCTTTCTCTGCTGAACATCTTGCACTTAAACTGTTATTTTTCTCCCTCAGCTTGTCCATGCTCTTGGCCACTTTGGAGGCTCCTGTCCAACTTTTTCTCCACCTCATTCCTTTTATAGACCCAAAGATAAATGAAGGGGGAATGCAGTCAACATTTCACAGCAGGGACTACTGAGTCCTTTGCTGTCTCACACCTCACTCCATTTTATCTCTAGGGCAGGAACTTGTCCTGGATGTCAGACCACATTTCTTTGTGTGACATGAGGTTCCAGCCCAACCTCATCCAGCAAGCACAGAGGTCTCTGGTTTGAACTGACTTCTCTTCTTCCAACTCCTGCAGCACCTGCAGCATAGAATGAATTACATTCCATCTAGTGCTGCACTGACACTGTAGTGTGTACATCCGCCTTAGAAGAGCATAAACTCATGTAGGTCAGGATTGTGTCTTCTATTTTACTTCGGAGAATAAACGCCTGCAAGAAAACACACAACGGTTTAATCAAGGCTTTCTCTGTACCACATGAAAGGGGCAGTGATTGAAGAGAGCAGTTAATGCCACTCCACATTATTCACTGAAGAAACTCACACCACTGTGTGTGTGAGAGAAGGCCTTACAAAATATGGGGAAATTACCTATTTTTTTAAGAAATTAAACCAGAAGTGGTACACAGATATCCAAATTTAGCCCACAGAGTGTTTTGTTTGAATTTAACAAATATTGGAAGATTTCAGAGAAAAATGTAGATTTCTAGCACTTCATATAAATTCATATGAACTGACAAACCTGGGTCCAAGTAACGTGGCAGCAGCATTGTGGCGTGGACTAGTGGCTGCTTCTTTACATGGGTAGAGGAGGGCACAAACCCCATAGTTTGCCAGTGTTCATTCTGTCCACTATACATGGCAACCCTAACTGCCTGGACCCAAGAGTCACTTGACTTTGCAGTCTGAGACTGCTGTTCCTGGGATTTTAAGTTTGCCCTGTGGATGTATATGTGTTAACATTTGCCATTTGGATATATATGCATTTGTAAGTGTGTGAGTCATGTGTCTGTGTGTGTTTATTTGTATGTGAACGTGCGTCTCAAAATTTACCTGCTGGGTAATTGGGAGATAGAATGTGTTTGACCCTCACATTATTTCAAAGGCCACCAGATTTGGGGCACACATGTATGCAGCCAGGAGATTATAGCAGGACTCACAACCAGAGATTTCCTACTGTATTATTCTAGATGGACTAACTCGCGTTTGGGGAGATGTTCTGCTTGGGAGAAGAAGAGACAGTCACAGAGTAGATAAAAGGTGGGGCTTTCCAAAACTGGTAGCTAATTATCCTGTTGAGATTAGAAGTAAATGCTTCCTCAGAGCCCTAGGGGGCCGAGAGTGAGGTTAGGAAGCAGGGATCATCCTCCCCTCTAAAGTCTTAATTCCTTGAATACTTTTCTTGGGATGAATGAAAAGGCATACTTACAAGACCTGGAGTCTCAGCATTAAAACCCATATTTAAAATACAGTTTAAAAATTCCCCTACTCCACCTTCTCTAAATGTTGTGATTTCTTTTAGTGATGTCAACACTTCAGTACATCTTCAACACCTGCTTGGCTTGGATGGTTCAGGGGACAAAGATATGAGAAGAGTGCATGGCCAATATTCACTCTTGTTTCTGGTACTGTTGCTGTGGGGTCATGCTTAGGAGATAACCGGGCTAGTGCTAAATAAACTCATGCTTTTATTTACCATCTTCTTGTCTCTCTACTTTATCCTATCTTCAAAACTTTCTTTTGTATTCTTAGATTCAACAGTTTTATTTAATTTCTAAGAGTTGCTATTTTTCAAAAAAAAAGTTTTTTAATTGAAGTACAGTCAGTTACAATGTGTCAATTTCTGGTATACAGCACAATGTCTCAGTCATGCATATACATACATATATTTGTTTTCATATTCTTTTCCATTAAAGGTTATTACGAGATATTGAATATAGTTCCCTGTCCTATGCAGAAACTTCTTAAATTTTATTTTTCTATATACTAACATTTGTAAACTTTAAACTCCCATATTTATCCCTTTCTAGCCCCTTTCCCACAGTAAACATATGATTGTTTCTTATGTCTGCGAGTCTGTTTCTGCTTTGTAGATGCATTCATAGTGTCCTTTTTTTTTCATTTTTGTTCTACATAAGAGTTATATCATACAGTATTTTTATTTCTCTTTCTGGCTTATTTCACTTAGAATGATGATCTCTAGGTCCATCCATGTTGCTGCAAATGGCATTATTTTATTCTTTTTAATGGCTGAGTAGTATTTCACTGTATAAATATACTACAGCTTCTTAATCCAGTTATCTGTTGATGGACTTGTAGGTTGCTTCCATGTCTTGGCTATTGTATATAGTGTTATTATGAACATTGGGGTGCATGTATCTTTCCACTGATTTTTTTTAATAGCACATTAAAGATAAAGGTAATGAGTGAGAGAGAAATCACAAGCCTCTTAAATCTTTGTTTTAGGCTTTTCCTCCTGGTCTTGTAAGATGTGTTCACTGTTCATTTATTTCAGTAGCTGTATCAGCAGTTAAGAGCTGCAAATGAAGCTGATGATAATTTGGCTTCACACCAAAAAACAGAGACTAGAGGGAAAAGAAGGAACAATCAGTAGTTTGCTAAATGCCCTATTTATTCTGCAATCAAGGCTCAGAAATGTGGGGACACAACTGCAGGTGGAGACATCTCTGTGCCGCTGTCAGGTGACCCCTGCACGGAGTTGGGAGGGGGACCATGGCAGCAGCATCTGGCACACTGCTCCCTCTTTTGTTTGGGGCAAACACAGTGAGAATGACTACAGACAGCCTACTCCTCCAGCCCATCATCAGACAGGCCTGCTAATCTTTCAGAACAAGAGGCACCTTCACTTGGGCCACCACCTCCTTGACGGCCAGTGCCTGTATGATCCTGAGAGCGAACTCGAAGCTGATTCCAGGCACCTGGCTGGTGAGGATCAGCCCATCCCTTTCCACTCAATTCTCTGAGTAGTTGTAATGACTTCCATTCATCATTTTGTCTTTAGCAAGTGGGCTCATTGTAACTTTGTATCCAAAACTTATTTCTGAGGCAGCAGAGCCATAGGGTGGGCACAGATGGCAGCTATGAGGCCCTTCCTCTTTTCTTATTCCTTCAGAACCTCTTTCATGGCAGCAGACTCAGATAAATTCTGTGCACCCAGGTTACCTCTGGCAGAACCACTACGTCATAAGGACCTTCTTTTTCTGCATCTTCCAGACTGGCATCAGGACAAATGACAATGTATCAGCTACGCTGTACTGGGTCTTTTACAGCCAGACCTGTGACAGTGACCTTAACTCCAGCTCGTCTCATGACATCTACAGGAATGGCCATCTCTCTCTCTTCTGCTCCTTTAGCCAGGATGACCAGAGCTCTTTCTGAAGCCATTTTTAGGTTGTATGTTTTAAGGATTTACCTGAACCTCGCCTCTCTTCACATAGACATGGTGCCTCGGCCCATTCAGCAACACTTCTGCACCAGGGATGAAAGAACCAGAGCTGTACTAAATGGGCTCATTTTGAGTTAGATTTCCCTCTGGATATATACCCAGAAGTGGGATTGCTGGATCATATGGTAAGTCTGTTTTTAGTTTTTTGAGGAATCTCCATACTGTTTTCCACAGTGGCTGCACCAAACTACATTCCCACCGCCAGTGTAAAAGGGTTCCCTTTTCTCCACACCCTCTCCAGCATTTATCATTTGTGGACTTTTGAAGACGGCCACTCTGACTTGTGTGATATGATACCCCATTGATTTGAATTTCTCTGATGGTTAGCGATATTGAGCATTTTTCAATATGTCTGTTGATCTTGGAGAAATGTCTGTTTAGGTCTTCTGTCCATTTTTGGATTGGGTGTTTTTGTTTCTTGGTTACTAAGTTATATGAGCTGTTTATATATTCTGGAAAATAAACCTTTGTCACTCACATCATTTGCCAAGTATTTCTCCAATTCTGTAGGTTATCATTTTGTTTCACTTAAGGTTTCCTTTGCTGTGCAAAAGCTTATGAGTTTAATTAGGTCCAATTTGTTTATTTTTGCTCATATTTCCATTGCCTGGGTAGGCTGCTCTAGGAGAACATTGCTAAGATTTATATCAGAGAAAGTTTTGCCTATGTTTTCTTCTAGGATATTTATTGTGTCTGGTCTTATATTTAAGTCTTTAAGCCATTCTGAGTTTATTTTTGTGTATGGAGTAAGGGAGTGTTCTAACTTCACTGATGTACATGCTGCCATCCAGTTTTCCCAACATCACTTGCTGAAGAGACTGTTTTCTCCGTTGTATATTCTTGCTTCCTTTGTCAAAGACTAATTGACCATAGGTCTGTGGATTTATTTCTGGACTCTCTATTCTGTTCTGTTGATCCATATGCCTGTTTTTATGCCAATACCATGATGTTTTGATTACTGCAGCCCTGTAGTATTGTCTGAAGCCTGGGAGGGTTATTCCTCCAGCTTTGTTCTTTTTCTTCAAAATTGCTTTGGCAATTCTGGGTCTTTTGTGATTCCATATGAATTTCAGTCTGATTTGTTCTAGTTCTGTGAGAAGGGTCCTGGGTAATTTGATAGGGATCTCATTAAATCTGTACTTTGCCTTGGGCAGTATGGCCATTTTAATGATATTGATTCTTCCAATCCAAGAGCATTGGATATCTTTCTATTTCTTTTAGTCATCTTAATTTCCTTAATTAGTGTTTTGTAGTTCTCCATGTATAAGTCTTTCACCTCCTTGGTCAGATTTATTCCTAAATACTTAACTGTTTTGGATGCAATTTTAACAGGGATTGTTTCTTTACTTTATTTTCTGCTAATTCATTGTGAGTGTAAAGAAATGCAATTGATTTTTGTATGATAATCTTGTACTCTACTACCTTGCTGAATTCTTTTATCAGCTCTAGTAGACTGTGTGGTGCATTTAGGGTTTTCTATATATAGTACCATGTCATCCACATATAGTGACAATATTACCTCTTCTCTTCCTGTTTAGATCCCTTTTATTTCTTTTTCTTGCCTGATTGCTGTGGCTAGGACTTCCAAGACTGTGTTGAATAGAAATCTTGAAAGTGAGCATCCTTGTCTTGTTCTAGATTTTAATGGGAAGGCTTTCAGTTTTTCACCACTGAGTACTATGCCCAATTTGGTAAGACTGTTTTGTTTTGTTTTGTTTTGTTTTTGTCATAAATGGGTGTTGAATTTTATCAAATGCTTCTTCTGTGTCTTTAAGATGATCATGTGGTTTTTGTTTTTTCTTTTGTGAATGTGGTGTATCACATTGATTGATTTGTGTATGTTGAATCAACCTTGTGTTTCTGGGATGAATCCAACTTGATCATGGTCTATGAACTTTTTTATGTGCTGTTGGATTCTGTTTGCTAATATTTTGTTGAGGATTTTTGCATCTACATGCATCAGTGATATTGGTCTGTAATTTTCTTTTTTGGTAATGTCTCTGGTTTTGGTGTCAGGGTGATGGTGGCTTCATAGAATGAGTTTGGGAGTAGTCCCTCCCTTTCAATATTTGGAAGGGTTTGAAAAGAGCTGGTATGAGTTCTTCTTTGTATGTTTGGTAGAATTTCCCAGTAAAGCTATCTGGTCTTGGACTTTCATTTTCAGGGAGGTTTTTTTTATTGCTAATTCTATTTCATTTCTAGTGACTGGTCTGTTCAATGGTCTATTTCTTCTTGATTCAATCTTGGTGGACTGTATGTTTTTAAAAACTTCTCCATTTCTTCTTGATTGTCCATTTTTTTCCATATATCTCTTCATAGTATTATTCTCATGCTTTTTTCTATTTATGTGGTATTGGATGTAATTTCTCCATTTTCTTTTCTTATTTTATTTGTGTTCTCTCTGTTTTCTTCTTAGTGAGCCTGGCCAGAGGTTTGTCAATTTGTTTACTTGTTCAAAAAACCATCTCATGGTTTGATTTATTTTTTCCTATTTTTTTAATCTCTATTTTATTTATTTCCTCTCTGATCTTCATTATTTCCTTCCTTCTGCTGACTTTTGTTTTCTCTTCTTTTTCTCATTCTTTTAGCTGGTAGGTTAGATTATTTGAGATTGTTCTTTTTTAGAAGATGGCCTGTATTGCTATGAACTTCCCTCTTAGGACTGCTTTTGCTGCATCTAAAGATTTTGTGTGGCTGTGTTTTCATTGTCATTCATCACAAAGTATTTTTTATGTTCACCTTTGATTTCATTATTGACCCATCAGGTTTTTTTTTTTTTTTTTGGTAACATGTTGTTTAATCTCCATGCTGTCAATTTTTTCTCCTTTCTTTTTCTATGGTTGCTTTCAAGTTTCATGCCATTGTGGTCAAAGAAGTTCCTTGAAATAATTTCTATCCTTCTAAATTTTCTAAGGCTTGTTTTGTGTCCAAGAACATGGTCTATCCTAGGGAATGTTCCATGTACACTTGAAAAGAATGTATAATCTTTTTATTTGGGGGGGGTGTAATGTCCTGAAAATATCAACCAAGTCCAACTTTTCCATTGTGTCATTTAGTTTCTCTCTTGTCTTTTTGATTTTTCTGTCTGGAAGATCTCTCCAGTGATGTTAATGGGGTATTAAAGTCTCAGACTATGATTGTGTTCCTATCAATTTCTCCCTTTATGTCTGTTAGTATTTGCTTTATGTATTTAGGTGCTCCTATATGGGGTGCATAGATGTTAACATAGCCTCATCTCATGTCGCTCCTTTAACCATATAGTGTCCTTATTTATCCTTCTTTATGGACTTCATTTTAAAGTCTATTTTGTCTGAAATCAGTATTACTACTCCTGCTTTCTTTTCATTTCCATTTGCATGAAATATCTTATTCAATCCTCTCACTTTCAATCTATGTGTGTCCTTCTCCCTAAAGTGGGTCTCTTATATGCAGCATATTGTAAGCTCTTATTTATTATCCAATCTGCCAATCTATGTCTTCTTGATTGGAGCATTTACTACATTGACATTTGGGGTAATTATTGGTAGATATGTGTTTATTGCCATTTTGAACTTAGTTTTCCAGTTGATTTGGTATTTCCTCTTTGTTTCTTTTTTTTCTTTTTCTTTTTGTGTTTTGATAATTTTCTTTTGTATTATCTTGGTTTCCTTTGTGTTTCTTTTGTGTATGCTTTTGTGTATGCTCTATTGTATGCTTTTGACTTGTGGTTACCCTTGTTTTTCAAGCATATTAACCCATTAACCCATTACTATGTCTGTTTGCTTTAAACTGATAGTCATATAAGCTCAAACACATCCTAAAAAGAATGAATAAAGTCTGTATTTTCTTGCTCCCCTCTCCCACCTTTAATGATTTTGATGCCCTCTTTTACATCTTCATGTTTTTTTTCTTTTGCCATTGATTGTAGTTATCACCTTTCCAATCATGGTTTTCACCTTTCTATAGCATCCTGCTTCTTTTCTATTTAGAGTAGACCTTTCAATATTTCTTTTAGCACAGGTTTAGTATTGCTGAATTCTTTTAGTTTTCACTTGTCTGTGAAACTCTTTATCTTTCCTCTGTTCTAAAGGATAGCCTTGCTGGATAAAGTATCCTAAATGGCACCTTTTCTCATTCAAAACTTTGAATATATCTTGCCACTCCCTTCTGGACAGCAGTGTTTGGGTAGAGAAGTCAGCTGAAATCCTTATTGGGGTTCCCTTGCAATTAACTTTTGGTTTTTCTCTTGCTGCCTTTAGAATCACTTCTTTATCTTTAACCTTGTAATATGTCTTGATCTAGGTCTGTTTGGGTTCTTCTTGTTGGGGACCCTCTGTCATGATTTTTTAAAATATCTTTTCAATCCCCTTTTCTCTTTCTTTTCCTTCTTGGACCCCTATTATGCATAGATTGGTATGTTTTATATTATTTCAAAGGTCCCTTATTTTGCTTTCATTGGTTTTTACTTGTTTTTCTGTCTGCTCTTCTGATTGGTGATTTTTGTTATCCTGTCTTCTAAGTCACTGATTCATTCCTTTGCATTGTCTAGTCTGCTTTTGACTGCCTTTAGCTCACATCTTATCTCAGCCATTGGATTATCTGTCTTTAATTGGCTCTTCTTTATAGTTTCAATTTCTTTTTTGTAGTATTCTCTGTCTCTATTCATATATGTTTTAGTTCCTTCAGTGCTTTGATTACCCCCTTTTTAAAGTCATGATCTAGTATACTATTGAGGTCTATTTCATGGAGCGTTCTTTCAGGGGATTTCTTTTTCTCTTAATTGGGAGTAATTCCTCTAATTCTTCACTTTACTTATATCTCTCTGGCACTATGGATTATGGAGTATCAGTTACCTACTGTGGTCTTGAAGGGATTTTTTTTAAAGGATAATTTCCTGTGTAGAATGTGTGCTCCTTATAAATTTGTCATGAGGTCTGTTTTTAGTACGGATTGTTGCCACATCTTTCTTCCACGTGTGTTGGCTGGTATCCTTCTGATTAGGGGTGCGGCCAGTGTTGTGGTGACCAGCTCTAGCCCTGGTTGTTGAGTGGGGCCTCCTTTTTGTTCTTTGGTTGTCACAACCCTGACAGGGACCACATCTGTTCTCTTTTGTTGGAATGGAGGCTTCCATACCCGTTTCTGTGCTGCAGTGCATAGCAGGTGGGGTTGCAATGCTTTAAGTACCCTTTGTTGACTCTGCCCTTGTCCCCACTTTAGCTCTACGAATGTCAGTGTGCTACTCTTTTGTCCCCCAGGTTCTCTGCCCTCAGAGTGAACAGTGCTGTTCCACCAACTTCTGGGTCACATACTTGGATCATGGTGCACTATTGGGTCAGCACTGTCCCCAACACCAAAGGCAGCTCTTGCATTCATCCAGCTGTATGAACTCTGCTCATTCCAGAGGCTTGTGGGTTGTGCCACTGGGTCAGTGCCATCCCCAGTGCCACATCAGGGTAGCAGGCTCACAGAAAATGGCAGCACTAGACCTCGCTTTTGCTGCATGCCAGAACTCCACTCCTTGTTAGTGTGTCTTAGAGACTCAGGTCCACAAAGGCACTGGTGGAGCAAAACTGTCCTCTCTGCCTGGGGCTGTAAACAAATCTCAGTCCCACCAGTAAAGTTCCGAGTCCTGGGTACAGATTTAGATTTCAACCCCACCTCCACATGGGAGCCATGCACCAGAGAATATGGTGGCTATGGTGAAGCCCTGCCTCTCTTCTCCTGAGAATGCACCAGCGATGGTGCTGTGGGTCTTAGGAGATAATGGCTATGGCTCAGCTGCAGCATGCCCCTCCCCACATTGCACACCAGCAGTGTTGCTTTTTTTCCTTAACTTTTATTTTTCACTGGGGACTCAGGCTATTCTGTTCTGTATGCACTCCCAGCCATGGCACCCAGCACACTTCAGTCCTCTGAGCTCGCCTCTGTGCAGTTGGCCTCAGCCAGTCCTGGCCCACCTCTACTGGCTTGTGTCTAGAGCCGGGGATCACAGGGACCCTTTCTTCCCATTTCACTTAATTCTGTTGGCCAAGGGCTGCTGTGCACAGGTCCGAGCCTTGGAGGTTCCCCTCCATCCCCACTGACCTCTCCATTGGAGGGGGTAGTCCCAGTGTAAGAGCACTATTCATCCTTTGCCACTCCCTCCCCCCGGGATAGGTCCCACACTAATTTCCTTTTTCTTCTTCTTCTTTTTTTTAATCCTAACAGATTTGTGATGAATTTTGTCTTTTGAAGAAGGCAAAGTTCTTTCAAAATTCAGCAGGTGTTCTGAGTGAATGGGTGGATCCATGGATGTCTCTCTTGGTGTATTCATGGGAGAGGGTGAGCTAAGAGGGTCTTCTACTCTGCCATCTTGGCTGCTTCCCAAGGGCTTGCTTTTGTTCATAGATTTTTTCCGTTTAAGAAGTATTCTGTTCTTTGAATATATGTGTGTATATGCATGACTGTGACATTGTGTTGTTCACCAGAAATTGACACACTGTAACTGACTGTACTTAAATTAAAAACAAAAAGAAATACTCTGCTCTTGTTTTAAGGAGCTGCCTTCTTATCTACAGAAACTTCCATGTTGCTCTTGGAACCAGCTTTCTCCTTTATCCCTCATCAGTAAATGCTCTCCTATCTACTTAGTGTTCCAGAAATATGTATGGAAATGTCTTGTTTGCTAGTGCCCTCCCGATTTCTCCTTTTATTTTTTAAATATATTTTCTATCTTTGATGGGGGCTGGGGAGAGGAAGAGAGAGAGAGAATGAAATGAATATAAATGTATGTGTGTGCTTACTCTGTTAAAAATCTTCAGTGGAAGATTTAATCAGTGGTGTTGATGAATAAATGAATAGACCCACCAGAGAGCCTCTTTTTTCTGGGGAGAAGGTGCTCAGTTTTCATCTGCTTTTTAGGACGCATTATGACCTGTGGCAGTGTGGGCTAGCTGTCTGTCAATGTCTGTGCTTCCTTCCAAAGGGTGAAGTTGCTGCTGGGGGAGAGTTGTTGGCCAGGGACACATTTCTCCCTACATTCACATGCAGCTATGGGAATGGCTCTTGGCAGTGCTACATGAGCAGAAGTGAGACATGTCACATCCAGATCTGAGTTTTTAAGAAGCAGGGATGCCCTGTACCCTCTGAGGACTTAGGGGATGGTAGAACCACCAAATAGAAGAAACCTTGGTCACTGAAACACCACATCAGGACAGTCACTTATCAGCAACACTCACACTAGCTGTTGCCTTAACCCACTGATGTTTTGGCATTTATTTGTTAGAGCAACTAGTAGTGCCTTAACTAAGATAGTTTCCCAAAAGTTAAGTACCACTGCCCTAGGACATCCTTGGAATGTAGCATTAAGACTAGGTAGAAACTAGATGCATTCTTAAAACAACAACATCACAAGTATTGTGACCCAAAATATAGGATCATTTGTCTTTTCTTGAAAATATCTCCACTGTTAAATTTTTGTGGGTTTGTAAACAAGCTGATAGAGAATGTTTCTGCAGTTTTACAAGGTGGTTGTTTTTTTTTCTTTTGGGGGCCATGAATGTGGCTTAAAAGCTGGATGTCAGGATGCATCTCACATGTTAAAATAATGAGTCCTTAACTGCATATAGTGGTTTCTAGCTTACAGAGTCCTAGGAAAGCATTGGTTTATTTATCCAAAGCTAAAAAAAGAAAAGAAAAAAAATTAGAAGTCTATTTGGTAGGCATGGAGTCAGAGCTGAGGAATTGGAAGGATGTCACTAAGGTTTAATGTGATCAGGCTCCAATGTGAAGACCCATCTTCCCCCATCTCTACCTGGGATGGATCTACAGAAAGACTAGACAAGCTCCCTCAGGGTTCATCCTCATCCTTCCTTTGACATGGTCTTTCTTTAGACGTGTTAATGATCCTGTCCATTAGGCTACCCCTGAACTCTTGTTTTTTCCTGCTCAGTAAGGCAGTCTGTCCTTAAGATGCCCTTGCACCCATCAGTCTCAATCCATTATGCTTTATTTTTGTAATTTAGCTCTCAGAGTTCCAGAGTGCCTTCCGGGCACCTCAGTGGATCAACTACATCACCATTTTATAGGTGAGGAGATTGAAGTCCCAAAAGAGGGAGGGGTTTACTCAAGGTCACACAGTAACTATAAGGCAAAACTGGAACAAGAACAATTTAGAAAAGAGTCAATGATGTTGGGTCCCAAAAGTTTGTGCTCCCTGTCTTCCAGGGACTCACCACTGGGGGAGGAGACAGGTATTGTACTGTTTCCCGAGCCCAGAGGGCAATACAGCCATGGGAGAGTTCCAGCCTCCCTATTTGTAAAGACTGACTTAACACAAAAACTCAGTACCAGGGACTGGCATTCAGATACAGGCAGGCATATTGAGAGAGGCAGGATAAAAGTCAAACTGAGAATCCAGACAGCAGAGCCCCTGGAAAAGAAGCTTCCTAAAGAAAGAGGGTATGGGAGGAAGAGCCAGTGTCAATACCAGGACTGAGGCTCTGAAGGGAGTTGGGGGCTCTGGGTCTGGGGTGGTTTCTGTTACATAATCTTCTCCTGACTAGCCCCGTAATAGCACATGTGTACTTTCACAAGGAGAAAGTTGAACATATTCAAAGCCAGGAGGGCAATGACACGTGGGGGCTTGAGCTATCCTGCAATAAGTCTTCTTTAAGTGAGCCTAGCACAGGGGTACTTTCATTTCTCCCCCATATGGTAGTGAGGAAATGGATAGCCATCCTGAACAAGATGGCAGCATCAACAGTGCCAGTGGTTTGGGTGGTAGCAGGGGCAGTGGCTTTTAGGTGCATTAGAGTGACACAACAGCAACCCACTGAGACGTGGGATGGATGGGTCTGGGAGTGCCATGAGACCCTGGGAGATGCCCCAAGTGATTCTGATTCAGACTTCTGACTGAGACACTGGAGGAGCCTGGAAAAGAGGAGGATGAGTCCCCGCATTTTCATGGAGGTGTTTATGATCACCTCACTCTACCCACAGACAAGTGAGGCCTCGCGGCCTGGGGTTATTTATGGTTCTGATGATATTTACGAAGAACGCCAATCAAGAGAAGGTGAAAATAATTGACTACATTGGGGAACCAGAGTGTCTAAGCTCCTAGGCTCGCCTTTCCCCTTTGGCAGGCTGGTTCCCTTTGGATGCTTTGATATTGAGTAATGAGAAGGTCTTCCATGACACAGTCGCAATCTATGCTCACAGAGCGCAGACCTCTGACTCCAGCATTAGAAGAGCTTCAGCGTCGTGAATTTTTTATTTGCTTTCTTTAACTTTGTGGAACTTTCCAAAGTAAATAAATTTCATAACTTAGGGAAGCAAATTCACATGGGTTCCTCATTTCTGCTGTCTTTTTCTACTCTGCCCATGTCTCCCTGTGTACCCAGCGCAGGTTCTCTGGATTGCACCTAAAAATCTACTCACAGCAAATATTTCATGAGTTTTCCCAAAACTTTCTAAAAATTTGGAGCTATGGAGGGAGGTAACTTTGCACACTGCACAGCTGCTACCATTGATGTCTCCTTTTCCTTTATGTCTTCCTCCTGCCCCTTTTCAGAGCAAACTCTTCCTGTCTGGTCTCATGCAGAGCCGTCTCCCACTGTTCCAGTCCTGCAGCCTTAGAGCTGACCTGACAGTAGGCTTATCAGACACAGTACCAACAAATACATCCTCCAGTCCTCTCCCAAAGAGGGTTTCTCTGAGAAGAATATTATTTCCTCCTTTTGTTTCTAGTTCGTTTCTCCCAAGTAGCTTCTCTCCCTCTCACATCAAATCATTCATTGTCAGGTATCATCGACTCACTGTTTTTCTCTCTCACAGGACATCCTGGAGAGGTTTTTAAAAAAGAGTCTAATTATGAAAACAAATATATGTGTATATATGTATGACTGAAACATTAGGCTGTACACCCAAAATTGACACAAACACTGACTATACTTCAATAAATAAAAATTTAAATTTAAAAATGAAACAGATCCTGGAGTTTCACCCAGACTTTTGTTATTCTGGAGTAAGCCCCAGGTGCCCGAGATTGAGAACCACCACTCAACAGCATATATTCTAGGGACATCTTCCATCACTGGGAACCTGAGTGCCTGAGTCCTCGTAGGCCCCTGGGGTTTCAGGAGGAGCATGACTATGCCCTGACAGGTGGCTGGTGGCCCAGGCTCTTGAAATGAACTCCTGTGATCAACAAGGGAAAACTCTGGGACAGTATTCAACAAATGGCTGAGAATGTGGAGCAAACAGGTGCTCGGGGAAAGAGACCAAAAGTCACTAGTGCCTAGACAGTGCCTGGCAGAGAGCCAGGAGTCCATGGCTAGATGGACAAAGGGCTTCCTTTGTATGGGCATGGGGAGGAGCAGACCAAAAGCCTGGTACAACTGGAAGTTTGAAGCTAGGGATTAATGTCATCATTTTGGTGTCTTGGGAGTCCCCTGGCCTGACCAGCCCAGAAGATGCTAGAGGTAAGCAAAACTGGGGGCCTAGAAGGCTGAGCTTTTGGAAGTGGAAAATCAGGCAAAGATTATGAGCAAGGGAGGGTTGTATAGGGAGTAGTACCTGGGAGAATTGACATGATTTTGGTGTGTGGGCGTTCTGATAGTGAGAGATGAATGAAAGCGTGAGGAGAGAAATGTATCAGACCAAGGCACTGTTGGGTGAACCCCAAATCCCAGATACTGCCACAAATGAGGTCTTACCTTCCTGAGCACCATGAATAATAGTTGTAACACCCCATGCTTTCCCCTGGGCCTCTTAATCCTGGCACAGATGCTGATCAGTTTGGAACCAGTGTTCTTAGGAGAAAAGGTTCTCAGTGTGACCTACACTTCCTTTGAGAAGAAAGTTTTCCCGTCCTCCTTTGATTCTCCTGATCCCAGCTTTGTACTTGAGCCTTCATGCTCCAATGGAACAAAGACAAAGCTGCACTTATTCATTGCAGGAGGGGGCGGGCCAGCTTTACTCATTAATTAACTTTTTCACGTGAGCGCTTGCCTGCTTTGCCTTGTTTTGAAATCAATAAAAATGTGCAGTGAACCCAAGCCTTATAAACAGTAATAGTCTGCAGGATGTGATGATGAGCTCTGGCATTTTGCTTAAGGGGAGACTGTAAATCACTCGGGCATCACAGAGGTGGTTACTATCGGGTAAGAATGCTAATGTTCCCCAGCTGTCTGTGTGTGGGGGTGGGTGTGAGCTTCTCCGGGCTTCAGTGGGAGGGCAGCCACTGTGCAGGGCAGCCTCTGCAGCCAGGGCCTGCTCAGATTCACTCTCCTTTTCCTCTGCTCCCAGGCCTGCTGTGCCTAAATCCTGTGGTTGCTAGGGACTATGATAGTGTATTTTTGCTCTGATTGGTTCTGACTGGAGACAAAAGCCTGAGGTCTCCTGTCTCAAACAGTTCAGGTTCCCTGCTGGAAGGCAGGCTGAGGGCACTTGGCTGGCCCACCAGCCTCCTGATGGCTGCATTCTTATATTCCTCCTTTTCTCCCCTCCCTTCCATCTCCACTTCCTTCTTCACTGCGCCCTTTCCCTTTTCCTCCATCACTCCTCCTTTCTCATTTAAAATCACTTAAAGAGATATGACAGCAAAGTGAGCCACACAAGTGATTCTTTGGATAATTCATACATTTGTTCTAATTATTTCTGATGAAATTTCTTATCTTTGGAATTGCCTCTTGAGTAAGGTGTATACACACACACACACACACACACACACATATACACACACACACATATACATATCAGAGAAAGATATATGTATATCAGAGAAAGAATTGTGAATCTGAAAGGCCAGCCCAGGGTTATGGCTGAGAATTGTGCTAAGGACTTCCCTGGGGACGTGCAAACTGGACTCCCCAGCCCTACAGGCCATCTTGCCAGAGGCAGAAAGGGGTTCTGGTGTCCCAGCCTGGATTGGATTACCATGAGTGTTTCAGCCACAGCTACATGTACTGGCTTCAGATTAGCCCAGCTCCCTTAGGGAGGTGAAAGCAGGAGATGGAGAGGAGTTTAGCAGAAGCTGGGGTGTTGGCTGTATTTTATGTTCTTGCCAGGCTTCTCCCCTGGTCAGCCAGATGAAGGACCCTGTATCTTGCAGTTTCTGTCTACTGCCTCTTACCTGCATGTAACTCAATATGAGGCAGCTCCTCCTTGTGGTATAAAGTCAAGACACACACTCTCAAATGAAAACGATTTCCACTGTCTGTTATCCACCTGCTAATATCTTTCCTCTGGTGTTTAGCATCTTAAGTCTAGGCTTCTCCTAAAGGGCCCAGGAACCACCTGATTCTGAATCAGCTGGTGTGTTTGATTTCCAGGACACTTCAATGGAATTGAACTCTGTGAAATGGGGCATAGTAATTCTGGGGGTGATTTGTGTGCACGTTCACATTCAGACACCACTGCCCCTGGGCAAGAAGTTCTCACAGGGAAACTAACATTAGCCCTGTCTTTTCTAGTATTGTTTTCCAGGGACTGGTACACTGCCTAAGTCATTTATAACTGACAGATGACCAGAGTCAACCAATCCCCAAGATATATTCATGTAAGCTCTTCTCCCATTTGCCATCCCCACCCAGGTGTGCAGCAGATTCCCTTTTTCTTGCCTTGAAGAAGAATGGAAGGGTAGAACTCAGTACAATTGGAGAGGCCCTACTTGTCCTGGCCCCGATTTCTGCCATGTCCCTTAGAGAGGTAAGCAGGTGTTCTGGGAGGAGATTGAAGAGGGGGTGTCACCAAGGAAAACAGAGAGTGGGAAAGATGTTCCAAGACTCAAGTGAGATTCCCTGGTGCTGGAAGTGGGGAAAGGTTTGTGGATTTCAGAATCAGAATCAGAGCTTTGTAATGTGTAAGTTAGCTGAGATTTCTAAAGCTCAGGCATGGCTGCAGAAGGGTCGGACTGCAGGGCTGTGTGCCTGCAAGGAACTCTTCCATGGTGACTTCCTAGTTCCAGACATGCTCCAAGTGCTTTGCACACATTAGCTCACGTAGTCCTCAACATCCCAGTGAGGCAGATACAATGATCATCCTAATTCTACAGACTGCTATGTCAGGCTCAAAGAGGTCACCTGACTTGCCCAGGAGGACCAAGCTAATAATCTGCAGGGAGAGCCGGAGTTGAAATCCATCCTTTCTGACTCTACAGTCCATGTCTCAACCAGGATGTTGTGTCACTTGGGTGGGGTTGGTGGATGATTTAAAGAGGATGGGCGATTCTGAGAATGATTGGAGCCAGAGGAATGGGGACTCAGAATTGAAATGTAGTCATTTCAAAGCACAAGAGAAATGGGACATTTCTTGTTCCCCTTGCTGTATGGGCTGAGATTCCTACTGGCCACAAGTCAATGACTTATGTTTAGTTAAACCTACTAACACACTATGATCTCTGGAAGGGAAACAAGTTTTATTCATCTCTGAGTCCCCTGATGCCAGGCACACAACTGGGCACAGGAAGATAAGGAAGCATCAGCATGCCTCCCTCTGAGCTTCGCCTAGAGTTCAGCTGGGAAGCAGGGTTTGGTGCTTGATCTCCTTTACCCAGGAGAACCGAACATGAGTGTCTTAGGCTAAACTCCCGCAGAAGCAGGCCCTGAGACAAGGCTGTGAGCATCTTGGGAAGAATATGGCATAGAGGGACTGGGGAAGTGAGATGAAGAGAGGAATAAGACCATACTGAGTGTATTCATAAACATATCTATCATCGAGGGTACCTGGTGTTCAACTACTCGGACCTTTAGGTGGTGACATGGAAGACCCCTCAGAGTTGTCCTCTCTGAGGTCGAGAAGGCTAGGTATGTGTGCCCCGAATGCCACTTATATCTCTCTTTGCCTGGGACTGTGGGGAAGGGGTGACATTCATCTCCTCCTGCATCCGAGGCAGCAGGATGCCTTCAGGGTGGTGTGCAAAGAGCGCATGCACAGCTGCTGTCTCTGCTAGCCTCCCTCAGCACAGAGAACTTGTTTAGAAAAATTTTCCTTAATAAAAGCCTGCAAGGATGGCTTTCGTGGGCATTCGCCCACTGATGCCCTCTTCCCATGAGCCACAGCTGATCATTCCTGGAGACTTGATGCAAGGAGATGGTCATGTTTGCAATGAGCGCTCTTGTCCTGCTGGCTGGCAGACCACATCTGCTCTTTATTTCAATGCAGGGGGCTCAGAGTCCACTCCTGACTGTGCAGCTTAGTGGTTTTAGCTTCTGCTTTTTTTTTTCTTTTTTTTTTTTTTTGCATTGAGGAGTCTTCTGCAAGCTGATTCATCTGAGGAATGAATCAACAGCTTGTGGGAGGATACAAGTTTGCTGACAAAAAGACAAATTTAAACTGTGTTGTGAGTAAATAGTTTTACTTGGGATCCATGACAGTACACAGCTCTCTGCAGACACTCAACAGGGCTTGTGTGGAGACTGCATTGTGGCTTGTCTTCTTGCTGGGACCTCCTTGTTTCTGTGGCTCCCTCGTGGCCTCTGGAAGATGGTCCAAATTTTTTGGTCTGACTTCCAAAATCCTCACAGTTAAGCCTATTTTTTTTTCTTATGCACTCCTCCCTTATACAAAGATGATTCCTACTCTTGCTCACAAATTTCTGCTGGAGTCTCCTTTTCCTACCCCCTACCATTCACTTCACCATTCCTGTCCCTCAAAAACCCAGCTCTAGGTTCATCCCCTGTTGCATAGGAGGTTGGAGGGGCCAGGAGGAGCAGGAGAGAGAGGGACCAGGAGTGGGAAGGCGAAAAGGGGGAGGGAGAGATAGATAATGTGTGTGTGTGTGTGTGTGTGTGTGTGTGTGTGTGTTTATCAGGGGCCTGCAAACTACAGTTGGCCTGCCGTCCTGTTTTTGTAAATAAAGTTTCATTGAAACACACCTACACCCATTCGTTTAGGTATTGTTTATAGCTTTCTTGACTCAAAGGTAGAATTGAGTAATCTGCAGAAACAGAATTTTTCTTATTTTATTATGCCCCTCCACAGCCCCCTCCTTCCCCATGCTGTGCTGGCCCCCCAGAGGCTAACCTGTGTGTGGTTTCCTTGACTTACATCAGGTTTGACCAATGGGAGGGTAGAGGAGATCCAAGGAGGGCAGGAGCCAGGGTTCTCCCTTCAGGGTACTTGTGCCTGGGCTGCCTCTCTTGGTCAAGGGCCAAGGTTCCTGTCAAATGTTTTCTTCGCATGACACCCTCCTTCTTGCTCTCTCAAATTTCTCTTCCAACTGTGTAAGTAGTTTTGGAGTAATGCTCTCTTTTGTGGTTTTCCTATGCCCTGCACATACCTTTACAAATAACATCTTCAGTAAATTCGCCTCAAATGTACCATTCTTCCTGGCAAGGACCCTGATTGACATGTTAACAAATTAAAAACAGATGGGAACCAAAATAAGGCACAAACCCTGCATGCTTTCTAACTGTAACAGGTGTGTCAGGGTGGCAGGTGTAACAGGCACCAGCTCAGGGTCCTTAGCACCTGGCTGCTCACAGTGGTCCATGGAACAGCAGCAAGGGCATCCCTGGAGCTTGTTATAAATACAGACACACAGACCCCAGCCCAGACCAGCTGAATAGAATCCACATTTTAGCCAGGGTCCCAGGTGAATCCTTAAGCAAAAACTCCATTCCCCATCTTCCCCCAACCAAGTGTGGGGTTCCTCTTCTCCACCCTTTGCCAGATGCCCTTTGATCTTAGATTTGTCCTGGAGGAGGGGACTGGGACACCAGGAAAGTTTTCTCACGGGGTTACCGGATGGTGGTGCCACTCACCCCACCGGGCAGTCCCAGGGGCAGATGTGGTAATAGGCTAACCCTGCAGGGCTACTTCTCACACCCTCAGGAAAGTCCACACCACCACACCCTCTTCCTTGTCCAGCCTCCACCTATGTATCCCACTGCACCAAGTCCCTCCTCTCTCATTACAGCAGGTGCTGTTGGCGACCTGCCCATAGCCACTTGATCCAATCTATGTCCCTGTCTCTAAGACCTAGAAATTCACTGCTGGCTCACATGCAGGGCAAGTTGTGAACTCAAGACACTGACACCCCAGGGGCACCCTCAGCCATAATGAGTAGGCACTTGTGGATGGACACCCCAGATTCCTCAGTTAGGACAGTTTAGAAGCTTGTTTTGTACCATCCCCAAAGGTCCCTGGAAGATCAAGCCCCCGCTGCCCATAACAGTGTCTGTTCATCGATGTAGGCGCCTTGCATTGGCTGCGCTCCCACCCTGCCCCACTTCCCCACTCATGTGGGAACACTTCCTGGCATTGTCCCCTACTTGCACTCAAATCCTTATCTCGGCATCTGTTTCTGAGGGAACGCAGACTGTAGAACAAGACAACACAGAGACATGATGTGTGTGTATGGGTGGAGGGCAGATTGGAGTCTGGAAGGTAGATGAAGGTAGAGAGGACATTCTCCAACACTGACATTATTTAAACAATTTTGAAGGATCCATGTTGAAAGTCATTGTTCAGGCCGTTTATTCATTTTATCAGAAAGAGGTTTTGAGGAGTTGGCAGGAAAGTAAAACACTGAGACACAGAGTAAAATAGGCAAAGGGTGGCAACTTTTCTGTGTTCCCACCCCAGCCCCCAGATAGGAACATTTTCCTCCTTAGCCCCCCAGGGTCCTTCCCTTAGATTGCCTACACCTGCGCTGGCTCCCCCCATGGTGAGGAGTCCTGAAGAGTCTGTCTCAACAATGGGGTAGACGTGCACAGTCCTGCTCAGGGGGGGACACCTCTGCATGTGGAAGGGGCTGCTTTTTATTGGGTAACCTAGTGAGAAAGACATCTGAGCAGGTCTTGTGTCAGGCTAGTGAGAAAGCTCAACCTGAGAATCTCAGCAGCTCTGAGATTTGTTGCCTGAAATAGAATTACAGAATCTGAGAATAAAGAAGCAGCTCACCTCATCTATTATTTTGGCACTGAGGATTACATGGCATCCTGGGGAAGACATGCAGCTGTTGACCACTGATAGAGGCCAGCAGTTTTTGTAGTTGTAATCATTCCACAAATGCAAGTGTTGCTGGTGACTGGGTTCTGGTCTCACTGCAGAAAGAATTCAGACACTGGAGATTCCTGCCTTTCCCATCTTTCTTTGTTGGCCTCCAGGCCACTTGTCACCCCAAAATGTGTGATCACTTATATTCCCAGAATTTCCTGCTTGTCTTTCTCTGCCCAGGGAGCCCTGTGCATATATGATGTATGGTTTCCTGCATTTGGCCTGTGCCCCTCTTCCTCTGCTCATATCCAGCTATCTGCCTGCTCGAACACAACCATCATCTATATCTTCGCTGATCCAGTTCAGTCCCTCAGGGGAGGACAGTGTGTACTATATGGTGACTGTTTCCACTGGCAGTTCCAGTGGGAGTCTGGTAGTTCTGGAAAAAGCAGCTGCATTGGGCCCAACCCACCTTTCCCAATAAATACAGCTGCCAGTTCCCCACGGACAGGCTGATGGAAAGCTGTGGGAGGGATCTGAGAGATCCCAGAGAGACTGACTGAAAACAATTGAAACTGATTTGTCACAGCTGTTGTCATCTGAGAAGGGAAACTTACAGCTTTCCAGTTGGACTGAGCTAAATTTTCTACGGTAGAAGCTACCAGCTCTGTTTCAATCTGGCATGTTATTGCCTCACACTGAGGGAGAAGTGGACAAACCTAGAGAAACTCATTTTTGTTTTTTACTGGTTTTACAACAGTACTAGAAAGTAGAAATGCTGAGGTCACCCAAGGAGTGGTACTATGATTGAGTTTTTACCTTTCCTGGCCTGTAGCAACTCCATTCTCAAAGCACCTCTACTGGGTCTGTGGTTGGAATGCTGAGAGCTGGTGTGAAATGACACATTTATCCCCATGTGTTTTGAAAAGTGTGTGTGTTGTGAGTAGGAGAGAGATGGTACTGGCACGAGCAGAGATTTGGTAGGGGATGGACTGGGAAGTGGTCTGGCAAAACTCCCCCCAGGCACACCTTGTAACAATCACTGGTAAGTGTGTCCATGTCCTGTTAGCCCCCTTCCAACTAGAGCACAGGTGGTGGCAGACAGCCCCATACTAGCTCAGCTTCTCCTCATGCTGACAGCCTCTGGTATCAAGCTCTCACCGTGTCCTCCACTTCTGACCCAGGGCTTTTCTGATGCTACAGCCCAGAAGTGGAGGTTGGAGAATTATTTCCCCGAGAAGCATCCCCCAACAGTGAGAGCTGGGAAACAAAGGGAAAACATTCCTACTTCCTGTCCAGAGATGATCATTCTGGGAGGCCTTCTGTATTCTTCTCAGGAGTCCTAGCAGAACGGGGCCCCTCTTTCTCATATGAGTGGCCTCAGTGCACCCTTATGTTGGTTTGAACTTTTTTCCTCGCTCTCTCTTCCTGCTCTCCCACTTCTGCTTCTTCCTGAGACCACCTCCCAAATAAATCACCAGCTCCCAAGTTCTTGTCTCAGATTCTGCTTTTGGCAAAACTGATCATGGCTAAACACTTCATTTTAAATACCTCTCAGCCTTCAGATTTCCTCAGAGTCAAGGAAGCCAGCTGTCCCATCCACCATTCAGAGCATTTTTATAATTCCAAAAGAGGATTAATTTCTTATAGGGAGATAGATGGGTACCAAAAAATTTCAATAACACAATCAAATGACATTTATTCAGTCTCTACTGCTCTATGCCTAGTATAGTATTTATGTCAAGTGTTTTGGAGAATGTAAAGAAGTTTACACATTATTAGGGAATATATAAGAAGTGAATATAACAAAAATGTAAGTCATAATAAAATAAAAAAATAAGTAAAAAAAATCAGTATAAATGGTTTAAGGGAGACAGATGTTGTTTTGCTTGCCTTGTGTTTATTCCCCCTTTCCCTGGTAATAGTTCTTCAATTTTCCTTTGTAGATCCTGTCTCTGGTCCATTGTTTGTTCTGTGGTTCAGCTTGGTTGATCCCATCCCTGACTTTTGGGGCTGGGAGCATGATCCAGGGCTAGCCAATTAGGCCATTCCATCCCCCTTTTCACAGTGGTTATTGTTTCAGGGATGTTCATGTGACTTAGACTGACCCCATCATGCATTCAATCCTGGGATTTTTGTTGGAACTTTTGTTAGTGCAGGTCTTTTTCAGCTAGAGTTTCTGAGCTGGTGGAATTTAAGCCTGAAGCTGTTGGTGACATTTTGCCACCAAAATGTGAGTTTGCTAAATATAAAGGCAGTTTCAGGGGCAACCAAGTGAAAGACAAAGGCCAGCTCCTGTGGTATCATCAGAGCAACATGATCCAGTTTCATGTGCTAATATTTTCCCTTTGCTGCCTAAGGTTGAGTTGGATTTCTAGCATTTGCAGCTGAAAGAACCTGGGCTGAAAGATTATTTCAATACAGGGCAATAGAGTTCAAACTGCAGCTGAGTCCAAACTTGGATTCCAAGCTTCATCATATCTATGAAATTCAGGGATTGATGACCGTATCCCTTTCCCAGGTACCAAATTTGCTTGAGTTGATAGACATGGAGAGAAGGGTGCCCATGAAAAGGATGTCCTGATCCATTCTGCAGTGGTCAGAGATGTATTTTGTGTTCATTGATGGGAAAGCAGTTTGACATCTGCTCTCTTTCCCAAGCAATACTGAGGCAAGGGCTCCACTGGAGGTTTTGTGAGGTCTGGACCACAGGCTGTATGGTTTACATGCTGATGACAAGGTCTACACAGATGAGGAGATGGCTGTTTTCCATGTTTGTCTTGAATGCAACATGGCTCTGGTATAGGAAGAGTCAAAGTATTTCATGAATTGTTCTGAAACACTGGGAAATAGTACCCTGAGCAGGGAACCATGTTCTTACAAAGGCTGAGATGAGCTCCTGAGGGATGGTATTCAGGTAGGAGAACATGGGGATCCCAGACCCTCCCAGCCGTGCAGCATGAAAAGCCATTGAGTGGGGATGAAGATACAGATATATTCCACTTTTATGCAAGCTGGTATTAGGGGTTTGAGAAAGAGATAATTATTTACACCTTTTTTCCTCTCTGGGTTATGAAAAAAATTATAGATATATACATATATCTGGAGTATGTACATAGGAGTGGAAACTCAAAATGTCGCCTTTATTGTGGCTGAGGCTGGACTAGAGAACATGCTTGGACTTGAGTCTTGAGCATTTATCACCCAGATACAGGAAGAGCAGAAGGAATGGTGATAAATCTCTCCTTTTGTGTTAAGTGTGGATCCAAACACTCTCAAGTTGTGTTGAACTGTGATGTGGGGTGGAGAGAAGTCCACAGGATTTCTTTTGAAAACATTTGAGAGAATGAAAGCTCCTGTTTCATGACTTTTAGGATGTCTGGGCAGGGGATGGAAATAGCTCTCTTGGCAGTTGTGTGCTATGAATTAGCAAAATTTGGGCATTAAGATTAATTTGGCCTCATTTGGATGTTGTGCTGGTTATTGAGCTATTGTCTCTCGGCTGTGAACCACCTTTTTATATGCTGTTTTGTGATGCTATGAATGGAAAGACGCCCACACACTTCTCCTCTGCCATTGATCTTCCTGTTAGTTCTGCTGACAGAGGAGGCTGGAGAGTCAGATGAAGCAGAGAGCCTTGTGTCTTTCCTTGAGCTTCCTGTTTTACCCAGCATCACCCCATTAGTGCTTCTTCAGCCAGTGGCAAAGGTTATTGCTGTGGTAGCTGGTCCGAGTTCCCAGCTGGTTTCTGTAGTCCCAGAAGCAGCAATTTCCTCAGAGATACTAGCCACTCACCACAGCACCTCCCCCTCAGAAGGCTGGTTCCTTCCTCCAAGCTGCAGACTCCAATCACCCCAGCTTCCTCCCTCCATGTCCTGTCCAGGGGTTGGCAGCTGCCATCTGCAGTTCTTATCTCCGTGTGACCTCAGTGCTCCCTTTTGGCCTTTTGAGTCCTCCTATACCTGTTTAGCCAATTACTCCTGTTGGATTATTTCTGTTCAAACGGCCTGTGTGGTTTCTTGTTTCTTGAATGAATCTGAGTAATAAGGATATACAGGCTGTGAAGGTTGGAGCATTTAATTTCCCCAAGACATGCCCAGACCTTGTGATTGTGCCACTGTGAACTTCAGTGAAGACATTGGAGGAGAAACATGAGTAAAATTGCTTTAAATGCCGGCATTATGGGTTCTGTGTTTGTCAAATAAGAATGACAAAATATAACGTTCATAGCAGCAGTATGGACAATAGCCAAGACATGGAAGCAACCTAAATGTCCATAGACAGATGACTGGATAAAGAAGTTGTGGTACATTTATACAATGGAATACTACTCAGCCATAAAAAAGAATAAAATAATGCCATTTGCAGCAACATGGATGCACCCAGAGACTGTCATTCTAAGCGAAGTAAGCCACTCATATGTGGAATCTAAAAAGGACACTATGAACTCATCTACAAAACAGAAACAGACTCACAGGCATAGTGAACAATCTTATGGTTACTGGGGGAAAGAGGGTAGAAAGGGATAAATTTGGAAGTTTGAGATTTGCAAATGTTAGTCACTATATATAAAGATAGGTTAAAAAACAAATTTCTTCTGTATAGCACAGGGAATTATATTTAATATCCTATAATAACCTTTAATAAAAAAGCATATGAAAATGAATATATGTATGTATATGCATGACTGAGACATAATGCTGTACACCAGAAATCAATACATTGTAGCCGACTATACTCCAATAAAAAAGTAAAAAATGAAAATAAATAAATAAATATTTTTTAAAAGTTATGAAATATGAAGATGGTGCAAGAGGGTTATGTGTCCCTCTTAAATTTGGCTGCAGGCTTCTACTACCTATACAGTGGCTCAGCAGATGAACACTAAAGAATTAAAATAGCTTGTGACGTGTGTTTTGGGAAATGCTTTTCGGATAAAGTTAGCTGGTGTTGGAATAATTTTGACCAAATCATTTCTACTCATAAACTTAGAGTCAGAGTGTTCTCAAACTCAATCCAGTAGGTGGAAGTCTTACAATGCCCTAGATAAAAAATGAGGAAAAGGATCAACCCATGACCCAGATGCTACCTTCACTGATACCAAAAATCTGACTGAATGGGCTCAGCCACCAGGTACCCACAGTATTCAGGTCTTTGATAGAGTGAGGAGTGTGGTGAGCCTATTATGTGGGACATATTCGAGGGTCAGGTTTCTAAGCCAGACATTTTTACATTCAAAATATTTTATTGATGCCAGGCACTGTTTTAGGCACTAGAAACATGGCAGAGAACAAAACAAAGTTCCTGTCTTTTTGGAGCTAGTGGAGAATATAGACAATAAGCAAGTTATAGTAAGTTGGACAGTGATAAGAGATAAAAAGAAAAGACAGTATTGAGGTTAGAAAGTGCTGAGGTGCTACTCAAGTGATATGGACAATGAAGATGTGGAGGGAGCAGCAGGTGCAAAGGCCCCACTGCAGGAGCACACTTGGAGTGTAGGCAGAAGAGCAAAGAAGCCAGCAGGGCTGGTTGCAGGATGCAGGGCAGGAGAGGGGGTTCTCAGAGGTCTGGAGAGGACCTCATAGGCATTTAGGAGGGCTTGGTCTATGCCAGATTTTACCACTATTAGAATGTGCTCAGTAAGACCCCCAGCAGTAAACTTCCTTTTTAGCGAAGTGGGAATAATCATCTTGACCCTGTCTTCCCCAGGGAGTGCCTGGAGGCCTTAGTTCACACAGGGTAATGGACGTGATATTTAGTCTTAGTCTCTAAAATGAAATTTGGAGAAACCAGAAACAACTTCTTTGCTGTTCCTTCTCTCCCACTGGCTGTTCTCTGGTCCATTTCCTCTCTCTCTTCCTCAGAAGATGTGCAGCTGTCTGGCCATCAAGCTGCCCTGGATACCAGCCCAATCTGAGAATCATTGGCACCTCCATCTCTATTTCTCCTCTACTTTCGAAAAACACTTATATGTTTTTGATCACTCTTTCCTCTCCCCTCAAAACACACTTTGATGATTGGGATAAGAAGTTTATTTGTGGAAGCATTTACAGAGGAGAAAATGTAAGGGCGGAGAGTGCCAAATTCCAGGCCCAGTAGGAAGGCAGGCAGGCCTTTGACTCTCAGATCTGCTCTTCTACCTTCCTCCCAAAAGCTGGAAAAGGTTTGTGGGGCCTCCCCCAGGAGCCCTGTTATCCTGCGGTTCCTTCTCCTCTGCTGCCTTCTTATATGGCCTCATGGGCTTTTCTCTCTGGACCTCAGTTTCCCAATTCCACCTGGTGACACCTGCCCTTCCACTAATCCTGCATGTTCACTGGGCCCCACAATAACACAGGGCCACTTATGAGTGTTTACCCCTCACAGGCACTGTGTAAGCTGTTTTGAGTGCATTGCCTTATCTAGTCTTAATAAAAACAGTGAGAGAGGAGTTACAGTTATTCTGATTCTACAGATAAAGATATTGAGTCTCAGAAAAGTTTAAAAACTCACCTCATCTCTCAGAGTGAGGACCTAGACCCAGGGGCCCCCATCCGTATTCACTGTACATACTCACCTTCTAAACTGCCTCTCAGTGGTGTTTCTATCTGCTTCAAGCATCCGAGGGATATGCTTATGCATATTATTATCACCACCCTTGTGATGCTGTGGTCAAGATCAAAGCTAGCAAGGCTAGATAAAGGAACTGCAGTTCTGTTATGAATTTATAAACTTGAGTGTGACAAGTAGTTTCTACTAAATTTGATTTATGTGTAAGTTGGTCCAATGGAGCTTGTGGTTAATTCTCTTTTAAGAAATCACTATACATTATTGCATGGTTTAAAAATGCTATCAAGTACATTTTCAGAATGGTAATACATTTATGAATGGTAAGATTGTGATGGTGTAATTGAGGTTGAACCGAAATAGTAATATGGTTCAAGAGGGAAATTTGGGAAAGAATATTCAAAAAGAGAAATCTCTGTGCCGCTGAGCAGCGATGGTTTTAATATTCAGCAAGTTAAATATAGGCTTCTCCAACTGAACTTGGCATGCCTCTAAAATGCCAACAAGGTCTTTGTTCTCAGTCTTTTCTCTTATGGCTAACTGGCCATTTGTTCATTCTGACCTTGGAGATCATTTGTGGAAAAGCAATAGAAAAAAGTACTTTTCGATATGACTCTAGAAAGGTTTTCATAATAGCTATTAAAGAAATCAAAGTGATTTTATTAATTCTTGCTTTTGTACACCCAGCCAGACGGACAGCAAAATTCAGAGATGGCCCTCAGCAAGCTGGAGGAGAAAGCAAAGCTTGTTCTTTGTAGCACCACACTCCCCATCATTGCTCTCTCTGTCCTGGAATGTACTTCATGCAGTGCTCTGGTTGGCTGCCTCTTCGCCCCTTTCAAAAATTTCCAGCCCTGTACCTCATCCCAGCCAGGATCAGCTCTAATATGCCCCCCAGATTACACCTGTTAGTAGCTCTCTTTCCACAAGATTCAGAATCTAACTAATTATTGAATTGAACTGATGCACTTTTGTATAGGATCGAGTATAACAAAATGAAATACAATCATAACACCCCAGACTGGAAGGGATGATAAAAGTCATTCAGACAAGACTCCATTTGGTACTCAAACCTTCTGGCATAGGCTAGATTCTCCCATGAGCAGGGATTTCTTCCTGAGAATGGAATATGGATGATGCATGTGATAGACAATCTCAGGGAGCAGCTGTAGGATTAGAGATGAAGGAGGGAAAGAAGTCAATACCAGTTATGTTAGTGGTCAATCCTGCTGGCCACCTCTGAGAAATATGGCCCAGAGTGAATCTCACTAAGGGGTGAGGGGATTTAGCCTCGAATTGCCATTCATCATTGGATGAGGGTGCTTGTACGGGCACTCACGCCCTGTCCCTTCCAGACTGCTTTGCTGGCATCCTGGACGTTTGCTGTGGATTACCATTGCCATGTGAGTGCTGAGCATATGTGGTCGGGACAGTGGCACAGTCTGCTATAGCCCTGTTATAAAAGCATCTCATCCATATTTCACCCAGGTCATGGAGTTCCAGTGATGAGAAACTCAGCACCTCTTAAAAAACAATTCTTACTTCCTAAAAGTTCTTTTACGTACCCATTGATTCTAGTTATTTAACTCTTAGGGCCAAAAAGAACATGTTTTCTTCCTCAGTCGCTCATGTTTCACAGATCCTCTTCTTGATCCCACCTTCAGACTCAAGTCTTCACTCTCAATCTAACACACCTGGTTCTTCTATCTGTTCCTCATAGGAGGGCTCCTTCAGTCTTGCCACATCTTGTCCTTTGTGGAATTCCTTCATTTGTAATGTGTTTTGAAAGAGGACCCTGGATTATTGTGGGGCAGCTTAGTAAAGTGGTTAAGAAGGTGGGCTCTGAAGTCAGACTGACTAGGATCACACCCTGGTCTTACATCACCTTAGGCACCTTACTTGGCCCTGTGCCTCCGTTTCTCATCCCCAAAATGGTTATCCTACTGCCCATACCATAGGGTTGGTGTCATAGGCCAGTGTCTGTGACATACTAAGTGAATAGATATTTATTATTGTTGTTGTTAATAGTAGCCATACGTTGCTCAGTTTGTCTGGGTGCCACAGTATTCCAGCTCTAGTTTGATGGGATAGATAGAAGCATCTCGAGTGACTGGACAGATAAAGGTAAAAGGGTGACAGCCAGTTGACCATGGGGAAGAGCTGGTTACCCAGACTTTGAACTGCTGCAGCCGTGAGGTATGGTCCTAACCTGTCGGGAGGGATAACAGTTTCCCTCAGGGAAAGTAAATATCCTGCTTCCTGTCTTCCTGGTAGGAGATCCTTCACGCACAGGGACTAGGAGCAGTTGGGCCTGGAGATTTCTGAGCTGAACTGGCAGGAGCTGCCTCTGGCCATGTGGGTGCAGAGCTAAAACAAACCACAACACCAACCTCTGCTTTTTGCTGCTTATGGTGCTGATATGGACAGCAGTGCAGGGAGGCTAGCATTTGGAGGATGAGCAAGTAAATCCCAAGGTATGTCTGGGTTCTGCTTGCACTAGCCATAGGCAGCCTGAGAAAATCAGATCAAACCTTGAGACCCTGAGCCACAGTGGGGTCTAAATGTGTGTGTGGGCTAAATGTGTCCCAGTAAAACATTGTTCTCACTGGGGCCTGAGTAACAAGGGCAGTGGTGGGGGCAGCAAATACGGACGAGGAGCCAACAAACATTGGGGGTCTGTTCTGGAGAATGTGGAAGGCAGAGCAAGGAGAATGGCTCAGAGAGTTGAGTTAAAAATGTAAGAGATAGAGTAATGATCTTTAGCACAGAGGTGGCTGAGGCTCATGCAGTCTGTTGACCATGAAGTTGATGCTCCCTCATTCTGTAGTCCTAGGCAGGGGAGGCCTGTGCAATTCCAAATACAGTGAGCAACAGCATGCTTTTCTTTCTGCATCTCAGTCCTTATCCCCGACCTCTGCCCAGTCTCTACTGTGATCTCCCAGAGGAGGGCTTGCAAATTTCTGAGCTGGAATTGACATTAGAACTTAAAACCAACAATGTGACAGAAGTCACATTTCCATTCTCTCTAGAGGTGGAGCTGAGGGGTAAAGATAAAACCCACAGCAGCACCTGAAGGCCTGAGCTGGGGAGAAGGGGTGGGGTAAGTTTGTGTCATCAGGCCAGCATTGGTGGCGAGAGTGTAATCCCCCTAAACACTGACATTTATAAGCCCTGGAACATCAGAGACTCAACTGAGTCCTAAATATAACCCCTAACATCAAGCAGGAAATATTGATTGAAATGAAGCGTAGCATGAGTTCTCAGCATTTACCTTGATGCATACTGTTAGAGCTTTGAATTCCTTCACAAAGCCTGGAGTGCTCAGCTAAGGCCTCCAGGAATCCACACTGTGATCTCCCTTTGCCTGGCTAATTCCTTCCATTTTCTTCAAGGGTTTCGTTTCAAGGGTTAATAGTCACAGGCAGGAGGACCTGAGATGCTGTAGGGGGCTTGTCCCAGGGTACCCACATGGGTACCACGGCTGAGACTGCAAGACCCCATCCCCCCAGCTCCCAGTGACTGGGGTGGGGTCTCTGTAGCTTCCAAGGTTCTCCATGTCAGTACCACAGAAACCCATTATTTGCAGAGGCTGTGCCATTTGCTTATAGAACAGGAACAGCTTTCAGGTTAGAGACACAAGGTGGGTCCCCAGCCAAAGACTTATAATCTGTCCCATGGTAACCCCAGTCTCTGTAAGGCTAATTGATGTGTAGGGTTTCCTGGATTTGGGGGTCAATCGGGGATTTGCATAGAGACGACAGTGGGGATGCTGATCCCAGTGGAGCCTCATCTGACAGTCGAGAGGAGGAAAGATCCCTCCCACAGCCAGAGAAAGAGAGGGCCATTGCCAACCATACCATACAAGATGGACAGGGAGGGAGAGTTCAGAGCAGAAGAGAAATCTCCAGCTCACTCACTGGACAGTGACATTTGTTTTGGATTTGTCCCACTGACTTGTGGGACCCTTGTGATTGAAGTCAAACAGCACCAACTCTCAAAGTCCAAAAGAAATGGCAAAGTCAGTCTCTAATCCTGCATCTAATATTTTCCCTAGAACACCTCCTTTTCCTGGCATCTCTCCTTGACTGTTTCCTGTAGCAGGAGGCTCATATCCTCTTGAGGCAGCCCCCACTGGGGAAGCTGTACTTGTTAGAAAATGCTGCCTGTGCTGAACTGAAATCAAGCACTTCTAGAGCCTGCTTTTCTCCCTAGAATGATGCGATGTTTGTTTCGGCACAGGGTTTTAACCTGAGAACCTCTGTACTTGAGACTTTGAATAAGGCAGGAAGGAAGGGATTCATCCTCTGCTTTGTGTGATTCTCTGATTTAATCCGTAAAATTGCCCCTAGTGGCTCAACTCATTTGGGTTTCTGGTTCAGTGGCAATGGATTTCCCAGATGAGGAATGGGCTCTAAACACTTGGCTTTTCTCTCAACAGGGATCTGTTCTCCATGGGTTTCCCTGAATCTCATGTGCTTTCTGCATTTAGTAGCCATCTGTTTGCAAGCAGTGGGTACAGGAAAAACTGCATTATATGACTTGGAGCTGGGGCTATTTTTGGAGGAGGTCCTGGGGATTGAACCAGATCCTCGTGCATGCTAAGCATGCTTTCTACCACATGAGCTTTTTCTTCCCTCCTACTTTGTTCTCTTAAACTGCCCTTCCCAGCTCTCATGGAGGGAAACGTCACATTGCAAGGCATTGTTTTCTGAGAGGAGTCGCATCTCTTTCCACAGCTCCATTTCTGAAAGTCCTGGGGAAAGACCTTGATTTTTGTGGCTTGAGTTATGTGTCCACCCCCAAACCAATTGTCTGTAGCCACAGACTGTGATTTTTGGTCCTGCCTAGTATCTCCTAATTGTAGTTGAGGAGGAACAGCTCTCCAGAAAAGTGGAGGCATTCCACTCTGGACATACCAAATAATTCCTGTCTACTGCAAACCCCCTAGGGTGTAATTGTTGGGAGACGTGTGCTGCAACATCTGCCTCTTAAAACTCCTTCCATTTCTGGATCCCCAGCTGTCTACAAAAATCTCCCCAAAATCCACGGCCATCCTAACAGTTTATAATTATTGTAAGAGGGGATACAAGTCCCTTCTCACATACCAATCATTCCTTAAGCCCCAAAATAATATGCTTACTAGAACTAAGATCAGTAAATCAGAAAAGCAGCTTAGATTGACAAGGCAAAGTCCACAAATGAGTTTATAATTTTCCTTCAGGCTTATTTTATCTGGTACTTAATAAGCTAGGTAATTCTCCAGCACACATGAATATTCTGGGCCCTGGGCTAGGCACTAAGTGTGAAAAAGGAGAATAAAGCAGATCTTATATCTTGTATCTTGAGTGGAGAAGACAGGCTAATAAAGCATTGATAATAATAGAGCGCTGTAAGTGCTGTGAGGCTTCAGAGGGCTGGAAGTGTTACCTGGCTCCTGAACATACAGGAGTGGGGAGAGGGTTTACTAGACATGGGTGTACTGAGGGACTAGGGTATGAGAGTTGATAATATGGGAGGAGGCCTAAAAGCTATGAAAACAGGCACAAGAACAGATATAAAATACAGCAGCTGAGGCCATGTGGTGCTGGAGTAAAGAGTTCAAGGCATCTCAAAAATGATGACTATGGCCCTCTGCATGTAGCTTTTGCCAGGACTGGATTAAGAATCAGGGTACTGAGATGTTAAGTATGGCTCTCTCACCAGAAACCATGGTCCCTTCACCTTCCTGGGCCTGTTTATCTACCTAGAAATGAGTGAGTTAGACTGCATTATGTCTGAGGGATTTTTGAGATTCTTTGATTTTTGACTGTAGTCATAATGATGACCTTGTGTTCAAGGTTAAACTATGCTCAGCTTACTCTGTGTAAGAGTGAAATGTACAGTTTGTACGTTGATTGCTCATTTGTTAACCTACTGCTGTGGAATACGACAGCATAATTTCATAAATTCAACAAATATTTGTTAAGTTCTGGATACTGCATAGCCATGGGTTGGGTCAGACAGATGAGCAGGCAATTATAAACAAACCAGGGTAGTGTTTTAGAGGAGGGAGAATAGAAATACTATCAGGTAAGATAAGAATGTGACCCATGCAGCCAGGGTAGATGGGAAGCATCAAGGAAGACTTTCCAGGGAAAAATAGCATCCTGAGACCTGAAAGATATACTGAGTTTACCGAGGCAAATGTAGGAAGTGGGGATAGAAGAGTGTTATAGGTCAAAGAAGCAGCAAGTTTAAGGGAGAAATGAGAAGGTGTAGCCCTGGGTGGTGAGGAGAATTGGAAGATTTTACAACTCCTGTTGATTTCCTCTTCCCACCTGACTGCTTCCCTTGAACTCTCATCACTGTCCATTCGCTCTCACCTGTATCTCACCTGTGTACTACAATCGTCTCCTTACCAGGTTTCTTCCATCTCTTCTCATCTTGCTTCCCATACATCCTCCACAGTACAGCCAGACTCACCTTTTTTCAATTCATCATCATGTCTTCTCCATTCTTAACACTGTAATGGTTTTATTTATATATATATACATATATATATACACACACACACACACACATACATATACATATATATATGTTTAATTGAAATATAAAGTGTTGATTTCTGGCATACAGCATAATATCCCAGTCACTCATATATAAACATATATTCATTTTCATATTCTTTGTCATTAAAGCTTATTACAAGATATTGAATATAGTTCCCTGTGCTATACAGAAAAAAATTCTTTTTTAATCTATTTTCATATATAGTGGTTAACATTTGCAAGTCTCTAATGGTGCCCTATTGACCTTAGGATAAACATAAAGCTCTTATCATGGCCTCTTAATTCCTGCCTGAACTGGCTCCTGACTACTTCCTTAGCATTGCATTAAATGAGTTCATCTTGATGAGGTCCCTGCAGCCCCACTGACCTTCTGCAGTGTTCTTCTGGGGGTTTCTTTCATGTATTCCCCAAGGAGATGTCTATTGATAGTAAAGGATTATTTCAGATGTGGAAAGAGCATCGATACCAAACCTTTTATGACTGGGTCACATTAGCAAGCTCTTCCTCCTTCTGAGTCTTGGGCTTTCCATCTGGTCGATGAATATGTTGGACAAGATCATCTTTTTGATTCCTTTTATGTACTTACATTTTGGAGTTTCTAAAACATTTGTTCTGTCTTGTTCATAGACCCCTGATGATAATGCTATTCTCTCTTAGATAAAATTTTGATTTCCAAGGTCTAGTTCAAATTTTACCTCCTTTAACACTTTAATCATTAAGAATGTATTTGTGCTCATTTTAGGTCAAAGGCCAGTGGTTGGGGATAGGAAACATAAGGCAATCACCTAAGTCAGATTCCTGCCTTCAAGGGTGCCCCCACTTCCCAGTGACCAGCGCTTTATTCATGTTGACCACCTGGGTCTGACCCTCTTCATACACCCTTCCTGTGCCACATTTATTTGTGCTTAATCACATATCCTCTTGGTTTCACAACCATTTGATAAGGGTTATAATTCTTCCTAGAAACTACAGTATCATCAAAGACTTTTGCCTTAATCTTTTAAATTACTTTCCACCAGAGCTTGCCATCTGCAGAATAGGAGTGCCATGGATGCTGGACATTGACTTGCATGATCAGAACCACCTGACACTCTGATTTGCCTATTTGATGGCGGAGTCTCTGAATGCTGGGGGTCCTGATAAAACAAAATACGAATTTTATTTCTGAATGGGTCTGCATTTGCTTTTTTTTTTTTTTGAAACTTCCTCTTTGTTCTGAGGAAAGCCACTTTTGGGTTGTTCCCAGTGTGAACAGGGGCTCCTCAAGGGCCAGTGCCAGCTGGCCATCTCAGTCAAGCAGCTTGCCTTTCCTGACTAAACAGTCTTGCCTTAGTTCCAGCTTAATAACTGGTGGCCAACTCCATCAGGGCTCTTACTTCCCCAAGACTCTGAAGACGTCTCACCTATGCCCAGGTTACCCTACTGAATCCTTTCCAGGCTGTCAGAAAACTAAAAGAGTGAGAGTTCTAGTGAGTTACTGATTTGAAAGCCACACCACTTCTCTTTCCAATTTTTCAGGAGCATCAACCACTTGGGATTCTTTTATCTATTGCTTTTGACTTTATTTGGATTAGAAGTAGAATGAAGACAACAAATGGTGTGGGGAAAACACTGTTCCTGTCTGAGGGCATTCCTGAGCTGCATTCCTTTCCACAGGGGAGGGAGGAGAATCAACAACAGCTTTAGGAGTTCTGGTACTGATTTATGTTCCGGCAGATAAGACGTGCTTTGTAAGATTCAGTTGACGCAGATCTGCTGTGGTGAGTGAGATAAACTCAATCTCTGATTTAAATACAGCTTGACACTGTGCAGCCAGGGGTGCCATCACAGTATCCACCAAAAGTTGCAAAATACTGAGGTACACATGTGCAGGTGGAGAAAGCCCACAGAAGATGGACTTGCTGGGTACTGACCATAAATACAGCTGGTGTGGAGTCTTTGCTGAGATTCCATAATAAACTTGTCACTGATACCCCTAAGATTGAGAAAACAGTTCCAACATGTGCTTGGCAAGGGAAGCACATCTATTACCCTTTATGGGATGTGTGATACCTAGTTTATAACAGCTTTGCAAAGAAACATGTCTTAAGTCCAAATAATTCATCTCATTGTACAACAAAATGGTTTCACGTGTCTCATCATTCAAAGACTATTGAATCTGCTGAAATGAGACTGGTACATATATCTACTGGAGAAAAATTTCTTTACCAAACAAAACTTCTGTCTGTTCTCTTATTTGTCTCTCATTCCTATACAAGCATATTGTTCAAAAGTTTCTTAAAGGCAAAAAACCTGCAAAATACTCAAATCAGTTCTAACTTTCTCTTTGTTAATATGTATGACATCCTGGTTAGGATATGAATTTCAAGTCATTTTTCACCCAAATGTTCAAATAATTAATATCCCTAGTATGATGGGATGCTAACTATTCATGGTCAGCAAGTTTTGCAGGGCTGATTTTGTCAATGGTACCTAGCTCTCTCCACGGACAGGTTTTCACTTTACTATATTTTGATTTCTGCAGCTGGTGAATGAAGGAAAGATTTGGAAACACAGTCAGCTCCCAAGCTCCTGTTTCTGCAAGTTTGGCTCATCCAAGGTCTATGGTAAATGGTGCTTCCTATTTCATTTATAGGAAATAAATAAGAAACCCACGTTGCTTTATTACATTCATCTTGATGTTTCTGATCATATCACTTTCTGTGCCTTGTTAGAGGGAAGAGTGGACATAGCTAGTGCGACTGTGGCCTCCACTCACCCCAGCCAGTACTTACCAACTCAGCAAACTCAGAAATAAATTTTAAATGTACAGTTCTTTAAAAAGTGTTCCCCTTTTAATTTCCTACCTGTCTAGGTTTACACCAACAATGAGAAAAAAGTGAATGAACGAATGGAATATAAATCCCATTATAATCTCATTTATTCTATTTTCTTTAATCAAGGAAAAGTTATGCTCTCCATTAATAGTTATAATAATTAATATTAAGTTTTTTATCATGCATACTGGATGCGGCAGAGTAGAAAATTAATAAATATTTCTAACTTTATTTTAAACAATTTAAGAACTTCAGAAAACTTTATCTCTGAGCTATTTCTTCCATACATTTACTGTTTTTCAGTGTTTTAGTTCTACCTAGCTTTTTAACTGTCCCCCCACTAAATTATTTATTATTACAAAATATGCCTATGTATGCCTATGTGTATATATATATATATATATATATATATATATATATACACATACACACACATTATATATATAGTATGTATGCAGTAGTATATCATATAGATATGTGTCTATATATGCTCTTTATTGCTTTTATGATTGTTTTGTTTTATTTTCAGTGTTTGGCAGTTTTACTATAATGTGTCTAGACAGACACACATACATACACACACAAAGATTTGTTCACATGCTTGTTGAATCATTACTTAACATTTGTCTCTTGCACTGAACTCTTCCCTTTCAGGTTTTATTTCCTACTATTTGAAGGGTATATTTTAATAGTTCATTCATTGGAAGCCTGTGCATGAGTAAAAACTCCAGTTTTTGTTATTTGAAAGTCTTTGATTTTGTCCTTACATATGAATGAAACTTGAGCTGGGTATGGAATTCAAAGTTAATAATGATTTTTCCTCAGTAGTTTGAAGATATTTTAGCACTATATTTTGGTCCTGATGTTTGCTCTTGGGAAATCTCATTGGTGTCTTTGGGTAATTTTCTTAGCTTGGGTTCCCTGAAAGCAGAATCTGAGACAAGTAATGTATGCAAACAGTTTATTTGGGACATAATCCCAGGATGCAGAAGTGAGGACTGGGTAAAATGAGACAGAGAGGAGAAAAATCCAATATAAAAGTGTGTTATTAAATTTAACCCAGTGAACAATGAGGTTCTCAATTTCTCTGGGACCTCTTAAAATCATATAGAATGCCTCTCAGAATTGTTCATCCAAAGAATGCAGGGTATAAGCATTTATTCAATTGCTTCCATCCTCCATTGGTCAAGGGCTGCACCCAGGAGTATTAACTCCTCTACACGTCATAAGTGTTGGGAACAAGAGAGCTACTGTTCCTGTCTGCAGCATCAGAGAGGAGCACCAAGGCAGAAGGGATAGATGCAGGATGTGAATGTGAGGCAAGATGCTGTTGATGACAGATATGTTCAAGCCAAAGCAGAACTGATTCCACAACTGGACTCAAGAGGCATGACTGAGAGAATGTGTAGCAGAACAGCAACTATGTCTGAAACAGTAACCTGTTTTTCCTCTGTTGCTTTGAAACATTTTCTCTTTATTTTCAATGTTTGGCAGTTCCACTAGCATGTGTCTACATGCAGATTTAAAAATTTATTCTGCTTGGGACTTGTTACACATTTTCATTTTGGATACTCATATCTTTTTTAAATATAAAAAATTTTCCAGACATCATTACTTTAAATATTGTCTATCTTCCATCCTTATTATCTTCTCATATTGGAACTCCTGTTGGATGTGGGTTGAAATTTCTCATTATACTCCTTATGCTTTTCTTAATTCCTCTTTCATAACTTTCTTAATTCCCCTTTCATAACTTTGTGTTATATTCTATATACCCAGCTCTGAATTCTAGTTCAATAATTCTCACTTCTGCTGTGTTTTATCTTCTATTTAACTTAACCATTTAAATGTTTGTTTAACTGGCTATATTTAGTTTCTAGAAATTCTATTAAATTTTTTTCCAAATAGACTCCCCACCCCATGGGGCTATATTCTTTCTTATTTCCTCCTTCTTTAAAAAAAACCCATAATTTAAAATATTATTTTATAATATTTCAAATGTTTTATTTGTATCAAGCTTACAGAATAGTGAATTCTCCTATTTGACGTGTCTGCTGTCGCTCTTCCATAGTCGACTATTCCTTCATGAGTTTTATAGTACACTTTGAATTATGAGCTAATTTTCAGTGTTCTCTCTCACTGGGAGTTCCATGCACCCTGGATTGAGGAGATATCTCTACAGAACACCATTTTTCCCTTCCGTTTGGGGGCTTTGGACATTTCATAGCTCTGGAACCAGTTTTTATGAAAATTTATCAGCTTGGGGTTCCAGCATGATGCTAGTAGTATTTCCTCAAAACTCTGTATTTGCATGTGGCATAAAGTTTAATTTTGATTTTTCTGCTTATTTCTTACTCAGAGTTCAGAACAGAGGACAAGCTTCCATGCCTCTTCCAAGGTAAGCTGGCAGGGTTTTCTATGTCTTTTTACATGGTAAGGTTGCCATCAAGATCTGCAGTGTTTGGCAGGGATCTTAGCCCCACATCTATCATGCAGAGGCACCAGCCCATGCCTTTTGCCCTTGAGTGGACACTCAAGCATCAGATCTAAACCTCTAGAACCTGTATCTACACCCCATGCTCATAACCTCAGTTCTCAAATCAATTCTCTTCATCATTTCTCACAACATGGAATTTTCCTTTTTTTCTGTTGAAATTGGTTAGGTATTTAAGTACCATTTTTGGTTATTAAGTTTTATCCAGAATTTTATGCATTTACTGCTGAAGAATGGAAAAGGGTGGCATGTGTTTGCTCATTCAGCCATGTTACTAGGAATAATTTCCCACATCTCTTTTTGTGGTTACTTGGAAAGTTCCAGGAAAAAGTGGGATGGACTTTGTTGTTTGTTCTCTGCTAATCCCCCAATTCATTCTCTACCCTTCTCTGCCATTCTTTGTAGCAGATATTTTCGGTGTCTCATCCATATTCCCATATATCTTTGCATTTGCCATTTCCATGTATACTAGCCTGACAATAGCCAGCACCTATGATTTTGTCTGGAGAGATTCATTGGACTGTGAGAACCCACTTGGCCTGTGCATACAGCAGGCCAGAGAAGTCAAGGAACTGATGCTTCCTGGGAGTAATCCTCAGTTAATGACTGATGGAACTTGATGACTAAATGTTTCCTCCACCATCAGGACAGTGGTTTACACTGTCTTCCAGACTTGCTCTGGAAATCCAGCTTGCCCACAGTTTTGATTTGCTTGATAATATGCCCTTTATTGGCTTCCCTTCCTTCATTGTCTCACTTCTCTATTCCCCTTCTTTTGTAATCTTCTCTCACATAAATTATTTGCACTCAGATCTTTGTCTTAAGGTCTGATGCTGGGGTCGTGGGGGGGGGGCACCTAAAAATGCACATGGGCCATCCAGCTGTCTTGTCCCCCTTCTTCCACGGGAATTCAGGCAATTGAGGAACTGGCAGGAAAACTAGAGGACTGTAGGAGAGAGATATTTGAATATGTCTTCCCTGCATCAGCACTGTGATTTCTGGAAGAATGTAATGACTCCATTATTCACCAGATGGGAGTAACACTGTTTTCTCTACCTCTCCTTTGAGCCTGTGAGTCACCACTGCTAGTCTCACAGTACCTCAATATGCCTTGTTTGTCTCTCTGCCACTTATAAATTTATTGCCTTAATCCCTACAAACAGTTCTCTCCTGCCAGCTGCTTCTATGTAAATCTTTGCTAACAGAGGGCATTAGAAGGATACTGCATAGCTATAACAGTAGGAAAGGGCTTCCCTTCTTTGTTCCTGTGTGCATGTTCTTCAAAGATGTCTGAATCTCAGGCTTGGAAAGCAGTTTGGGCTGCTATAACAAAGTACCATAGACTGATGGCTTAAACAACAGAAATTAATTTTCTCACAATTCTGGAGCCTGGGAAATCCAAGATCAGGTACCAGCAGAGTTAGTGTCTGGTGAGGCATCTCTCCTTGAGTTGTAGACAGCTGCCTTCTTGCTGTGTCCTCACATGGGCTTTCTTCAGTGCAAATGCAGAGAGAGAGAGAGTGCTCTTTCTGGTGTCTCTTCTTATATGGACACTCCTCACTCTACTGGATCAGGACCCCATCCTTTTGACTTTATTTAGCCTTAATTACCTCCATAAAAACCCTATCTTCAAATATATTAACATTGGGTGTTGGAGCTTCAGCATATGAATTTTGGGACACACAATTCAGTCCACATCAGAGGTCCTCTTTTAATTTCTGTCTTGCTCACTATCTCTCACTAAAGAGGTGGCAGCTGCTTTCTGCATTTCCTACTACTAGACCTCTTGATTCCTGTTTTAACCCCTTTAAGTAGGTAATCACTTTTACTACTTAACAATTCTTCATATCAACTTTCTTTGCTTAAATTACTGTTTCTTTTTCTTTACTGTACCTTATTCAGAACAGTTCCCTTGACTCTACCCTTATCTCTAAAGTAGTCTTTTTCTTAAATTATCTTTCATTCCAACTGAGTAGTGGACCCTTTAAAATGGATAAGGTGACCAAGTCTGTCTGATCGCCTGTGAACTCTGATAGTATGGTCACTCCTTGTTCAACATCTAATACCTCATTCCCTACAATGATTGGTTTCAAATCCTCAGTACCACTCTGCTTTGGTCCAGCATCCTCCATATGTCCCATCTTCTTTCCTAAAGTGAAAGGAGCCCTGTGTTTTCAAGCCTAGCCACTCAGCTCTATCCTTTTTCACTTTGAATTTTTTTCCTCACCTTGCCCTACTGGACTGCATCAGGGCTCATGTCCAAGAAAACTCATGACCCATCACAACGCCTTTATGAATGTGTATTTTACAAAAGGACACATGATCAACTCAGATATAAGTCTCTATCTTAATTTCCTTAATTCTAGGGGGATTTATGATGGAATGATGAGAGACATATCTTGGGGAGGGGGAGGGTCTTTTCCCTCTAGAGCTGCTTAGATTTGGCTTTTTCCTTCGTGTGCTTAAGTGAAAGAAACCAGAGGTACAGGTCTACAAGTGCAGAGAATAAATGTTCCCCACCTGATGTTTTACCGATAGGTGATTCTTTGGCTAAATCAGTTGGCAAATTCTTATCAGTTATATTTATATTTGTTGTGTTACTGCCCGAGACCACAGAGTTAGTTAGTGAGTGGCTCCATGAGTAGTGGTTGTCCAGGACTTCCATCTCTTCCCAGTCCCATGTTTCATGCTGTTGGAAATATTTAGTCAGAGGAGAGAGAGAGCTCAGGTGTGGATATTTTCTTTCATGCAGTTGTTCATTCTAATTAGAAATCTGTTTCCCTGACAATTTCCTCTGAATACTTAAATTCAACTTTAAAATGGATTTCTTTCTTTATATCCAAAGTCCTAGAGATTTTATTTTATTTTTTTTAACATTTTTATTGATTCATAATCATTTTACAGTGTTGTGTCAAATTCCAGTGTTCAGTACAATTTTTCAGTCATACATGGACATATACACACTCATTGTCACATTTTTTTCCTAGAGATTTTAAATTATATTTTTAATGAGAAAATTTGTATTCACTTGTGAAGAATATGGAAATTATATAGAGTAGGACAGAGAACAAGATCTGGTTAGTTCTTATCCTTTGGAAAAAATATTTTAAAGTGTTGAGTTAATATTTTGTGTAATATTTTATATTCTTTTCCCAATTATTATTTTTGACAAATATTTTCCATGTTAATATAAGCTTGATTTTCAATGACTGCATAATTTTTTAAGTTTTTGCTTTTTATCAAAGTGTAGTTGACTTACAATGTTAGTTTCAGGTGTACAGCAAAGCGATTCAGTTATACACATACATTTTTTTTTCAGATTCTTCTCTATTATATGTTATTACAAGAAATTGAATATAGTTTCCAGTTCTACACAGTAGGTCCTTGTTTTTTATCTATTTTATATATAGTAATGTTTATCTGTTAATCCCAAACTCTTGATTTATCCCTTTCTTGCCCTTTCCCCTTTGGTAAACATAGTTTGTTTTCTATGAATGACTGCATAATTATAATCTAAAATGTTATAGAATAATTACCCCCATATAAGCTTGTCTGTAGGGGTGACTGAGAAAAGGTTTGGGTAGGAAAATCAGACAAACTACTTTCAGGATTTTTTTGTAAAATAATTTGGAATTATTGTGATTTAGCCTCCTTAGCCACTGTTTGGGAAAGAAGTGAAGTCAAGGTCCTCTCATGGGACTGAAAGATGCAGGGATTTTCCTGGCCAATATGTATGAGACAAATCTGACTCCCAAACCAATAAATCCAAAAAGATCAGGAAGAAAAGACTGCATAAGTATTGAAAGGCATAAGATAATAAGAGCTATAGAAACTCATATTTGATTCTGATGGACCATACTCCCCTCACATCCAGGGCCAAATGCAGATGAACATTTCCTAAAGCTGCCTTGCAGAGTGATAGAAAAGCTGAGAGCAGAAGAAAGTCTCCCGCTGGTAAGGCTTGGATTTCTGAGTTTTATTTTCAGGTATTTTTTTATTCTGTAAGCATTGATTCAATTTAACATTTCACATACCTTAAGGATGCAAACAGAAGGAAATCAATGTGAAAATGCTAGTAGTCTTATCCACAGAAACATATCCTTTTCTTGTCATCTGAGCAGTTATATTGCCACTGCTATTTCAGAGACTATAATTTCTGTTGATACCTGTCTATTCTTGACATTTTTGTCTTATTAACTGATTTATTTCTCTTGTTCAGTTTCCCTTGGCATGAAAGTTGATAGACAGATGCATACATTTCACATGAAGTCTTCGGGTTCTTTTAAAATCCCCTTTGCTCTAAGGAGTAGTCCACATATAAGAACTGTCACCAAAATAATATGGTCCTGCTTTTGGTGTGTGAGGTGCCTAAGGCCCTCTTCTGCTCAGTCCTATGCACTGCCAACATGACTGGAATTTTAAGCAGGGCATAAATTACTGTCTTAAGTTATATTTTATAGTGGAGAGAAAGACCAAAGAAAAAGAACTCCTGTTTCTCAGAGATATAGCCTGACCCGAAGCTTATGAATTCATGTGATAATTTCTGAAATGCAATAACCCCTGATTCTTGCCTTTTAAGAGTTGAAATTCATATTCTCTTTTCCCTGCACATTCAGAAAATATATGTATGTTGGTTTTGCTGTAAAGTTACAAGTGAAAGGGCAGCTGAAGCTGAAGAATGGCAGATTAGCTCATGGGAGAATTTTTTCAAAAAAGAACTCTTAAAATAGTCTTACTGGAGAAAGGGTTCAAGATGGCAGCATAAGAAAACCCTGAACTCACCTCCTCCCATGGACAACAAATTTACAGCTACATACGGAATAATTTTCTTCTGAAAAGGACCAGAGTACTAGATGAACAGGGCCTCCACAGAAGACGAAAGAGATGCAACAAGAAGGGTGTGAGAGGTAAAGACACAGCCCTTCCTGGGACTACACTCCAGATGCTGTGACTCCTCAATCAGAAGGAATCCTTGAAATACGAGACTCATCCTAGAAGAATGAAAAAATTGTGCCCCACAATAGGTACCCCAACCCTGGGAGCCAGTACCAGAAAAAAGAGTTCCCAAAATAAATGATAGTGAAAATAAAAAGGGATTAAGGCCAGAGAGTCATTGAGCTGTAGGGAACAGAGATCCTGTTCTTAAAGGACTTGTGCACAAATCCGCTCACCCTGAGATCCAGTGCAAAAGCAACAGATTGAAAATTACCTAGACCATAAGTGAGAGGGACCCACTTATTAATTTTTAAATGGATGCCAGAAAGGCAGGAACCAACAGGGACTTCTTCTAGGCATGGAAGCACTGGTGAACACCATTTTTTCAATCTCGTCCTAATTTGCTGGTGAGGGGCACTCTTTTTGGTGCTTGTCTTCTATCCCACTAGCACCTAGGGTGTGCTCTGTCCACCCACAACATAATTGGGATGGGATGCTCTGCACCCCACCCCAACTTGCACAGCATCCAAGCCACATCCAAGCTCACTCCATTCAGAGACTGAGCTGCAACTGGAAAAGGTGAGCATCCCATGCCCCATCCTCTTCACACAGAGGTCAAGCTGTGACTGGGCTGGGCAAATGCCCCAAACTCCACCCTTTCCACCTAGTGACCAAGCCACAGACAGACTGACCAAGTGCCCTGAGCCCTACCATCCCCAGGCAGTAGCTGGGCCTCAACTGGGCTAGGCTAGTGTCCTAAGCCCTGTCCTCCCTGTGAAGCAGCTGAGCTACATCTGAGTTGGGTAAGCACCCTGAACCCCTAAAACCCACCAAGGTAGAATGGAGGAGTACCCTCAGCCCTGCCATCCACCACAGCAGCTAAGCACAAGCTGAAGCCCAGCTACCTTGTGTAGTGATCATGGTCCTATCACAGCCAGTGTGCACATACAGTCCACACAAAGGATGCCCATAGAGTGCCAGGCTTTGGTGGCCAGGAGAGATTGCTCTTCTGAGCCACATGGAACTTCTCATATATAAGACCACTCCTGAAAGACTAAAGGAGGTAGCTGTTTTTCCTAACGCATATAGACAAAAGCAATGAGACAGGTAACATGAGGAGACAGAGGAATATGTTCCAAAGCAGGGAGTAAGGCAAATCCCCAGAAAAAGATCTTTATTAAATGGAAATTAATAGTCTACCTGGTAAAGAGTTCAAAGTAATGGTCATAAAGATGCTCACTGATCTCAGAAGAAGAATGGATGAACATAGCAAGAACTTAAACAAAGAAATAGTAAATATAAACAAGAACCAAGCAGAACTTATAATTGAGCTGAAAAATACTCTAGAGGGGTTCAAAGCAGAATAGATAAAATAGAAGTTCAAATCAGTGAGCTGGAAGAACAGTGCAAATCCATGGAAAACACCCAGACAGAGTAGCAAAATGAAAAATGAAATAAAGAAATGAGGATATCTTAAAGAGCCTCTAGGACAACATCAAATGGAGTAACATGTGCATGATAGGGATCGCAGAAGGAGAAGAGAGAAAGAAAGGATCAAAAAATTATTTGAAGAAATAATGGCTGAAGATTTCCAAAATCTGGAGAAGGAAACAGACACCCAGGTCCAAGAAGCCCAAATAATTCTAAATGAGATGACTCCAAAGAGAAACAAGCTGAGACACATTATAATTAAAATGGTAACTCACAGAGAAAAAAATGTGACAATGAATATATATATATGTTCACGTATAGCTGAAAAATTGTGCTCTACACTGGAATTTGACACAACATTGTAAAATTATTATAAATCAATAAAAAATGTTTAAAAAGATGGTAAAAGTGAAGGATAAAGAGGGACTCTTAAAAGCAGAAATTAAAAAGCAACTTATCACATACAAAGGAAACACCATAAGGCTATCAGCAGAGTTTTCAGCAGAAACATTCAGTCTGGAAGGGAGTGGCATGACAGTCAAAGTGCTGAAATGAAAAACTGCCAATACAAATTCTCTACTCAGTAAATTTACTGTTCAGAATTTAAGGAGAGATTAAGAGTTTTCTAAATAAGCAGATGCTAAAGGAGTTAATCACCACTAAGCCAGCCTTACGAAAAATGTTTAAAGGAATTCTCTAAACTAAAAAGAAAAGTCACAAATTAATACACAAAGACATATAAAAACTAAAAAACTCACCAGAAAGGTAAATAAATAGTAAAGGTAGTGGATCAATCCCCTACAAAGCAAGTATAAAGATTAAAAGACAAAAACAGTAAAATTAATAAAGAATATAATAATGAGTTAGGGGCTGTATAAAATAGAAAAATATAAAATATATCATTAAAAATATAAAACATGAGGGGGATGAAAGTATAAAGCTTTGGAATGAGTTCAAAATTAAGCTACTATTAACTTAAGAGAGACTTGTATACATACAATGTTGTAAGTGAACCTCATGGAAATCACAAAGAAAAAAAAACTAATAAATACAAAAAAGAAAATGAGAGAGAGGTCTAAACATAATGCTAAATAAAACAATCAAACCACAAGGGAAGAGATAAAAAAAGAACAAGAAAGGAACAGAGATGAACAACCTGCAAAAACTGCCAGGAAATAGCTAATAAAGTGGAAATAAGTACATACACTTGAATAATTACTTGAAATGTAAATGGACTAAATCCCCCAATACAAAGAAATAAGATGGCTGAATGGATAAAAAAGAAGACCCTTCTATATGCTGCCTACAAGAGACCCACTTCAAACGTAAAGAACTTTACAGACTAAAAGTTAATGGATGAAAAAAGATTTGCTATGCAAGTGAAAATAAAAAGAAGGTTGTTATGTCAGTTCCCAGTGTAGAGCACAATATTTCAGTTATACATGAACATACATATATTCATTGTCAAATTTTTTTTTGCTGTGAGCTACTGCAAGATCTTGTATATATTTCCCTGTGCTTATACAGTATAATTTTGTTTATCTATTCTACATATGCCTGTGTATCTACAAATTTCTAACTCCCAGTCTGTCCCTTCCCACCCTTCTTGTATTTCTATACACTAGTAATGAACCACCAGAAAGAGAAAAGAAGAAAACAATCGCATTTACAATTTGCATCAAAAAGAATAAAAAACCTAGAAATAAATTTTAACAAGTAGGTAACAGACCCATACTCTGAAAACTATAAGACACTGATAAAAAAAAATTGAAGAATTCACAAATAAATGGAAAATCATCTTCTGTTCATGGATTGGAATAATTAATATGGTTAAAATGTCCACACGACCCAAAGCAACCTACAGATTCAGTGAAATTCTTATCAGAGTACTAATGATATTTTTTACAGAACTAGAGCAAATATTTCTAAAATTTGTATGGAACCACAAAAGACCTCAAATAGCCAAAGCAATCTTGAGGGAGAAGAACAAAGTTTGGAGATGTCATGCACCCTGATTTCAACTATAGTAATCAAAACAGTATGGTACTGGCACTAAAACAGACACATAGATCAATGGAACAGAGTAGAGAACCAGAAACAAACCCACACTTACATGCTCAGTTAATCTACAACAAAAGAGGCAAGAATATATAATGGGGAAAAGCAGTCTCTTCAATAAATGGTGTTAGGAAAACTGTACAACTATATGCAACAGAATAAATCTGCACCCCTTTATTACACCATATTAAAAAATTAAATGGATTGAAGACTCAAATGTAAAACTTGAACCCATAAAACTCCTAGGAGAAAGCATAAGCAGTACACTTCTTGACATCAATCTTAGCAGTATTTTTTTGAATGTCTCCTCAGACAAGGGAAACAAAAGCAAAAATGAATAAATGGGACTACATTAACTGACACTTTTTTCACAAGGAAGGAAATCATTGACAAAATGAAAAGGCAACTTACTGATGGGAAAAAGTGATATATCTGATAAGGAACTGAGATCCAAAATATATAAAGAACTCAATTCAATATTTTAAAAAATTAAAAATGGGTAGAGGACTTAAATAGACATTTTTCCAAAGAAGATGTACAGATGGCCAACAGGCACATGAAAGGTGCTGAACATCATTTAATCATCAGGGAAATTCAAACCCAAACCACAGTGAGATACCACCTCACATCTGTCAGAATGACTTATCAAAAAAAAAAAAACCAAGAAATAAAAAGTGTTGGTGACATTGTAGAGAAAAAGGAACCCTTGTGCACCATTGGTGGGAATGTAAAGTGGTACTACAAAAGCCAAGAAAAGAGTGGAAGCCAAAAGTAGGAATAGAGTGCAGAATCAACAAATAGAAAACAGTGACAAATATGGTAGATATTCATCCAAATATATCAATAAACAATATGAATGTCAGTGGTGTAAATGCAGCAATTAAAAAACAGAGATTGTCAGAATGCACCAAAAAAATCCTATTCAGCTGTATGTTGTCTAGAAAACTTATTTTAATATAAAGATTAAAGCTTATATAAATTAAAAGTAAATGGATTGAGAAAGATATACTATAATGACACTAATCAAAAGAAAGCAGGAATAACTATATTAAATTCAAACAGAACAGGTTTAACAAATTTTTAAAAATAGCAATTATACAATGTCTGCTTTCAGGCTATAATGGAATTAAACTAGAATTCAGTAACAGAAAGTGGAAAATCCCCCAGATTCATGGAGATTTAAGAACACAATTCTAAACAACACATGAACCCAAGAAAAAAATGGAAGAGAATTTTAAAATATTCTGAACTAAGTGAAAAGGAAACACATCTCTTCAAAATGTGGGATGCAGCAAACACAGTGCTTCAAGGGATATTTATAACATTGAAGCATAGAAAATTTATAGCATAGAAAAGAAAGATCCGAAATCAATAAATTAAAATTCCATCTTAGAAAATTAGAAAAAGAGAATAAATTAAACTTAAAATAAGCAGAAGAAAAGAAATACTAATATTAGGGTAGAAATTGATGAAATTGAAAACAGAAAATCGATAGAGAAAATCAACAAAAATAAAAATTGATTCTTTAATAGAAAAATATCCCATGATCTTGGATTGCAAGAATTAACATTGCTAAAATGGCCATACTACCTAAAGCAATCTACAGATTTATGTAATCCCTATCAAATTACCCAGGACACTTTTCATAAAACTAGAACAAATAACTCTAAAATTTATAGGGAATCTCAAAAGATCCAGAATTGACAAAGCAATACTGAAGAAAGAGAATGAAGCTGGAGGAATAACCCTCTGAGACTTCAGACAATATTACAGAGCTACAGTAATTAAAACAGCATGGTATTGGCACAAAAACAGACATATGGCTTGATGAAACAGAGTAGAGAGCTCAGAAATAAACCTACACACCTATGATCAATTAGTCTTCAACAGAAGAATTGCATAGCTCAAGAAGTAGAGTGCATACTTAGCATGTATGAGGTCCTGTGTTCAATCCCCGGTACTTCCTATAAAAATAAAGATAGAAATAAACCTAATTACCTTCCCCCTAAAAACAAACAAACAAACAAAACTAAGTAAATAAATCAATCACTTTTCAAAAAATATTTTTAAAAATTAGCCTTTAACAAAGGAGGCAAGAACATATATTGGAGAAAAGACTTTTCAGCAAATGGTATTGGGAAAGCTGGAAGTTAAAACACTCCTTCATACCATACATAGAAATAAATTCAAAATGGTTTAAAGATTTAAACATAAGACAAGATACCACAAATCTCCTAGAAGAGAACATAGGTAAAACATTCTCTGACATAAATCTCAGCAATATTTTCCTTGGGCAGTCTACCAAGGCAATAGAAATAAAAACAAAAATTTAAAAATGAGACCTAATTAAATTTACAAGCTTTTGCACAGCAAAGGAAACTGTAAACAAAAAGAAAAGACAGCCTATGGACTGGGAGAAAGTATTTTCAAATGATGAGACTGACAAGTCCTTAATTTCCACAATATACAAACAGCTCATACAACTCGATAAGAATAAAATGAACATCTCAATCAAAAAATAGGCAGAAGACCTAAACAGATCTCCATTGAAGATATCCAGATGGTCAATAGGCACATGAAAAGATGCTCAGTATCACTGATTATCAGAGAAATGCAAATCAAAAATACAGAGAGGTTTAACCTCACACCAGTCAGATTGGCCATCAGTAAAAAGCCCACAAATGATAAATGCTAGAGAGGGTGTGGAGAAAATGGAACCTTCCTACACTGTTGCTGAGAAATGTAATCTGGTGCAACCACTGTGGAAAACACTATGGAGATTCCTTAAAAATCTAAAAGTAGACTTACCCTTGATCCAGCAATTCTACTTTTGGGCATATATTCAGAGGAAACTCTAAATTGGAAGGATATATGCACCCCAATATTCATAGCAGCACTATTTGCAATAGCCAAGACATGGAAGCAATCTAAATCTCCATCAACAAATGATTGTATAAAGAAGTTGATCACATATGTATGCACACACAATGGAATGCTACTCAGCCATAAAAAATAATGGAATAATGTCATCTGCAGCAACTTGGCTAGACCTAGAGGTTATCATTCTAAGTCAGAGAGAGAAAGACAAGTATCATATGATATCACTTATATGTGGAATTTAAAAAATTGGCACAAATGAACTTACTTACAAAACAGATTCATAGACATAGAAAACAAACTTATGGTTCCCGAAGGGGAAACTGGAGAAGGAGGGATAAATTGGAAGTTTAGGATTAGCAGATACAAGCTGCCATATAGAAAACAGATAAACACCCGTGTCCTACTGTATAGCTCAGGGAACTATATTCAATAGCTTGTATTAACCTATAATGAAAAAGAATCTGAAAAATTATGTATAAATATATGTATAACTGAATCACTATGTTGTACACCATAAACTAACACATTATAAATCAACTATACTTCAATTAAAAAATAGATAACAAACTGATATGCTTCATAAATGAACAAAGAATAGGGTGGGGAAGTGTCGAAAAAGGAGGAGAAAAGGGAAAGAAAGTGGAAGGATGGCTGAGTAGCATCATAGAAGGCTCAAGGTCAAGAATGATTATGAGTTTTGAAGTTCATTTTGTTTTACAGTGAAACTCATTTGTCCTCTCAAAAATTCGGTCATAATGATGATGATCATAAAGTGCCAATATTATGCAAAATAACTTTACATATATTATCTCATCCAGTTCTTTCATCAACCATGAGTTTGGTAGCACTGTTATCCCCATTTTAAGTATGAAGAGATGGAAGCTTGGAGAGAGAATATAATCTGACCAAGGGCACCAAGCTACAAATGGTAGAATTAATCTTTAAGCCCAGCCTGTCTGATTCCAGAATATGCTCTTCTAACCACTTCTCCTGCTAATATGCTACCCACCCAAAGGCCATCTGTTTGTGTGTGTGTGTTTGTGTTTGTGGTGCGAGAGGAACAAGACAAAGGCCAGAGGAAGCTGAAAGTCAAGAGATTTAGTTGACTACAAGTTAAATGCTCCCTACCCATTTGTAGAAATGTGAGGCTGGGGTTGGCTTTTGCCAGGAATAGTACAAAGACTATGTTCACTGTATTTTATAGGTCGGGGAGACCTTCGATGATAACTGGTTTGCATTTCTAGTCTTTTCAATTTTCTGTCTTGATAAGGAAGTGCTATTGTGAACAGCTGTGAGGATTTGTTGCAAAGAAATTTCTTAATAATGAGGTACCAGTGTGTGTAAATAATTTATTTCTTGTGTAAATGAAAGCAGATTTGAGTCATTCCCTATAGCAACACTATTTCTATCTATATGTGTTCTGATTCGCTTCCAGAAGTGAGAGAGAAGGGACACAGATAGCATTATGTATTGTACACAACTCCCAGTCTGTCTTTCCTATGCTGCTTCCTATGGCCCAAATTGCATATGTGAACATTATCCATCAGAAGTATCTTGACACAAAAGCTGTTTGGGAATAACTTGACTAGACAGCTGTTTTGTGACTAAAGGAATTCCCTCTCAGAGGTGGAGGAGTGGGGGGTGAACTCCCTCCCTTTCCCGATTCTTGCAATGACTTTAGCTCCTGGGAGAAACATTAGGGATTTGCCCTGGGTTCCCCCACAGTACAATTCTGCAGTGCTAGTAATTTTGGCTTCCAGATGACATTTAATTGCTGCCACATACATGAGTGCAAACTGTGAAATTACCCCGATTCTGGAAAAGATGAATGGTGGTAGAGTAATGGTGATTCTGACTTTCATTGGTTAAGAAGTTGGAACTTGTTGCACACACAGACACACAGAAATATGTTTATTCTTCTGACCTTTTTTGCAGCTATTCACAAGTAAGCTCACAGGCAGAGAGGAAGCAGCCCGTTCCCCTAAACCATCATTGCTTCTTTATCCAGGCAGTCTTGATGGGAGGGGGTTGACTGGCGGCCCCCTGCAGTGAGCTGCCAAGATCCCTCCAGTTCTGCCAAGCACATCCCCACCTGGGGCTCATTTGTGTTTCAGAGGCAAGAGAGGATTAAAGCACCCAGTGCTTATCCAGTTCCAAACTGCTCTAACTGCTCAGCAGCCAGCCTTTCCAATGGTGAATCTCCCTTTGCCCTGCCAGCCCTGAACCCAGGAGGAGTCAAGTTGGGCTGTGAGCTGGAACAATCAGTGATCAGTTAGGTCTGTTTTCTCATGGGTTTATTAAGGAGTTACAATACTCACTCAGTTGATGAAAAGGGATTTTTGGAGGATGCTTCTAAGCCAGTGTTGGCCAAACATGTTCAGTCTGGGACATCTAAAACAGTCCAGCTGACAAAGGCAGCATTATTGGTGGAAACAATTTCTTCCTTCTTTTCTCCCTCACTCTTCTTCCTTCCCTCCCTCCCTCCCTTTCCTCTCTCCCTCCTTTTCTCCTTGTCTCCCTCCCTCCCTTCCTTCCATCATTCCTTTTGTTCATTTACTTGATAGTTGTTTGTGGTATAATAGGAAATACATATTTGGTCTTTGTCCTTGGTTCCTGACACAGAGCTCCTAAAACTCTTGGACTTCTTTTGTTAATCCTCACAAGCCCCTTTCAACCAGACCTGAGTTTATTTTAATATGGTAACTGTTGGACAGTCCCTAGATAGCTTCAGGATGGGGGATGGTCTCCAGAAAGACAAGCCTTGATGAGAGGGTTGAAACTTTCAGCTCCACCCCTTGACCTCCTAGGATGGGAGGGTGGCTGGAGATTAAGTTCAATTGCCAGCAGCTAATAATTTAAGCAATCATGCTTAATCACAGAATCTCCTTAAAAATTCCTGAAAGGCATCTTTACAAGGACACATTATACAACATAGGGAATCTAGCCAATATTTTACAATAACTATAAATGGGGTATAACCTTTAAAAATTGTGAATCACTATATTGTACACCTATAGCTTATATAATATTGTACATCAACTATACTTAACTAAAATAAATAAATTCCTAAAGGTTGAAGTTTGGAGAGCTTCCAGGTTGCTGAACACAGCAAGGTCCTGGGACAGTGGTGTTCCTGGAGAGGGTGTGGAAGTTCTGCCCACCAACCACTCTCCCGATACCTTACCCCATTCACGTCTGTTTGGCTGTTCCTGAGTGGTACCCTTTATAGTAAATCAGTAAATGTAGGTAAAATGTTTTCCTGAGTTCTGTGAGTCGTTCTAATAAATTATCAAACCTGAAGAAGGGGTTGAGGGAACCCCTATTTAGTCAGAAGTGGGAGTGGCCTTGAACTTTTGACTGGTATCTGAAGTAGGGACAGTTTTGTGAGACTGAGTCTTTTAATTTGTGGAATCCGAAGCTAACTCTGGTAGATGGTGTCAGAATTGAATTGAATTGCTGGGCACAGTTAGTGTCAGAAAATCAGAGCCATTTATTGAATGCCTAGTGTGTCTTTAATGCTATTACAATTGTGAATGAACATATGAATGAAGCCAAATTCCCCCCTCTGTTTGGTTGTTAGCAACACTGAAAATGCTGATAAAGTCCAGAAGTTGTAACTGTTTATGTCTGCATCAGAGAAACCTTCACAGTGGAGGTACTGTTTGAAATAAATCAAAGTCCGGCTAGAAGATTTCCATATAGAGAGAAGAACACTTAAACAATAAGAACAGCTTTGGCCAAAGCCAAGAGATTTCTTTGGGGAAATCTTACATGGCTGGATCATGGGGAGGAGTCATAAGGGAGTTAGCACCTGTGAGATAGATGGGTCCTTGTGACGTAGGGGCCTTACATGCCAAACTGACCAGTTTGGACTTTATCCGGGGGTGAGGAGACTAGTTATCAGGTGTATTGCACACAACACCAGGTATCTTGACCTCGCATCCTCTCAGCCTACTTTTTACTCCAGCGATGGTTGCAGCAACTAGCCGTAAATAGCCAGGTGTAAATAGCCAGCACTTTGCCTTGCCTATATCATGCACATTTTTTTCTTTTCTCCAGTGCTTTTTATGAAGTGTCTATAAGAACCACCCAAAATGTGTGACCTGAAAGTGTGAGGGAGTTAAGAACCACAGGGGGCAACCTTTGAGCAACAGGAGCCTAATGACAGTAGGTTAAGTGCTCGCTCTGTCCTTTGGCTGGGATGATTTGAGGTATATTCTATTTAGAGAGCCATTTGGCTCTCAGATGATGCTAGCAGAATCGAGCATCAGTTGACCACATTGGTGAACCACTCTGGCTAACTTTCATTTTCTGTTTTGTTCTTCCTAGTGCCACGTTCTTATTGAGGATCATATTCCAATTTGTATTTATGCATATAAGTGGCTGTCTCATGCTTTGCTTTCTGGAGGTAGTGCTGGTCGGTGGGGACTCAGGGTAAGTAGGAGGCTACAGCAATAGTCCAGACAAGGGTAATGAGACTTGATCAGCTTGGAAGTGAAGGGAATGGTGCTGTTAGATATTAGAGTTGTTTGGAGTCAATGTTGAAGGTAACCAATGAGTGATTCTGGAAGAGGAGTGAAGGTGAGGCTGTTTTTAATTGCTGCGAGCGGATAGTACATTTTCTCATGCCTCACAGACCTATAAAAGTCGCCTATCTTGTGCCCAAATAGAGAAGAACCAGATAGTTCTTGCTCTTGAGCCCACAACCTCCTGGGACAAAGGTCGACAGACAACTTGAACAGGTCAGGCTTTGTGAAGGAGAGGGCGGAGGGTTGAATGAACGTCTTCATATGTGACTTCTATTTAGATATACCAAGAGTTGTCTCCTGAACTCCTATATCTATTATCATGATCCTTTGAAATCTGGAAAGCAACCACTCTTCTGGGATTAATCTTGACCATTCAGAGTGGTCCTGTTCTCCTCTTCCCCATATAACCATCTCTGGGCTTTTGCCCATGTGGCTCCCTCCACCTGGGATGCCTCTCTACCTGTTGAAATCCCATTTACCTTTTAATATTTGGCTCAACTGCTGCCTCTTCCAGCAAAGAACATGAATTTTTCCCCCGCCTGTAGTCCCTGAGTTAGAGAGCTTACCACACTGTGCTCAGTGTTAGAATTGGCTGCTGACCCATGTCTTCCCCACTAGGCTGTAAATCTGACAGCAGAGTCATTCTGGTGTAGCTCAGTCTCCTTGTATCTCTTAGAGAAGGTTGGAACATAGTGGATGTTCAGGAGAGTACATTGAACTGAATTGAATAATAGAGCCTTAATTTGGCCAATGTTGCGTTTTGATAGTAAAGAGCAGAGACTTGCAGAAACAAGTTAATGAATCTTCAGTGGAGTACAGTCATTTGTAAGTGAGACTGTCACTCAAGGGGAAAGATGGAAATATTGCCTCTAGAACCTCATCTTACAGGGCTGCTGACTTACAGCTAGGACCAAAGTGCTAAAACCTTTCTCTTGTATTTAAAGGACTGATTTTAAGGATTTGGGGGTTTTGTTTGTTTGCTTATTTTGCATCACTAGTCTGATCAGAAAGCTTCTTCCTCTCCTGCCTCCTGCCACTGCAGAAAGTCCCACCTCCTTTACTGGAGTAAGCAGTCTGGTTTCTGGAGCTCTGCTGAGACACTGGGGTTTTATTCTGCTGTAAAGTTCACTAATAGCAATAGTCAGCATTTACTCAGCAGGGGCTCTTTGTCAGACACTGTGCTAAGTTCTTTGCATGCACTTCCTCACCAGGAAAGTGTTGCCATACCCGATTTAAAAGGAGAGAACACCAACACCTGGTGAATGAAGTCCTTTGTCTAGACTTAAAAGTCTGAGCTGTGTGTGGTCTAAGCTTGAGCTCATGACTACTGAATTTGCAAGTTAAATCTGGGCCAGAGCAGAGATTTTTTCCTCTTATAAACATTACCTTACTCCACAGAAACCAGCTCCAGGACCCAAGTGGGAATCTTCTCTGGAGGAAACAATCCCACACCATAGCCTCGGGCTCTTCAGATTCAAATACGTGAGGTTCTTTCTGCTTTTTCTTTTTTTTTTTTTTTATCCTATCATTTATCAACAAAAATTTTAACTGAATTTCTTTCTATTCGAAATATGGATTCAGAAAAGACAACAAAATATTTTGTCCTTAAAAATAGTCCTCGAAGAGACAAATACATATAATGACTATTCTTAATTATGAAGGAACATGATATTCTATTTTAAACTAACAATGTGTCCTCCCACAGGTCACAATGGAAGAATTCCATCTGTGTGGCATGCGGCTTATTACGTAGTAAAGGATGACATCTAAGGATGCACTAAATTCTGCCTTCTCACTTCCCTACTTTGAGAAGAAAGAAACTGAATGATTGGAAGGACTGTGCTATGCTTTCCTTTTGCAGTCCCACCTAGCAGACAAACAACCCTTGTTTCTTCTAGGCCAATTTATCAAACATTTTTCACTTTAAAAAATAGACTTAAGCAAAGAACAAGGCTAAAGCATAGTTCATGGGAGAAAAAAAAGTCTTCAAGTAAAGGGAAGTCATGACCACTTAGTGTAAAATACTATTTACAGAATCATAAAATAGAAAGATGCTTATATGCTCTGGTGTTTTAAAACTAATTAGTGTATTTTAAGTGGCACACACATACATGTATGACTTTTCCCATGGATGTGGTGGTGATTGCATTTACAAAGCAGAACTCTTTTTTAATAAGCATGTAGTTTAGACCAGTTTCTCTAACAGACAGTGCTATGAACACACTGTTGTTTCTGCTTAGAATGCTCCCCTCTTCTCTCCACGTTCTGAAACTCTCATCAAAATGTATTTTTGAAGCTAAAGTAGCCCCTTGCTTTGCAAGGTGTTCTGTGACTCAGCCGAATTTGATCACACCCATCTATGTCTTCCTTTTGCCCAGCATGAATCTCAGTCTTCATCGCTAAGCCTTGCAAACATGTTTTCATGTTGTTATTTACTTACACAGGGTTTGTCGATTACCATTTGTGTTCAACTTTCATGATTTTTGACATGTCAGCCTTTCATTTGTACTATTACTTTCTCATTGCTTTAAACTTCTTTAAAATAGTCATCTTTAAAATTTGCAAAGAAGCTTAAAATTACTTCTATAGGTGATACACCAAAGAGATGATCAGATGATAGTTTTTGGTTCCAGAAGAACCCCGTTCCCTGTCAAAGGCTGGCAGCCTGAGACTTGTTCTTTATTTGAGATTAGTCAGAGATCGAAAGGTGTGAGACAGACTGGCATGAAACTGAGACTCTCCTAAGTGTAATCCAAAGAGCAGACGTGAAACTGGACAAGGAGGGATTTTTCACTGTGTGCTGATACCACGTTGTGCTATGTATGTGACTCACCTGAAATTCCCTCTCATTCCACAGAGCAGGGTTCCTAGTGTCTCTCACTTTGGGAAACACTGTCCACTGGGCTGGGAGCTTCCCTGGAGGGAAGTGACTAGATTTTACTCAGTTCTGTATTTCTCTATACCTGGCACATAATAGAATAAACATATCTAGGTAGAATAAATATCAAAATCAGCATACTATATGAACTCACTGACTGAAATACACTGTTTTGAGGGGTCATGAATGCAGCCATCAGCAATGCCTGAAGAGAGTCTGAAGTTGTTTGACCCTTACTTTTCCTGTATGGTAAAACTCAAGACATATGCAATAATAGTTGCCCTATATTAAGCACTTACTATGTGCACACAAAAAAATGATTTAACTTTTTAAAACTATCCTGAGAGGTAGATATTTTTATCACAGACTATAAGTTAAGGAGACTAGGGCTCAAAAAAGTTAAATAAGTTCTTCAAGGACACACAGTCATAGGTAACAAAATTAAAAGTTAAAGCTGGTTTATCGCACTCTGAAGCCCTGACCACTCCATCAAACTTCCTTTTAACAATTCTTGGTGAAAGGAGTGCCCTTCAGAATCTAGAGAGCTGGTTTACAGGTTCGGTTGTGGACATCTTTGGCAGGCATTACTCTGCCTGTTTTCTGCCCTAAAGATATGTGTTTAAGTAACTTTTTGGTTTTACTTTGAAACATCTCTCTGTATCCTGAACAACTTTCCCTCTCCTAGGCTCCAAGTCATTATTGCCTCTGCCTAGGACACTCCTCCCATATAGCCATGTCAAAGCCATACACAGCATCAGCCAAGATTCAGCTTGAACCCAACCTGTTTTAAAAAGCCATTAAAAAGAAAATGATATTATTTTGAGTCTATTCTCCCATAGCATGCCACTTGCCCCACCACATGGAACATATCACAGGCTGCCTATTCAGGTGTTTGACTATGGTAGGTATTGTGTATGTGTGTTAAATGGAATGCAACCAATGCCATGGAGGTTTTTCTAGGGCAGAGATTGGTTGAACCTAGTTATGTGACCCATCCCTGACCACCGGGAACTATAGGGATGACTGCTTAGACAGAATAACACAGAATGTGGTATTGCTTTGTGGACTTGCATTGCTTGCTACATGTAGAAACTTTTACAGCAATTTAATTAAATTATTGTATGCTTGTTGAATCTAATAATAATAATGACAAATAATTGGAATTGACATTTTGGAATATCTTTTTAAAAATTTCATTTATCTAGTAATTGACTTCTATTGTATTTCACAAAACTAATGGTTCATGATGGATTGGAAAAAACGAACTGGCTCTTTTTTATTGAGGTATAGTCAATTTACAATGTTGTGTTAGTTTCTGGTGTACAGCATAGTGATTAGGTTTCATATATATATATTTATATATATTTCTTTTCAGATATTTTTTCATTATAAGTTATTACAAGATATCAAATATAGTTCCCTGTGTTATACAGTAGGACCTTGTTGTTTATCTATTTTATGTATAGCAGCTTATATCTCCTAATCCCAAACTCCCAATTTGTCTCACCCTTCTCCTCTCCCCTACCCAGGGAACCATAAATTTGTTTTCTGTGTCTGAGTCTGTTTCTGTTTTGTAAATAGGTTCATTTGTGCCAGTTTTTTTAGATTCCACATGTAAGTGATATCATATGATATTTTCTTTCTCTGTCTGACTTACTTTACTTAGTATGATAATCCCTCGGTCCATCCATGTTGCTGCAAATGACATTGTTTCATTATTTTTCATGGCTGAGTACATTCCACTGTAAACACACACACACACACACACACACACACACATATGCATGCCACAAATCTTTATCCAGTCATCTGTGGATGGACATTTAGGTTGCTTCCATGCCTGGGCTATTGTAAATAGTGCTGCTGTGAACATTGAGGTGCATGTATATTTTGAACTGGAGTACTCAATCCGGATATATGCCCAGGAGTGGGATTGCTGGGTCATAGGATAAGTCTGCTTTTAGCTTTTTAAGGAATATCCACAGTGTTTTCCATAGTGGTTGCACCAAATTTACATTTTCACCAAAATTGTAGGAGGGTTCCCTTTTCTCCACACCCTCTCCAGCATTTATCATTTGTGGACTTTTTACTGAAGGCCATTCTGACTGGTGTGAGGTGATACTTCATTGTAGTTTTGATTTGCATTTCTCTGATAATTAGTGATGTTGAGAATCTTTTCATGTGCCTCTTGGCCATCTGGATGTCTTCACTGGAGAAATGTCTGTTTAGGTCTTCTGCCTATTTTTTTTATTAGATTGTTTGTTTTATTGTTACTGAAATATTCTGGAAATTAGGCCCTTGGCAGCCTTATCATTTGCAAATATTTTCTCCCAGTCTGTAGGTTGTCTTTATGTTTTGTTTATCGTTTCCTTGCTATGCAAAAGTTTATAAGTTTAATTAGGTCCCATTTGCTTATTTTTTACTTTTTTTCTATTGCCTTGGTATATTTCCCTAGGGGAACATTGCTATGATTTATGTCAGAGAATGTTTTGCCTGTGTTCTCTTCTAGGAGATTTGTGTTGTCTTATGTTTAAGTCTTTAAGTCATTTTGAGTTTCTTTTTTGTGTGTGGTTTGAGCAAATGAAAAGTGAACTGGTTCTTCCCCTTAGATAGTTTGAGAAACTTAGGAGCTTCTAGGAAAGATTTTCTCCCTTAGAGGGAGAAATCTTTCTTCTTTGTGGATGCTAGGGACTACTGCATTCATCCAAGTGACCAAGTGAGAAATTCACACTGTTGCGCTGGGACTTCAGAGTATAAAGATGGGGTGCTAACATTTATTGGTAACAATATTAGCTACCATTTGATGAGTACTTACTGTATACCCAGCACTTTGTCAAATGATTTGTGCAAATTTCTTTATTCAATCCTCATAACCCTCAAGTGCTATTACTACCTGCCATGGACTGTTTTTGTCCCCTCCCTTCAAAATTCACATGTGGGAACCTAATCTCCATGTGGTGATGTTTGGAGATAGGGTTTGGGGAGATGATTAGGTCATAAGGGCAGAACTGCCCTTAAGGAGATTAGTGCCCTTATAAAAGTGACCTCAGAGAGCTTTCCCACCCCTTCTACCATGTGAAGACACAGTGAAAAGACAGCCATCTATGAACCAAGAAGCAGGCCCTCACCAGATACTGAATCTACTGGTGCTTCGATCTTACGCTTCCCAGCTTCCAGAATCATGAGAAATAAATGTCTGTTGCTTATAAGCCACTCAACCTATGGCATTTTGTTATAGCAGAAAGAACATTCTCTCATTTTACAGAAGGCAAATTTGAGGCTAAAGTGTTGAGTGGTTAAATGGCAGGGCTGCCTTTCTAATCCAAACAGTTTCATTCCACAACCTGAGCTCTTGGCCAAACCAATGATATGGTTGAGCCACTGATGATTGACACTGGAACCAAAAACCTCTGGACTTCCTGCTGTGTGAGGAATTAAACCCTCTGATATGAGCTGCTTTGGATTGGATTTTTATTACCTGCAGCCAACAGCAAAGGAGCCACCCATTAAGAAAAGGAATATTTCACTGAAATGTGTATTTGCATGCACTTTGGGGAAATAGCTTGTTAAATGATAGGCAGTATCCATTCCTAGTGAGCATTTGAGGCCCAAGTGTCAGCATTCAGGCCTTTAAAGTAGGATTGATTTGTTGGTGAAGACTCATAACCTTATCTTAACCAGTTCATGATTTTATTTGAACTATAAATTTTATGTCTAGAAGGTGAATGAAATTACTCTCTAACATATGTAACCAGAGCAAATGCAGAACAGGCTGATAAGTGCTCTGACATGTACACAAATATGATTAAAATATCTGTCCCTTTGGGCCTCCCACCAAATCCCCACTGCTGCTGTCTTTTGCACTCACTGGCATCTTTACATTGTATTTCTTCCAAAAGCCAGGCTGACTTCACCCACAAGACTGCAAAGATCTTGTTACTTATGTGTTCAGAGGCTTCTGAAGTTTACAGAGTAAATTACCCTGTCCCTACTTGTTCTTCTTTTAAGGAAACTCAAGTGGTCCTCTGTAACTCTCTCCTGAGGTGAATGACTCTTAACTGACAGCTTCAGCCTTTGCTGGCAGCTGGAAGGTTTTTATTGAAGGTCACGACCTAAGAGCAAATGATGAGTTGCTGTGTTGAGTTTAGTCTTTCTGGTTTGGATCATAAAAAATGGGATCTGAGTGGGGGGTTTTAGCTGCTTCTCCCCCTAGCCCCCCGCCCCCAAACATCTTTTTGAATTTATTTTTATCTTTGCCAAGAAAATGATCTAGTTTTTTCAAGAATCAGATTTTACAAGCTCCTAACATTAGTGCTAAATTATTTATCACTGTAAATGACATTTCTTAAAAGTTATGCTTGTGGTTATTTAAACCCAGTGATTAGATTGAATGAGATAAAACAGGTGTCAGGCTTTGGGTGGAGATTGTCCTCTGCATATATTTCTCTCCACTCAGAAATAAAGATGGAAATAGTAATACTGACTTTGTCAATGCTTAGATAGGAAGCATATTTTTTATTCAAAATGTACCATGAATCAAGATAACTTGGCTCAGTTCAATGTAACCGAGCCTGAAGAATGTTTTGATGTTTTAATCTTAACTGCTTAAGAATGATAAAATGATGGCATCAATGGATTTAGACCCCCTAGTGGGCATAAGGAGAAATTAAGTCAAAGAGGTAAAATCCCTCATTTCCCCTTAGCCGTGGGGGTGGGGAGAAGTTGGCTCAATACCTTGGACCAGAGGGTATATGTGTGCATGTGCAGGGGCAGAAATTGCTGGAAAAGGTGTGAGTTCTGAACACAGTCTTGAGCTACTGAAGTTAGTATAATTTCCTTTAATTAATTCAACAAATATATATTTTAGTTCATAATGCATTAAAGTCACCATGTCTAGTGCCAGGGACACATCAGTAATTAAAGCAGTCTCTTACTCATGGAACTAAATTTTCTCTCATTTGGAAACACATCCTGAGACAGACTCAAGCTTTCTCCTCTGGATTTTCATGGAAAGTGCATAATGGGGACCTGAGGATCTAACCTATAGTCTAGAAGGAATCACTTCTACTTTATTCACTGTGAGTCATCCATCCCAAAGCAATCGATCAATCAATCAATCAATCAGCAAGCCCCAAATAAAAGTCTTCAACCCTGGAGCCAGGGTGATGGTGGTGGAATGGTATGTCTAGGTGAATGGTGCAAATTCCTCTTTGTTTAATTCCATGCACTTTCTCCCTCTTTTAAGAATCTAATAAGTTTGTTCTCCATGTCTGTGAGTCTGTTTATGTTCTGTAGATAAGGTCATTTGTGTCTTTTTTTATTAGGTTCCACATATAAGTGATATCATATGGCATTTTTGTTTCTCTGACTTACTTCACTTCAAAAGAAGATCTAAGTGAACAAATATAATAGAGAACAAGATAGAGAACAAACTTATGCTTACCAGGGAGTAAAGGGGGTGGGAAGGGGTAAATTGGGGATATGAAATTTGTACCTCTTGGAGAGTGATGGAAATGTTAGCTCTCTTGATTGTGGTAGTAGTTTCATAGGTATGTACATCTATTGAAATTTCTCAAATTGCACATCTGAAATATGTGCACTTTACTGTTCAGGAAACATACCACAATAAAGGTGTTAATTTTTTTTTAAAGTAAGAAAAAAAGAATCTGATGGTAGGGAGAGCTTAATTTAACGACGGGCTTGACAATCGTGGAACAGGCCTTCTATGAAGCACTGCAACTGGCACAGAAGCCATCCACCTCACACCTGCAATGGGAGTGGCAATTGTTTACTCTTTAAGGATTTCCAGGTGAAAAGCTGCTTCAGTGAAGATCCAGCTAATATTAGACAGGTCTTTCTCTTTTGTCAAATCTCAGTGAGTTTATTGCACACATTATTGGTTAATACCCACATTGCAGGAGGCTCTATTCTGGTTGCTGGGTATATGGTATTGGGCCAGAACAACATGATCATGAGTTCCACACTTAACCAAGGAAAGATAGACTTCAACAAGTTAACTTAAAATGTATTATTTAATCCCAGCAGTGCCATTTTCTATGACGGTCAGGGTGCTGAATGTGTGGGTAATAGAGCAACCTGACTTATCCTGAGGGTCAGGAAAGACCTCTTATTTGGCTGGGAATTTGAAAGTGGACTAGGAATTAGCAAGGAAAAAGGAAGGAGAGTTTTAGGCAGAAGTAAGAGAATGAGAAAAGAGTGACCGATGTGTGTCTGAGGAATGCAATAAGAGAAAGACACATTTGTTTAGAGCCTGGAAGGTGAAGAGGAGAGTGCTTACCAGATGAAGAAGGAGACACTCAGGGCTTACATTATGCTGGACGTCAAAAGCCAGGGTGAGGAGTTCAGAGAGTCTGCTAACAGCAATGAGAGACATTTTAAGCTGGCCACGAGAAAGGTTAGACTAGTATTCTAATATAAAGGTCACTGCAGCTGCCATATGGAGACAGATTGGAGGGGAACAGACATGAAGTACATGGCCAGGCAGGGAAACAGTTCCAGAAGGAATGATGACAACTGGGACTCAGGTGTTGTGGCATGAATGTAAATTGTAAACACCATTTCTTGCAAAGCATCTTTAAGATACTTTTGTCAGGCATCTTAATGCACCCCCTCAAACCTTTCTGCCCTTTCAGAGGCAACAATATGATGATTCCCTGTTTGTTCATTTTATACAGGGGTGCCATGTCAGTTGCATTCATGTAGTGCAGAATATAGCTACATATATACCTTATGGCTCCCTCTGTGTAATCAAGATGAGTGATACAGCTAATGTTCATTTTATGGGACTTGGGCACAGGAGTATTATTTCAAGTGACCAGAGAGATTTGCAGCTATTGCATATTTGTGTTTAGGGCTGTTTGGCCATAGCTCTGATTTATCAGATGTTGAGCCCTTGATCAGGATGAACGTCCAATAGAGGCATTGTTCCTGTGAGGAAATGATTCATTTATGAAAGTCTGATTTATGGGTGACTTCCCAGGAATACCCACTGATTCATTTATTCATTCAGCCAATAGTGCCTGATCATGAACTATGTTCTTGCAGCCAACTATATGCTTGAAACAGGGGATACAAAGATACCTTCAGGAAGGAGTTTGTAGCCCAAGAGGGCTAGGCTCATCTTCTAACAGGAAAAACCCAGACCTAGACTCTATCTCCCCAGATCCCTTGATGATCACTCCTGTCATATTTTCTCATATCACCCCTTTCTCCCAGTTAGCTGGTCATTTATTCTGTCCAAACAGACATCATCCATAGTCACAGTTCCCTAGAGATACAACCCAAGGGGCCACAAAGAAAATGCAGAGAAAACCAGTTTGTTCAAGAGTTGCTGCCTAAGATCTTTCTAGACCCTGGGTTACACTGTTTAGTATTTATTTTCCACAAGTAATTCAGTATCTCAGAAAGATTCCAAAGCAAAGCCTTTTTAAACAGTCTTTTTCCATAATAAAATTCTCAAGAGTCAAAGGCACTGCCTTTCATTAATAAAAGATGATGTTTATTAATTCCCTGACGTAATGAAAAATGCAATGTTTGGAGACAGGAACATGTGTGCAGATGATTTATCACTGAACTAGCTTCTGAACTTGGCTTTCCACATCTGAACCATATAAATACGAGCTCAGAACACCTCCTGTTAGAGACCTAGCCATTTTGCCATCCCCTCTCCTGAGATACCAGGATAAATACTTAGCTTCTTTAAAAGGAAACACTTTGTAGGCAGAAAAACATCGCTTCCAAGAAATCATTTGTAAAAGCTGCTGCCTTTGAGGGGCCTGCAAATGGTTCTGTAATGAAGCAATGGCTTAAGGTTTCTTCTTCCTCTTGCTGAGCTATTTCCTCTTGTTTATTTTTTTCTGATTTTTAAAAATGTGCTTATATTTCAGAGCCCTGTGAGGACACAGCCAGAGCAAAAGGCTCTTTAAAATCCATTATATCTACGAGGAAACCAGCTCTGTGGTTTTGTGAAGGAGCAAGCAGAAGGAACTGTGAGCTGGGGTCTCAGCTGGGTCCAGAGAGATATTCTCCAGAGGTTTCACGTGTAGAGCCCATCTGTCTTCTAGTTCTTGACGTCTCTGAGTTTTCCCTTGACAAAGCCGGCAGCTCTGTGCATCAGAAAATGACATTAATGCCCTGCAACCTTGTTTATCCCCATGTGTATGTCTGTGAGTGTATATGTGAGAAAAACAGAGAGAGAGATAAAGAGAAACAGATATCCAGGTAAAAATACTAACTGGTAAAAATAATATTAGTAGTAATAACCACAGTAGTGACTATAATGTACTGAGCACTTGCTATGTGCCAGACACTGAACTAAAGAGCTGACATTCATTATCTGCTTTAATCATCACAATCTCAGAAGATATATTATATTAGTCAGATTAGGACAGGTTATACTGAAATAATAAATTAACCCTGAAATCTCAGTGGCTTAATAAAGGTAAAATTTATTCTTAAATCTTATCATAATCTGTGCTAGTTTCCTTGGTCATTATACTCCCAACAGTGATTCAGTGATCCGGTCTGTTCCCATCTTGCCAATCTCTGTAAGTTCTTGGATCTTCTGTCTGTGTAGTTGGAGACAAAGTGTGGAGAACTCACATCTCCCCTTATCAGAATTGGCATGTTTTAACTCCCCTCACAAACTGTCGGAAAGTCACATGACTCAGACTAACTGCCAAGGAGCCTGGGAAATGGAGGGAAGCACGTGACTGCAATATGATGGCTGCTGTCTTGGCCATGTAAATACCACCATTAACACCTTTTTACAGATGGAGAATAAGCAACTTTGAGAGGTTAGTGGCTGGAAGTAATGAGAGGAAGCGGCCAAGGCTGGACCCAGATGGTGTGACTCTATTCTTAACCACAGGGCTGATGTACGCTTTTTGTATTCTTCAGGATAATTGGATTCATTCACTCATTCATTCATTCATCCCATAAACATTTGACAAGCGTCTATTATGCACTAAGGACTGTGCTGGGCTCTGAGGATAGATACTACAGTGAACAACTCAGATGCAGTTCAAGAGTAAAAGAGTTTCAGATGGTCTTGGGGCTGAAGCTCACCTGTTTTTCATTCAACAAACATTTCTTGAGTATTTATTGCATACATGACACAGTACTGAAGAAATCATAATAAAATCAAATGTAGGTTCTGATGATATGTCAAGGTAAATAGAATATAAAAATTCTGAACACTCTATTGTAATATCATGCTTGATCATTAGTTGGAACTGACCAATTACTGTGGGAACCAACAGTAGAGAGAAGACTAGAAATGTTTTCCATGGTACAGATGGAGCTTAAACAGGGCAATGGAGTGGGTAAGATGTCTAACAGATAGACAGCAATGGGATGAAGAATGGAAAGATCTGCGTGAGCGAAACCTATAGACAAGAAAGTAATGTCAGCTCAGACAGACATAGCAAGGCCCATATGTGGAAGGGAAATGTATGCATAGGGAAAGGGTGATGAGGTTCAGGTGAAAGAACTAAACATCAGGTGATGTGAAGAAAGGAATTTAGCAGAGTGGTCAGAACTCCAGGCTGACATGAGATAAGATGCCGATACTGGCTTAGCTGGTTCTTATTTTGTGGCTCTTTGACAAGTCCTTTAACATCTCTGAGTTTCCATTTTCTAATATTTTTTTCCATTTTTAAACATTTTAATTGATTTATAATCATTTTACAATGTTGTTTCAAATTCCAGTGTAGAGCACAATTTTTCAGTTATACATGAACATATATATATTCATTGTCACAGTTTTTTCTCTGTGAGCTACCATAAGATCTTGTATATATTTCCCTGTGCTATACAGTATAATCTTGTTTATCTGTTCTATAATTTTGTAATCCCAGTCTATCCCTTCCCACCCCCCGCTCCTAATATTTTTAAATAGGGATGAATTTTGACCTATCTCATTGGATTTCTGCAAGTATTAAAGTAAATAATGCTTCTAAGGTATCTGTCACATAGAAATCTTATTTTGTGCCAGGACTAGTGACTTAGACAAAAAGCAAAAGTGAATTGGTTTATAAGGTGGGTTATATTCATTTTCCAAACTAGTATGCCACATCCAGAATCTCCTCTTCCTCCAAAGGCAGTTCCCAGCGACCTCACATTTGTATTGAGTGAATCACAGAATGTGCACTTTCATTAGGGTAGGCAGTTTAAGTGGTTGGCTAGTCTGGTAAGTTCCAGAGTCCTACCTTTCAGGCTTCTCTTTCCTAAGACTGATTAAAAGATATCACTAGTGCATTCTTGCTTTTCATGGCTCAAATGTAGCATTGATCTCTACAGGATGGTTGGGGCAGGAATACTATCCTGCAGAGAGTGTTAAAGAGAGCAGAGCAGACATGGCTCTTTAGAAAACGTTTCTTAACTCCAGGAATATTCTTAAATTCTTTTGAGTTAAATACTTCACTAGTTCTTTTCCAGTTAGAAAGAGCTTCTTACCTGTAAGCAGACAATCAAACATTTTATTAGCTATTGTAGAAAGCTTTCATGTTTTTAACTAGAGAAAAAATTAGTACTTTTTTCTTTCCTTGGAATTGTGATGTTCATCAGATTCCGGGTCTTGAGGGTAAATTGCCCCATCATTTGACAAGGATAACACTCATTATTGCTAATGAACTTTCAGGGAAACACACTCTTTCTCAAACTAACAGATCTAAATTGCCTCATTCTACCCTGGAATTTGAGCCAGTATTGAGTTTTAGCCACTCAACAGAGCAGGGAAAAACTAACATTTCAGAAAATTATTTTAAGCACTTTATGACATTAGTTTCATTTCAGGGTGAGGTGTCAAGATAATTTAAGTCCCTTTTGTGACTTAAAGCCTCTGCTTTCTGATTCATTGTCTATTCAATACTAGTGGCTTCTGGTTTAAAAATAGTTTATACTTATACTACTAATTTCAAGATTTGATGAGGAAGTTCATTATTGATTAAGACCAAGTGACAAAGGGAGAGTGTCCTTCCTATCTCCCACCTTAACATTCCCAAGCATGTTCAGGAGCCTGGGTAGCTCGGCATCTCTCAACTCACTTCTGCCTCTAGTAAAGACACAGATTCTGGCTTTGAAACCATCTCAGCAGAAGTTGGGCAGACTTGATGTGGTGCCTCACTCACAGATGAGCACATGGTTGATACTTTGTGAACATTTACTAAGGGAGTGAATATCCACATGACATATTTAGGCAAGTGGGAGAAAAGGGTTCTGTGGATAGTTCTCAGTTCAATAGAGGCCCCATTGTTTTACCAATACATATTTGTGGTGGTTCCATCTTTAATCAGGATGTTTTTTGTAACTATTACAGATGAATATAAATTTTTATTTGTGGATATAACAAATTAGGAAATTACTTATATTAGAACATGCATGTGTATGTGTGTGTGTATATATATATTGATATATATAGATAGATAGATAGATAGATAGATTTATCTCCATAAAAATAAATGAACCTCTAAACATATATAATAATGATGGTAGAGAGTGGGAAGGGATAGACTGGGATTTCAAAATTGTAGAATAGATAAACAAGATTACACTGTATAGCACAGGGAAATATACACAAAATGTTATGATAAATCACAGAGAAAAAAATGTGACAATGAGTGTGTATATGTCCATGAATGACTGAAAAATTGTGCTGAACACTGGAATTTGACACAACGTTGTAAAATGATTATAAATCAATAAAAAATGTTAAAAAAAATAAAATAAAATAATGATGAAACCATGAGTAATCATCACTTAAATCCATTATACCTATATCCTGTCTTCACTGATCAAGGTCATTTTAATTGTCACTACCCAAAATTGCATGTCATCCCAAGTATGTTTGCATGAGTTGTTTCAGGACCTTGGAGTCAGTGGTATCCAGTTCGAGCTGAGCTGGTTAAGACTGGATAGGACCACTGACTTTCCAACTGAGTATGTGCAAGTGTCTACTGGGTGACATTTTGATGTCAGAGGGCTGAAAACTCCACCCTCAGATCATGCTGAGCATCTCCATTTTTTTTAACTTGTTTCCCATGAAGAAACCTGTAGTTTATTTACAACTGTGCAAAACAGCAATTACCTCATCTTTTTCTCATTTGCAGTCAACTTTCTCCACACTTCCCTTCTCACAAACCACTCTGCCTCTTTATCCCATAAATACCCAGAGTCCCTTGACTTTAGGGAGGTAAATTTGAGACTTGTTCTCCCATTTCCTCACTTGGCTGTCTTGTGCATAAACCCTTTCTTTGCTGCAAACCTAGGCATGTAAGCATTTTGGCTTGCTGCTCATCAGATAAATGAACCTGGTTCAGTGACAATGACAGCATATCAGTTATCTGTTGGTATAGATAAGAATATGTGTAACAAGCAATCTTGAAACACAGTGGCTTAAAACAACCACTTATTATTGTTCATGAGTTTGTGGGTCATATGAACAGTTCTGCTGATCTTGGATAACCTTCCTCATGAGTCTGAGGTCAACTGTGTATTCTTTAGGTGGCTGATCTAAGGTGACCTTAGTTGGGATAACTGGGATGGCTCAGTCCTCTTTAAAATGTCTCTCATTCTTCCAGCAGGCTAGCTCAGGCATGTTTTCACTGTGGGTGTAAAGGTTCAATAGCATGCAAGAGGAAACATGCAAGAACTCTTGAGGCATAGGTTTGGAATGGCACAATGTCACTTCCCCTGCATTCTATTGGTAAGTTACAAGGTCATCTAAGTTTTAAGGAATGGAGGGTAAGCTCTGTCTCTTTTTTGAAGCCATGTGTAATTACTTCAATAAATCTACCACAGAGAAGAGCATTAGTAAGAATTACAAAGCATAAGCTGGGAATAAAATAACAATCAGAGATAAATTTTCTTTAATACTTAATTAGAATTTTCCATCAGAACTGAGAATTAAGTATTCAGAGAAATAAATGGGGGAAATCCCATGGACAGCTGGGGAGGCTAGAACCTTGGATGTAAGTTAGGGAAGCTAAGTTCCTATTATAGGCTTTATATGAAATGACCACAACAAACTGAGGGGGTGAAAATTCCACACTAGCCACCTAAGGATGTAACTTCTTTAAAGACCTATTCTTTCCAAGCATAGCCCCACTGTCTGTCTGTTTATGGTACAAGAAAGAGATTCTGACTTACTCTCTCACCCTTATAAACCCTAACCTTAAACAAATATTAAGTGGGTCAAAAATAAAACGAGAGAAGTTACATACTTTTCTCTCTTTTCTATCTACAATTCTCTTTCCATTTTGATCTCTGTTTAAATGGAGGGACAATGGGGGAAACATTAAAATACCATTAATGGAAGAAATTTCATCTTTGTTTCTTAGTAAACCTCTGTAATAATCTAGCCTTGGTGCAAGTTGTTTCTGCTGTGGAAGAAAGTTAAGCAATTTTGGTAGATTTTTGAAGTTTAAAATTAAACAACACATATTTGGCTTTAGATCTGCGTATAATTTACCATGTGGCACTGAATCAATCAATCTAAATGGTCAGTCAGTCCTTCTGGGTCATCTATTATGTTCATCTCTAATATAAGGAAAAGTAAGAGCCAGGATCTCTATTGCTGATGAGCTTTAATTCTGGTTAAATTCACTTTTTAAATTCGCTGAACTTGGGATTCCTCAATTGAGACCAGACAGAAGTAACTGCTTCCAGCCCAGATAATTTACAGAGCTGATAATGAAAAGAAATGGAACAATAAATGCAATGAGGTTTTGGGTAAATGCCTTTAAGATATTATCTGTTATTGCGATTGCAAGAGGATAGTTGTTTCGTCTGGGACACCATGCCTGAAGGAGAACTTTCAAGTGACATGTTCTTATTTTAATGAGCCCACTTTAGGCTGGATGTGTGTTGTGATAAGTGTAATTGAAAGGTAAAAACAGCTCCTTTGCCGTATTTCCATTTAGAATGTGACAGATGAGAGGTCAGTTGTTCACTCTGTGATGACAGTACTCTTCATTTAACAGATGGTGCTTCTGATAGGGAGGTTTTCTCTTCAAACGTTGAAGGGCTTCTCTTGTAGTCCCTGTCATCCTGCTTCCCGATACTGCTGCTGTTCCAAGATGGGGACGTTCCACTCAATGTCAAGGAGAAGCCAGGCTCCTTTCACAGCACTGGGCTGTACAACTGGCCCCTTGAGCTAAGCACAATCCGTCTACTTGTTTGTCTGTATTGAGTTCTTTGGAACGTATGTAACACTGCTTTTAAAGACTGAAGGGGAGAAGGACTGAGAAGCCTACAATATGACAGGATTGATAAGCCTGTCACCCAGAGGCAATTAAGGAACAAGGTAGTACATGGGTGGTTCATTAGCTTCCAGAGTGCATTGTTTGTGCATCTGTTTTGCATTTAACCTAGTTTTACTTGTAGTAGCTGTACCAGTATCTATTTCTATCAACAATGAGGGGGAAGAACTATAACACATGACATATTATATCACTCTTGATAAAAATCCTTAAGGGGGATTTCTTTCTCAGGTCGTGACAGAGTTTTGAGCACTGAACTCAGAACTGTTTTCAGGCATTGGTTAAATAGACAGGTAAGATTATGATTTCAGATAGAAAAGAGACAGATGAGGTGAGCACTATGCCCTAGCCTTTTGCCTGGAGGAATTTTCCAGACTACACGGTAGGGAGGAGAACCCCAAGTAGAACAGGGTGGTCATGCTGAGTTGAGGAGGTAAAGACTGAATTTTGGAGAGGGTTAGGCAACTGAAATTTGTAGGCCAGTGAGCCATAGAGGAGGGAGCTACACAATAGAAAGAGCTCAAGAAACCTGCATAGGGTTCTTTTGAGTCTTTGGTGAGTAGTCATGAGACTGGGCAAAGAACAGCTATCAGGAAGCACTAAACCATACAATTCCCAGAATTCACATAGGGCTGGGAGATGTTTGAATTCCCATGAGTCAGAGTGATGAGTCTTTTTTGAATACCAAAGCCATTCTATAGAGCCCTTTGAAGTGTCACATCTTTGTACTAGGGCCAAACCAGTCCTAGGGTAAAGGCCATTCTAGATCTTCCCCCCAAAAACCATAAAACAAGCCACTAAAAGATCAAACAGGAAATGCTAGAACAAAAAGCAACACTCTTTAAAGGAGGATAACATAATCCACGCATTCAACAATGTGACAATCACAATACTTAGTATGCAATTAGAAATTACTGGAAATGCAAAAATCAGGATACATGAGAAAAAAAGGTAAATCAATAGAAGCAAACTCAGAAATGACAGAGCTGCTAGGATTAGCAAACAAGAAAGAAGACTAGAAGAAAATGCCCCATGAAAATGATTTCTGGATCCCACTACTGCACCCTTCTCTGCTTGTACTGAGACTATGCATTCTGAGGCTGCTCCATGCTAATGACTGAGCATGGCAGAGGACTTAAGCCCATTCTTGTGGAATATGTGGTTCCCCTAGTGAAAGACTTTGGACTGAGAATTTCCTTATCAGCCTTAGTTGAAACTTTCTTGGTACTGCTGTCCAAGACTTTTTCTACTTTTCTCCTTCCTGCCCTCTTCCCATGATAGCTATCAGATCTGCCTCATGGTCTGAAGGCCATCCTTGCATTGTCATGCCTCTCCCCTTTATTCTTCATGGGCATTTCCATCAATAAATATTTTTGTACTTCAAATTATGTCTCAATGTCTGCTTTTTGAAAGACCTGTGCTAACAGTGTCTAATAGTAGATTTTCAAAATATATTTTTTTAAAGTAACAGAAGTGAAAAGAGAAACAGACAAATCCACTATTACAGCTGGAGATTTCAATAGTTCTTTCTCAGTAATTGACAGAACTACTAGACAGAAAACGAGTAAGAATAGAAAAAAATTTGAACAAAAGTATCAACCAATTTGACCTTAATGACATTTATAAAATGCCATAGCTAATTATGGAAGAATTCATATTCTCTTCAAGTGTATATAAAATATTTACCAAGTTAGACCATATCTTGTTCTATTACATAAATTTCAATATGTTAATGAGACTTGAAATTATATAAATAATTCTGTCTTGATTCAATGAAATTAAATTAGAAATCAATAATAAAAAAAATCTGAAAAGTACTCAGGTATTAGAAAATTAAATGACATAATTCTAAGTAACCAATAGATCAAACAAGAAATTAAAAGCCAAATTGTAAAATATTTTGAATTGAATAATAATGAAAGTACAACATATAAACATTTTAGGCATTCAGGTAAAGTAGAACTAGAGGGAAATAGAAAATATCTAAAATCAATTATCTAACTTTCTTCTTCGGGGAGCTAAAAAGGTAGTGCAAACTGAATCCAAAGTATCTAAAAGTAGGAAATAATGAAGGAAAATCAGAAATAATATAATAATATATAAATTTTATAAAACACATTTTGTTGTTGAAAAGACCAATAAAATTAATAAAACTCTAGTAAGGCTGATCAAGATAAAAAGGAGAGAAAAGACACAAATTACCAATATGAGGAATAAAAGAGAGAACATTTTATAGAACCTTTTCACATTAAAAGATAATAAGAACATATTACAAAACATTTTATCAGTAAATTTTAACACCTTTTTAAAGAAAAATTCTTTGAATGATTGAAGTTAGCAAAAAGGATCAAGGATAAGTATAAAATATGAATATCTCTGTATTTATTACAGAATGTGAATTTAAACCTTTTCACAAAAGAACTCGAAGCCCAGGTGGCTTCATTTTTGAATTATGTAAATGCAAAGAAGAAATATTACCAACCTTACACAAACTCAGAGACTAGAGGAGGAGAAAGCACATATTTTATGAGTCTAATAGATTATAATAACTAGTTCAAATAAGTGAAATATAAATCAATATTTCTTGAAGATTATCAAGTAAAAATCCAGCAAAACATAACATGGATAATGCATTATGACCAAGGAGAGGGTATCCCAGGATGCAAGGTTAGTTTCATATTTTAAAATTAATCAGTGTTTACCTTATTAACTGAATAAAGGGGAAAGCTGATAAAAAAAAAATTCCCAGTAGATGCAGAAAATAATTTGACAAAATTTAATACCTACTAATGCTAGCAGGATTAGAAGAACTTTAACAAACTAGGAGTTGAGTATTTCCTCAACCTATGAAATGCATTTATAATGAATCTACAGCTAATATCATACTTAATGGTGAAAGCAAAATATTTTTCCCCTGAGATTAGAAGGCAAGGATGTGTGTTCTCACTTCTGTTCAACATTGTAGTGGAAGTTCTAGTCAGCGCAATGAGAGGGTAAAACAAAGCATACAGTTTGGAACTGAAGAAGTAAAACTGTCCTTATTGATAGAAATAATTTGTTACAGGGTAAAAAATCAAACTACATCCTGAAGTAGGGTTCCTTCTGGATACAAGCCCAGGAGTGGGATTCCTGGGTCATATGGTAAGTCTATTCCTAGTCTTTTGAGGAATCTCCACACTGTTTTCCATAGTGGATGCACCAAACTGCATTCCCACCAGCAGTGTAGGAGGGTTCCCCTTTCTCCACAGCCTCTCCAGCATTTGTCATTTGTGGATTTTTGAATGACGGCCATTCTGACTGGTGTGAGGTGATACCTCACTGTAGTTTTGATTTGCATTTCTCTGATAATTAGTGATATTGAGCATTTTTTCATGTGCTTTTTGATCATTTGTATGTCTTCCTTGGAGAATTGCTTGTTTAAGTCTTCTGCCCATTTTTGGATTGGGTTGTTTATTTTTTTCTTATTGAGTCGTATGAGCTGCTTATATATTCTGGAGATCAAGCCTTTGTCGGTTTCACTTGCAAAAATTTTCTCCCATTCCGTAGGTTTTCTTCTTGTTTTACGAAAAATAACGTATGAGATCGCTCATATGTGGAATCTAAAAAACAAAAACAAACAAACAAACAAAAACAAAGCGTAAATACAGGACAGAAATAGACTCACAGACAGAGAATACAGACTTGTGTTTACCAGGTGGGTGAAGGGTGGGAAGGGATAGACTGGGATTTCAAAATTGTAGAATAGATAAACAAGATTACACTGTATACCACAGGGAAATATACACAAAATCTTATGATAACTCACAGAGAAAAAAATGTGACAATGAGTGTGTATATGTCCATGAATGACTGAAAAAATGTGCTGAACACTGGAATTTGACACAACATTGTAAAATGATTATAAATCAATAAAAAATGTTAAAAAAAATCAAACTACAAAAATCAGCTGTAGTTTTATACTAGCATTGAAAGATTTGAAAATTACATTAAAATTTCCCTTTGCCATACCATAAAAGTGTAAGAAATATTTAAAGATACATTTAGCAAAGTATGTGCAAGACCTGTGTATTCAAAACAACAAAACATTGCAGAGAGAAATACAAGAATTCTAAAAAGATGAAGAGGTTTGTAAATGGGTATCTTAAAATGCCAATGCTATCCAGTTTGATTTAGATTCAATAAAATTCCAATTAAAACACCTGCAGACTTTTTATGGAGATTGACAAGTAGATTATGAAATTTATACAAAAATGCATAGCCAAAATAATTTGAAAAAGATTATTAAAGGCAGAAGGCCTACACTGCCTGATTTCAAGACATGCTCTAAAGCTAGAATTGTCAAGACAGTATAATGCTGCTGTAAAGAAAACTTGTAGATCCTTGGAACAGAGTAATTAACCCAGAAATAGACCCACACATATATCGTCAATTGATTTTCAATAAAGTTGCTAAGATACTTTAGTGGGGAAATTACTCATTTTTAACAAATGGTGCTGAAACAACTGGGTATATATATGGTAAAAAAATAAATCTCAACCCTTCACCTCAAACAGAAAAATCATCTTAAAATGGATCATAGGCCTAAATGTAAAAGCTAAAACTATAAACTTCTGTAAGATAACATAGAGAAAAACTTTCCAGCTCTGGGATACGTAAAGATTTATTAGGATACAAAAAGCACTAGACATAAAAGGAAAAAAATGATAAGTTAAAACTTAGATTATTCAAAAGATACTATTTAGAAAATGAAAATGCAAGCCATAGATACTGCCTTCATCCGCTCAGGCGGCTGTTGCAAAATACCACAGACCAGGTGGGTTAGAAACAGAAAGTTATTGCTCACAGTTCTGGAGGCTGGATACAAGTTCAAGATGAAGGCACAGCATGGTTATATTTTGCTGAGGGCCCTCGTCCTGGCTTATAGCTGGTATCTTCTCACTGTGTACTCACATGTTAGAAGGGGCTGGAGAATCTCTCTGGAGCCTTTTTTATGAAGCATTAATTCCTTTCCTGAAGTCTACACCTTCATGACTTAAGGATCTTCCAAAAAACCCTCTTCTTAACACCATCATCTTTGGGAGTTAGAATTTCAACATATGAATTTGGGGGGACACAAACATTCAGATCATAGCAGATGGAGAAATTTTTTTTTTTTGCAAAATGCATATGAAAAAATGAAAAGACGTTTTTCCAGAATATTTAAGAACTTTTATGACTCAATAAAAAGACAAGCATCTCAACAAAATTTGGCAAAAAATAGGAGCAGACATTTCATAGAAGAAAATAAATGAATGTCCAAGAAGCACATGAAAAATGTTCAAGATCATTATTCATCAAAATGTAATTTAAAGCCACAGTGAGATACCACTATACACCCACTAGAATGGCTATGATTAAAATGCTTATTTTTACCAAGCTAATCATCCATCTATTCATCCTTCTTCAAATATCACTTCTTCAAAGAGGTCTTCTTTGAACCCAATTCTAAATTATTCTCCCTAAAAACTCCTTGTAATTTGCTTTCTAGCACCTAAAATATTTCTGTATTATACATTAAATGAAGTGAATATTTAATAAGTCTCCTAGAATATGTGTCATGAGGGCCAGACCATCATTTTGTCCCTTATACTATCTTTGGAAACTACTATAATGGCTGATACTTCAATAAACACTCAAGATAAATGAATGAATAAAACTCCTAATAGTGGCACGGAGACTTATATAAAGCAAATATTTATATATGTTTGTATTAATGAAAGTTGATTGAGGGATATTGTTAAATTCTTATATGTTTATCCCTTTTTACAAACTCCCTACCCAGACTGGTGATTTGAGTTAATCTCATATCTTCAGTTAAGAAAATTTTCTGAGATTAAAGACAATTTTGCTTTGCCTGTTCATGGATGCTCCCCCTATGGTGAAGACAATGTCTTCAGACTTCCACCATATCCATGTCATGCCTATTTGATTATTCTGTATTTGAGCATTCCTAATCCCAGGGTCTAAACCTTAGTTACTGCGGTCTTTTGTGATTCAGATCACACTGAGAAGCAAACAAAGACAGATGGACTCACAGATTTTTAAACTTTTCGCTTTCATGGTATTTACTACCCCATGGGAGAGAGACTATATTCTGAACCAAGCCTGACTTGAAAGAAGCAGCTTTTGCAAAGATCTAAACCAATATTTCAACATTTTTCTCTAGCCTCCTGCCAATTTCACTTCTGTTATCACATGGCATCCCTTGTGTTATTAACAAAGGAAGATTAGGTAAAGTTTCTGGTATTTCTGTTCTTCTCTTCTCCCTTCGCACTATCCCAGCACTCTGACACTTTACTCACTCCTCCCCTTTCTTAAGGAATGTGGTGACTTACCTAATATTAAAATATGGGAAGAATACACTGGCCATCTTTAGCTCATGCCTGCCCTTATTTTTCTTGAAAGTTACTTGCCTCCAGAAGGCACATGGGTTTTGTTGCTCTAGACCACCCTGGTTTAGCATCCTTCTGCCTGGACAGGTAATTTTATCAAGTCCTGGGACCCAGTTTTCAGGCCTAGTGGATCTCCCACTAAGCCATTTCCTCCAGTTTAGCCTTGACAGCACTAAACATGATACTTTTGCTGCTACTCCTTTCTTTTGTTTTTTAATTTGTTCAAAAGTTGGGCAGAGAAAAGATGATCTGTTGGGCTTCCATAGAGATCTCAAGAGTGAACACTGTGTCTCTGTAGCTTTGGGCCTCTGTAAGTTGAACTTAGGAGAATACCTTACATTCAGCATCAGGAGACATTTTTATTGACCTTATATAATCAGGCAAGTGCACTAGACTCAGAATGCAAGGTTAAATATGTCTTTGAGGAATTCATGGCCTAGTTAGAAAGATCACATATGTATGAACCTAATTGCTTCAAATTAGATCATAATTTTTGGTTTATTTTTTATTTTTATGTGTACAATTTAGTGGGTTTTAGTATATTCACAAATTGTGTAACCATTATCATTATCTAATTCTGGAATATTTTCATCACACAGAAAAGAAAATGTTTCTTTTTGCAGTCACTCCCCATTCTTCCTCCCTTTAGCCCCTAGTAACTATAACCTACTTTCTGTCTCTATAGATTTGCCTATTCTGGACATTTTATACAAGCAGAAACATATAATATGTCACTTCTTGTGTCTTGCTCCTTTCACTTAGTGTGGTGTTTTCAAGGTTCATCCTTATCATGTACATTAGCACTCAATTACTTTTTATGACTGAATAATATTTCATGTATGTAGAAATGTGCTTAATTATCAGATTTGGGGGCTATTTCAGATATCTGCTATTGATTTCTAATTTAACTCCATTAAGATACAAGAATATACTTTGTATGATTTCTACGATTTTACACCTGATAAGTTTTCCTTTATGGTTGAGAATATGATCTATCTTGGTGAATATTCTATACTAAGTTTAAAAAATGTATATTTTGCCATTGGGAAAAGTCAATGTCAGTCAGGCTATGATGCTTGATATTGTTCAGATCTTCTATGTCTGACTGATTTTCTGCCTATCAGTTATCAATTGAGTGATGAATAGTGAGGTCTATAACTATAACTGTGGATGTTCTATTCTTTTATAAGTTCTTCCAGTTTTGTTTTGGTTTGTTTTGGTTTGGTTTTTGGGTTTTGGGTTTTGTTTGTTTGTTTTTTACATTTTTGAAGCTCTATTATTCAGCACATACACATTTAGGATTGTTAAGTTTCCTTGCAGAATACACTTTATCAGAACAATAACCTTGTTCAAAAGTCTCCTTTATCTGACTTAAATATAGCTACTTCAGCTGGCCAAACATCAAACTGATGGCTATTTTTTAACCCATCAGTAAGCTGAGTGCCAGAGTAAACAACTAGTCCAAAATCCACACGTACAGAAAGAGGCAAGTCGTGAGTAGTTGTTTACCTAGTATAAACACTCGGACTTTGACAAAGAATTCAGCTGGAAGAATTGATGACCTGGGGAAGGCTGTATATGGCCAGCAGGACATAGAAAGCCTCTGGGAACTAAAGAAATTGTATGAGACTTCAATCTCTCTCAGACTCTTCCTCCACTAAACGCCAAGGGGTGCCCCCAGAAAAGAGCCTAAAGAAAGTCAGCTTGGTGGTGGGGTGATGGGGGTCATGTTCTATTTTTCTAATTAGGCCACAGTCTTAGGCAGGCACTGTAACCCTGGCTCGCTAAGATGTGCTTTTCTCATTTCTCTTGTCACTACCACAGTGTGGTTGAGTTCAGCACATATTCCTGCTCCTCCTCCAGGAATATGTTTTGTTTTTTGTTTTTTGTTTTTTGTTTTTTGTTTTTTCACTTCTGCTGTTTCTCTCCTCCAACTGCAGTACATTTTTACCAGCCCCTTTAGGGCGTGAGTGTTTATAGCCACACTTCCTCTTGCCCAAAGATTAAGGTTTTGTTCCATAAGAGAGGTAGGGAGGGAGGACTGGCTGACTTTCTAGGCACTCCTGAGCAGCTCTGCTCCCCTTCTTCAGATCTGCACTACAATGGATTTATTAAGGATTTTTTTTCTTGTTTTTTTGTAAGCATCCATTAGGATTCACACATAAAGAACCTATAAAAGGCGGTGGACTCACTCCATTTTTACAGTCCCCAGGGGCTTGGTGCTATTGTTCCAGTCCACCTTCCACATTTACCAATTCATCAACCCAGGGAGTAAGTGCTCACATCCCCTCTCTCCTTACAGGTGGCAGTCTTGCCTCAGATTTTGTGTTAGTTTGCTCTGCCCCCTCAGCTCTCTATGGGTTAAAAAATAAGTCAGGAATTTGAAGTTTATGTGGCTTTTGTTGTTGTTGTTGTTTTTCAGGATGAGAGTGATACTTCTTAATGCTCCCTAGATGGCAGACTGCCTCAGTTTTGAGCTAAACCCTGGTTGCTGAATGTGGTTCTAGTAACTCCTGCAGGAAGTGAACACAAGTTGGGCTGGATCTGATGTTTGTTGTGGCTGTGGTTATCTTTGAGGATCTGCTAGCTTTCACAGCATCTCTCTGCATCTTGTGCCAATGGTGGGGCTTGGTTACTGGAAAGTCTGTCTTCCCTTTGCAGTGCTCTGTCTATTGCAACTTTCCTGACAATATTCTTTATGACTTGCTAGCCTGCTGGTGGGGACTGGGGGCAAGGTTTTCTTTGATGATCTGATTAAGCATCAGTCTTAGGCAGGTGCTTTGTCTCTGGGCCTAGAGTATGTAGCCTTCGCAAGTGTCCCTCCTTCAGCAGTATTTCTAGGTCCATTATGTGTTCCTGCCCTTCTCCCATTTGTAGAGGGGTTTTCTGCTCCCTTCCCCCAGCTGCAATGGGTTTTCACAGTGCCCTAGGGCCGCAGTTTCTGTAATCTTCTCCTTATAGATAAATGCTTTGTTCCTGAGTAACCTGCCCCTCTCATAGTAGCTGCAGCCTATGGGGGGCTTTGTTAGGAATCCCCTGAGTCTTCTCTGTTAGCTTCTGCTTGGGTTTGTGAGAAAAAGCCTGTAGAGGGTGAACCACCCCGCCCCCACCTCAAGAGTATCTCTGACTCCCAGGAACTTCACTCTTCATAACTTCCCTGCACATATCCTTCCCCTCACTTATTCTTGCGGAATTCTAACCTGGATCCAACTGGCTATTCTACCCCAAATCAACAAGTATTTGAATCTTCCCTTTATCTGCAAGCATGTGTCACTCCCTAGATTATACATAGGAAGGTGCGAATGGCAATTTGCGGCATTCTGTGCTTCTGAGATAAAACCAAAAGAAGTCACTGAGTTAGAAAAACTCCTGTGTTTCTCCTTTTCTTGTACACTAATACCACATTCACAACACTTCTGACACCAGATTGTGGGGATTCCACACGTTGAGCAATTCTTGAATTTAATATAATAGAATCATACCAATCACACTTTTGGTCTTCGATGCCATTTACACCATGCTATACTTTTAACATTCATCCCTGATTTTGTGTGTCTCAGTAGTTTGTTCTTTCCATTGCTCTGAATATATCATTGCATGAAAATACTATAATTTTATATACTTTTTCTAAATGATGGAAGTTTATTTTATTTCTAGTTCATGGCTATTATGAGTAAGATGCTCTCCTGAAACTTTAAGTTGTGGCAAAAGTAGGCTTAAAAACAGTGAAAATTGAAGATATAAATTGAATAAACTCATTTATACATCTGATAGGATTCTAATAGTGAAACTCCAGAGTAGCTGTACAGAAGTAGCCTTGCTTAGCATTTTTCTATACTGCAGTAGTGAAAAAAAAAAAAGAGTATTGGCTCACATATCTAGAGGTGTTTCTTCACCAAACCCATATTTTTGTTGGCTTTACTCAGAGTCTTTCTTAACCTTTGCCCTTTCTGTTAGCTGGGCAAAGCACTGAGGGATGGAGAGCCACATTCATCATACCCATCAGACTGACCCTGCTTAAAACAGATCCTTTGTGTGCACAGGCTGTAACATATATTTTTTTCTGCATGACATTTGACTGACATCTGAGACCATTTCTTGAGCCACAGCACTCAGGGGAATAAGCCCATTGTTAAATAATATACTACACTCAGAATAACTATTGGAAGCTGTCCATTTCCTCCTTATTACCTTAGGATTGCCTGTTCTTTAATGACAAGGGTGCATCTTATCTCTCTCAGAAGTTTGCTATTGTCCACTTGGGTCTACAGCAAATTCTTAACCTTGCAATTCTTTAGGCATGGGGGCTGAGGGATAGAAAATTCAGGCACGGGCACTGGGTAGCACAGTCAGGTTTTGACCAGGTGTGTTCAAAGCAAGGGAGTGTGGCATAAATTCCTAAGGATCAAAGTCAAAGCAGTCAGGGGAGGAGAACACCAGCAGGTTGGAGAATACCAGCAGGTTGGAGAAAAATGGATCTAAATTTCTGATAATCAGACATAGCAATTTGCAGAGCCTGATGAGCAAACAGAAGGGGTGGGACTTGCACATGGAACAACATTGCAATTCACCCTTGACTACTGTAGTCTGTTGATCTTGGATATGGCCATAAATATTTTCACTTCTGGAGACACTGTGCTAATTTCCTGGAGTTTTTAAATCTCTCAATGCTAGTTAATTACACTTTGAGAAGAATTTACAATAAGGTGGAATTTGAAAGTTTGGAGATTAGGATTCTTTCTCTTCCCCCAGGTATCTTTAGACCTCACAACTGTGCTCTCCCAAGAGCCCTGTGAGATTGGAACCCAGTAGTTACGTTTTAGTACTGCCACACATGTCCATGAGGTCAAGCTACTAGGCAGTAAAAGTGAGAGGGGCAATTAGCTGGATTCATTTGAAGATAATCTGCTACTCTCACCTTCTTCCCTCTTAACCTCTTTTTAGAATCAGGCACATAATCTGGGCTCGCTGTCACTGTGGCTAGGGACTTCTAAAACCTGGTCATCATTAGCAAGTTTCTCTTAAGTTGGACAAATCAAGTTTCTGAAGGAACTTGGCACCTCAGCCCTTTGCCTAGTAACAATTATGTAATTCCAATCCATGCATTAATTATTAATTTCCTTATTAATAATTATAACTTGCTTAAGCTGAATCTTGCTTCTCTTAGATGTTTAAATGTTGAAATAAGTAAAATTCAAACTGTGATTTTCTTCTTTGTGAGAATCCTAATGTTTTGTCTCTAAACTTCCCTTGTAGCATAGGGAATTATGTAATCAGGTCTCTTTCAGAATTAGTCTCCTTTGTACAGTGGCTTAAGAGATATCATCTTCTGGCAGAGTGCAGACACTTGAAGCCTCACATGTTTTGATAGAGTTTCTAGAAGAATCAGTCTGCCAATTACTTCACTTAATGTCGATTACTTCACTTAATATGTGTAGCAGTATATTCTGGGCTGGTAAAAGTTTTAAAAATTAAAAAGAAGAGTATTTTTTAATGTCTGTCTCACTTATAAAAAGTTGATCAATGCGAAAAAAGGTGGAGGAAGGAGTTAACATTAAATGAACATCTATTTTATTCAAGCCTATTATATGTACTTTGAGTGAAACAATCTATGTCATTTTTACAGCTGTGGTACTAGTACCCCAAACTCTTATGAATGAGTGGAGGCTCAGAAAGGTTAAGAAAGCAGCCAATGTCTCATAGCCAGTAAGTAAAAGAGACCTGGTCAAACTGGGTCTGGCTCCAAAGGCCATCTTCTTCCCATTTTGTATATTGCCTCAAAAATAGTCTGAGAAGTGTTTTGAATTTATTGGTTAGATAGCACTAAGTCAGGCACTTGGTAAGCATAATCTCCATAGGACTTTGCCTTTTTGATGATATTAGTTTACATCTTTTTTTTTTTCTGGCCTACCTTCTATATTGCATACTCATATAATTGAAACATATACAGAACATTTGGACATTAGTAAGTTGCCATTATCTAATGTAGTTGGTAAAATGATGGGCAGAAAAGATAATTCAGGGAAAACTGTGGTAAAGAAGTAGAAATATCTAGATTGGCTGGTGATATAATCCCTACCTTGACTAACTTCTCCTTCTCACTTTATTGTGTGATTGTAGCTATTAGATGCAGCTAAATTTGTTTCCTGGCATTTTCACCCCCTACTTATGATTGTATAAGGATCAAGTAAGTCATGCAAAGATCAGTTAACTTGACTAAATATGATCTAATTTGATAATTTGTGTACAGTATCTATGTTGCTGAAACAGGACCTTCATACCCCACTTACCAAATTGAGACCTGAGGACAGAATTTTGGATGAAGCAGAAAAGGCAGTTTTATTTCTTTGCCAGGCAAAGGAGGTAACAGTGGGCAAATGCCTCTAAGACTGTGGGCCTGCTGGAGAGTGAAAGCATGGGGTTTTATAGAAAAGTTTAAGAGTTCCAGGAACAGAGCTAGTTTCCATAGAGATTATATACAGGGTAACAAATTATTTCATAGTTGTTCTTGTTTTTGCAGATGCAATGGCCCTCTTCCTTCTGCTGGGTTTGAAGTTCACCTCTAGCTTTGGGACTCTTTTTATATCTTCTACCTAGAAAATGGGATTCATAAGAAAGAGCTCTGTGGAAAAGAGCTCTAGAGAAAAATTTATGCAGTTTAAGATCAAGCTGATAAATGCCCTTAGCCTTTTAAGCAGGCTGAGGCCTAGGGCTTCCTACAGCCTGCAGCTCAAACAACAAGATACAAGGAAACCACAAGAGGTCGAAAACAACTACAGACATGTGTACCCAGAAGCATGAGGAGGTTGGGAAGACGACCCAAGCATCCCTCCTCTCCAGCCTAATTCTGGTCAGCAAGTGCATGAGAAAAACCCTTTAAACCATTATACATTTAAGCAGTTACAAACACCATCACAGATATCAGATGATCACCAATGAGTCCTTCTCAGTTATGCCTATACCTATCTCTTTGTAGCTTATTTTACTGGCTAGTCATGGTAAAAATGTTTCTTTCTTTCTGGTAAGTAGCTGTTTTCTTTCTCATAACTGACTTGTGAAGCAATGGCTTCTTATTATAGCAAGTTAAGATTCTGTTGATGCTCCATGTGCAAGAGCACCTGGAGAAAGTAAAAATCTTCATATATAATAATTTTCAATTTTTTAAAAGCAGGAAAATAAGACACTAATAGTCCCTATATAAACATAAAAGTTTAGAGTTAATATCCATTGAATTAAGAAATAAGAAGGTTGTGAGATTACAAACTAAATTTTATTTTCCAAATAGATCTTTTAGGAATTATATAGACAAGATCTAAAGTCATTTTTGAGTAATAAGGTAAATAAAATAGAAGTTATTATATATTTACCCACTCCTCTAAATCTGATTCTTATACCTAATTAAACCAAAGGGGATTCATGATGTGCTATCTTTTTAGAAACTTGGGCCAAAATCCTTCCTCTCCCACACACAGTCTCTAAATCCTATTTCTTATTTCTTTCTTCATTCCTGGACCTGGTCCCACTGTTTCAGGGAATAAACTGAAGAAAACTGGGCCATTGTAATAGCCAGCTAACTGAGCTACTTCTTCCTTTCCACTTGAAAATATGGCTGCTTACAAAACAAAGCCTAGCCACTCAAGCTAGGCATTAAAGGTTCTAGCCCTCTTCTTACTCGATCTGTTCAACTTGGCATTCAACAATTACATTACTTGTTTCTGTGCCTCTGCAGTTTTGATAATGTTGTTCCCATTGCATGAAATACTCTCTCTCCCTATCCCTTCCTGCCGAAATACTGTTCATCTTCCAAGACTAACCAACTACTCATCACCTCCTGCAGAAAGCAGTAGCCACTTCTGAACTCTTCTAACTCTTTGGGCAAATGTCATGGATCTCCTGCTTCTTTGTGTCAGTATGTACACATGCTTTAACTTTGCCACTATATAACATTCTTCTTAAAGGCATGCAGTGTGGTTCTCATACCTTCTTAAGAATCAATTTTTTAGCAAATGAAATTTAAGAAAATTTTCTCTGCTTCCAGATGATATATGATACTCATGGGGGTAATATTTAGTATTCAACATATACCCATATGTTTTCCTATCCCATCATCCTATTCATTTAGACTGGAGTCACATTTCTAGTTCTAGCTACTTGAATATGAGTGGAAGTAATGTGTGTCACTTCTGGACTGAAATATGAGGCAGCTCAAAGCTGGTATATCTCCTTCTGTCTCTTTCCTGTAACAGTATCTACCAGATGACTTCTATTGGACTTTACATGAGTGGGGAAAAAATGTAGAGATTGCAGCACAGCTTATACAATTATGCCTCAGAAGAATGACTCTTTTCATTTATGTGTGACAGTTTTATACTAGCTCTAAAAGTATTTACCTGTTTACCTAAAATACTTGTTTTTCTATTCCATTCTACAAAATCATCCCATATGAAGGCTGATAAACAATAGATTTGGACAATACTTACAGTCTCTATTTAATTCCTTAATTAATGAACTATTTAGCACATTGATTATTTACTCAGTTAACATTTACTCAGTAAATATCTCTCATCAACTATCATAGAGACTGGACTTCACAAGGAGCAGACAAATAAACAAAAAACTAAAACAGAGTGTAGTTAAGCATGAAACCATAAAGATACATAAGTAAGACAAGTTTTGAACAAGGAAGAAATAAACAACTCCTCCTTGGAGGAGTGGGGAATTGGGGATTAGAAAAATGGGACATATAGAGGGCACAAAGAAGATGAGGTTTGAGCTGAATCATAAAGGATGTGAATATGAGCATTCTGTAAGTAGCAAATACTTTGAATTTCTATAGTGTGTAAGCAGAGATCTTTTACGATGGGTGAAATGTTGGCAGGGAAATGACATGATCAGATATATATTTTACTGAGGTTGTTTTGGCATGGGTAAAGAGAATGGATTATACAGGAATAAGTAGACATGAAAGGCAATTGAGTTGATTACTGTAATAACCTGAATATAACATGATTAGAAGCAAAAGCATTGTTAATGAAGTGAAGGGGCCACATTCAAGAGATATTTAGAATGTAGAAATTGTAGTATCAAACATTAGACATTTTACAAAGGGGAATTTAAAACAAGAGAGGATTAGAATATATAGTTATGTCTGTTTTACACAAAGTACAAGGGAGTTTCAAATTACCTGCAAAATCTGGTAATTATTAATAGATAGACTATAGATAATTCAGACAGTTAGGTTGGACTTTTTAGAAATCTACCAAACAGTTGATAAAGTAGTGTCAACAGTATTTATTTTAAGTTATCTTAGGGGGATATGTGTTTCTTTAAGACAGAAATACTTTTGACAAAAACAAAAATATATACAATCTATGTGTACTTCTTTTGGGAGTTTGGATGATAATATGTTCCAACATCAAAGAAATGAGGGAATTTATTTTCCTAAGATTCCTAGGATTTCCTTTCTAGCTGGAAGTCCCTGATATGGAACTCAGAGAAGAATAACAACATTTATGACCAATAATACCACGTAGTTTGCAGATAACATACTTTGTATATACCTGATTAATAAGCTATTTACATTTTAAAAGTATGTCTGCAAATTTAGTGATTCTAATCCTTGATGTAATTTGAAATAATTTATGCATTTGTACCAATCCTAGCTTTAATTATAAAGTTAGATAAAATAGTGTTTTAGTCTGTGGTTTGACAATTGAGGCCATAGGACTTGTTCCATTGGGATTTTGTGTTCAGTAACACTCACAAGGTAGAGCTATTTCTAGATCATCCTTGAGTTGAACATAGTTGTGTACTATGACTTCACTCAGTTGCATACTTGTGGAGAGTTACAGGGATTAATGAACATTTTATAACTATTCTCAATTGTAGCTGCTATGAAATGCCTCCAAACAAGAGGGACGAAAGTAAAATCATGTATATTATGACATCTCAAGTTCAAAAGCACAGATTTGTAAAACATAGATTAATTCTTTCTGGACAAGAAATAGATTCACAACTTTGTGGCCATCCTGAAATTGCTTAAGTAAATGAAGTAAATGATCCTTTATGATTCTCTGAATAGTTCCTGAAAGCATTTTCATTAAATGATTTCTCCTCCTCCTCCTCTTCCTTCTTTTTCTTGTTATGACTGTGTTCTTATAGGTTTTTCAAAGCTGTTTGTTTCAATGACTTTTAAACTTTCAAACACAGTTACCACCAGTTCTCCTAGTTATCTTTATTCAATGGGCTCTTTTAATATAAATAGCTAAAAGCTAAGCTAAAATCTAAGCTAAAAGCTAAGACTGTTAAGGAAGTTCACAGCGGGACATACTAGATATCTAGCCAACGGGGTGGACTGGAGAGTAATACCAGAATGCATCCTCTTCTGATGTCATGTTAACTCCTCTTTCTGAGCATTCCTTCTGCATTAGGCAAATGACATTTCACAGTCCCAATTACAGTTCTGAAAGCACCTGTGACCCTGAAGAGAGGGACACACAAGAGTGGGAAACACACCAAGAGCCTCTTATTTCTTCCTCAGATTTCTTGATAGTTCTTCCCAAAACCATTTGGAAGCCAGAAAGACAAGAGAGTCCATTGTCTTTCAACATTCTTGGGCAAAGAACAAGGCCAATAATGAATCTGTAGGACAAATGGAAAATATCCAATGCATTTCTAATTAACAGTTCAGTTTTTCTCTTACCCTTACTTTTCTTCATATTTTGCCTTCTCTAAATCTTAGGCCTTTCAAATACCTTCCTAGAAAATTTTCGAATTTGTGCTGACTTGGAACTACATGTTTTTGTTCCTCAAAGGAGCACTTGAACTCAGTTGAGTAGGTATTTAAAACACAACTTGTTATTACCAGTATTAGTAACTGTTCAGAATTGAACAGCTTTTGGAAGTACTTTAAGTTAAACTCAATTTTAATAAGGATCTATATACACTAAATGTTTAATGAATTGAGTAATATAGATTAATTTACTTTTCCAAACCATTTTCTGAGTGTAGACCAAAGATCATGAACTTATGGCCAACTGGCCATATCTGGTACACAGATATCTTTCCCCAGTAGAATGATTTTGTTTATTTGATTGTTTTGTTTTAGTTTGGTTTTTTTTAATTGTATTAATATGGAAAAATTTGAACTTTACGAAAGTAGTAAAAATAGTATAATGAACATTCATGTTCTAATCACTTGGATTTAACAGTTATCAACTCACAGCCAAACATTTCATTAATACTTTCACCAAGTGACCCATAATCATACTATTTTTGAAGAAAATCTAAAACATCATATTATTTTATCTGTAACTATCAAAATATATCTCTAGAAGATAGGATCTTTTTTAAAGTCCACAATCATTTTACAGTTTACAAATCTCAGTAATTCCTTAAAATATCAGTGTTCAGTTTCCTGATTGCTTTATAAATGTATGTGTTTGAATTAGAATTCAAATAAAAAATATGTATTGCAATCATTGGCATGTTTCTTGTCTCTTTTTTTCATATAGGCTCTCTATCTCTTTCTCTTCCTTTTTTTCCCCATGAAATTCTTTCGAAGATACCAATAGTTACTGTGGTTTCTCATGTTCTAGAGTCTGCTGATTGCATGCTTATAGTGTGTGTGTGTGTGTGTGTGTGTGTGTGTGTGTTTCTGTATTTCTTATAAATTAAAGGCTTGATTATATTCATGTCTGATTATTTTTTGAAGACTATGTCATAAGCAGTGTTGTGCATCTCCATCAAGGATTGCCTCAGTCAAACTTTCTTTATTGTGATGTTAGGAGTCATTAATGATCATTTCATAGATTCTTCAATATGTTAGGGTTTGCAATAAGGGAATCTTAGAGATTGCCTGCCACTTATAAATTGAAAGGAAGAATCATTCATTCTGCTTTCTAAAAAATCAAAATGTATTTAGCTATTTAGGATAGCTAAATGGTCGATAAAAGGGAGAGTCTCAATATAGTCAGTTAGTAGTTGAATTCTAATTCAAACCTATATACATTTTCTTTCCTTGAGTATCCTGAGTATATTGTTCATTTTCTTCTGGCATAATTTATTACTTTCAAAAGTCTCATGACAATCTGTGGTAGATGCTTTGATGCACCATCCAGGTCCCCTTCAGGACTAAGGCAGCCATTCCTCCAGCTGGTGGGAGTTTTGGCAGCTGACCATTTTTGGATTAATTTCTCTCTGGGGATTATGCTCTGACAAAGAAACATTTCATCCAAGGACATGTTTCCTCCTTGGGAACAGTCCACATCCAATGAATGGACACTTTGGAAGTGGGGATAAAAAAGTCTTTCCCCTTACTTCAAAATGGGACAATTCTGAGGGGCCATCCAACTCCAGAAATACCTCTGAGATTAGCTGAGGGCCTCATTATGACTGAATGGCAGTATAACACTTTCCTCTGCCCAGCTGTACTTTATTCTCTCACAGATGTAGACCCTGAGGTTGTTCCCCAACAAAATCCCTGCACATAAATCCATCTCAGTGTTTGTTCCCAGGCAACCTGACCTAATACAACCTGAACCCTGAATTCTTTTCCTTTATATGTGACATCTTCCCAAATGCCCTAAAGATCTTTCTTTACTTTAAATTTAAATAAAATTGTTGAACTAGCAATGCTTTTTAGTTGACAGTACTGGGTCAGTATTCACACATATACAATTAGTTTTTTCACTATAAAGTTTACAGATTTTTTTAAATTTCAAAAACAATTTATTGATTTATATTTTTTATTGTTCATTATATTCCATTGCTCTTTTCTTCCTTCAGAGATTCCTATTACATATAAATGTTGAATCTTTTTTGGTCCTCTCTTCTGTATCCATCATTTTCTGTCAAATCTTTTTTAGCTTTTCATTTCTTGTCATTTTTTAAAAACATCATCCTTTTCATCTTCATTTGCTCTTAAGGCATTATCCACTGTGTTGATTTGCTCTTGTGTTCTTTATAGCACAACATTTCTAAAGTTATTTTTCTATTTCTCATTCTTTCCTGAATTCTGTCACTTCTCTTAAAATATCCCTTTTATCCAATTACTCTAATTTGTATTTTTTTCTAAATTGTATTTATGTTTTTCTTTTATAGTTTCTATGATTTTCTCAATTGATTTAACACATTTAGAAATATTAGGTTACCGTTTTCATCTTTTCATGGGCATGTCTGTTTCATGTGCTTTCATTGTTTATAAGGAGATTATTCTACTTGACATTCTCTTTTTTTCTTGTGATAACTTTTTATGAGATTTTATTGAAATGATTATTCATTTCTCTTGTTGGAAGTGAAACACTGTTTTGCTTTAATTTTGAAAAAAACTCAGGAGGGTCAGGAGAATATTTCTAGTTCCATGGCTCTAAAGCTAGACCTCTTCAGTTCTTTGCATGAGATTTGTATCTTCTGTTTCACTTTGATCTAGAACTTATTGTCTCTGTCCTGTTCACATTAGGTTCTACTTCCACAAGCTTCCCCTCAATGTGGAGCTTTCTCTATAAACTGGAACCTAAAAAACTCCCTGGCATTCTCAGAAGATGCTTCAGATTTATCCAGCACACATTTCTCTGAGTCCCCACTGGTGCATATTTTTGTTTCTCACATTTAAAATTTTGAGTTTTCTCCTTTTCTTGAATATGTAAAAGATATAAGATACAGCCAGACAGCCAGCATTTCATTCATACCTTGACGGCTGGAAGAGAGATTCTGTTCCCTATCTCTTTCACCTGGATCATTTACCTATGTATAAGGTACTTTTTTTTTTCACTTATTATAAGGTACATATAGCTCTTTTGAACTGTTGAACATGTAGCACTTCCATACATATGTCCTTAAAGATTTTGATATATCATGTGGGGGGAGGAAATAACTTAAGAGGGAAGTCAGGGGGACATATTCATGTTTTATTTGCTTTTATTTTATTTATTTTTTTACTTGCTTTTAAACTAACTAAATTCAATAAGTAAGATTTGAGAGAGGCTCAAAGAAGACAGATATGGAGGCAGGTGTGGAAAAAAGGGTGTTGTCAGTGTACAGCCTGAAGGCAAGGAGATGGTAGGGGGCTCATAGTTCAATTAGAGCCCTCCGGAGAATGCTGTCAATGAGGAATTGACCTGGATTTCTAGGGAGAGGAAAATGATGTGGTCTTCTTTTTTTTTTTTTTTCAGCTCAGTGACATGATGCTGTGAAAATAAATCCATCACCTGGCACATGTGAGTAAGATCTGGGGGACAGTTAGATTAGCTAAAGCAATACAGCTGAAAGTGGCCCTGTCAATATACCCAGGGTCTGGAACTGAAGATTCGAAGGAATGATAGATGCTTTGCACAGAGACAATGGCAGAATTTAGTCCCTTGCTTTGGGAGGAGAAGTTTCACCAGAGGGGCAGCTATCCTATATCATGATGTGGCCAAAGAGTGTGATGGTCCAGATGGTTACTGCAAAGGATGGAACTCAGGTCTTCAAGTCTGAGGGGAAAAAAAGCAGCTTTTAGCTAATAGCTTTACCATTTGTCTATCCAATTCCTTCTCTTCTTCTTCTGGGGTAGAATGGGGTTTATATCTTAAAAGCACTTTCTTAAATTTTGGGGCAAGCTCCCAGACATAATTTGTCCTAACGTCACATTTTGTTAGAAAAGCACAGTACTGTTCATTTTTTTTAATTTGAATAACTTTATGCACTATTTATGATCTTCAGCAATTTTATTTTCTTGCATCTGGTCAAGTAAACTTATTTACATTACCTGCCTAACTTCTATAGGAATTTCCTTTTACCTTCTGAAAAAGAATACACTGGGCTATCTCAAAAGCATTACCAATAACAAAAGATCTGCTTATATACACTGCCCTATACAGTTTCTAAAGTATGTTAAAACTCCCCTTTTGATTTATAACTATCTGTGATATAAAAAAAAAAACCTTAGGAAATGGAGGTTCAGAGATAGAGGGGGCATGAAAAATGTCACCCAGATAAAATATAACACAAGTCCAGCTTGCTTTTTTTGCCAGACCCCTAAAAAACACTGCTGCTCAGCTGCTTACCCATGTTTTCAGCATTTATAGATAGATAAAATGTGACCCCAAAGCAACCTCTGATGTTCTCAATTACACACTAATCACTGATAATAATTGTGATCATCACTAATAGACTCTGATCGAGTGTAGAGACATTGCCATCTGAGATCCAGGCTAAATGCAAACATCATAGTCAGCTAATATTTGCTCAGTGACTGGCCTTGTGTGTGTATTGTGTGCAGTGGAAAGGCCCACAGGCAAACATCTAGCCATCCAAGATCATGGCAGAGAACAGGAAGGGTAGGAGAAAATGCCGGCATTAGGGCCAGAGCTTGAATCTACAGGCTTCAGGCTTCTCTGAGCCAGAGTTGTCAGCATGGGAAATAGGGACACTTCATTTCCACCTGTTTCCAAGTATAGTGGAGTCATATTGAGCCATATTATACATGCATTAAATTTACAGTCTTGAAACACACACCATAGCTAAAAGAAAGAGCAAGAAAGAAACTGAGAATTCACAATTTCAACAGTGTTGGTAGAGAAAATGATATTTGAGTAGAATATTGAGAGAGGGGTGGAAAATTTTCAAGGGTAAATGGCATTCCTAAGAGAGGGAATAGTATGGAAAAGGACCCTAGAGAGAGCGTAGTGCAGTTAGGACATTGGAATTGTGGGTGGTAGAAGCGATCACCCCTCTGAATATAATTCCTCCTGGGTGAGGACTTCATGCTGAAGGAATAAGATGCTATAGATGAAATCCAGACCTCAGTGGGACAATGATAAGTCTTTGCCAAGATGACACCACAAGGTCTTAATTGTGCCTATAGATAAGGCTGATTAGTCTGTAAGATCTTAGGTAGAAACCTCAACAGGTCTGGATATAATTTGGAGATTTCTGTATGTTAAAGTTTACATGGATAAGAATAATCATGTCCAAAGTGAAAGGAGAGGTGGGAGCACACCAGAAAAGAGGTGAAGACAATTATTCCGTAAAAGGAGCAAGTTTGATTGGGAGATGTTCAAAAGGCCCAAAGAAATTTTTTTTTAAATCCAATTAGTAAAGCTGATCAAGTCAGATATGTAGCTATGACAGTGGCCCTCATATTTCTTCTTTCTGGTCAGCCATTTCCAGGGGTGACATTGAAACCAGGCTTCACTTCTGGGGATGCAGATGAGGTTTTATTTCAGGAGTGACCTTGCTACTGAGAAGCCCTGCCTGTCCCTTTGAGTTTGTCTCAGTGCAACTCTGGTCACTCAGGACAAATTCTCGTTGCAGACTGATCTGATATACCCTTTCCCTTATGCCGCTTCACAATGGTCCACAGAGAATTCTGGCAGCTCAGATTCACACCAAGAATAGAAGCACAGCTGCCCACACTGGATCAAAGTCACCAGAAAGAAGAGATGATCCTTTGTGCTGAAAACAAGACTCTCATTGCATAGTTTATCCACAGGCTACAGACCCACTGATTCAGGTATCAAGGGCTTCAGGAGAGGAAGGATGATGTCAGGTCTCAGAAGGGTAACTTTCTTCCTCCTGCTTTCAGTGACTTGCTGACTATATTACTTTAAGTTCTCCTAACACAAGCCTTGAGGCAATGATTTGAAAACCATTTTTTTTGGCTTCTTTTTTGCAGGGGAGGGATTGGGGAATACCACTAGAGGAGTGGGGGCTGATGAGTGACTCAAACTTAAACCCATAGGTAAACTTTGGTTGAAAAGCATATGTCTCAGAATTATCTCACAGAATTATCAGATAGTCATTGGTTGAGAGCTGTGATTTATAAGAAATATACATATCTGGTCTTTGTCCCCATTTCTGGCATACAGCTCCTAAAACTCTTGGCATTTCCTAAGTGATTAAAGCCATAAAGATGTCTTTTGTTATGTTAATAAGGTAACTGTTTGGACCACACCTAAGGATGGGAGTGGGTTGACAGTGGACGAAGCATGTGATTAGAGGACTGGAAAATTTCCCCCCTAACCTCCCAGGAGAGGAGAAAGGCCAGAGGTTGAACCAATCACCAAAGGTCAATGATTTAATTAATTATGCCTCAAAAGGACAGGGCTGGGAGAGCTTCCAGGTTGGTGAACACACAGAGGTGCTGGGAAAGTGGTGGACCTGGAGAAGGCATGGAAGTTCTGTACCTTTCCCCCACACCTTGTCTTGTGCATCTCTTCCATTGGGATGTTCCTGAGTTCCTCTTTTATAATAAACTGGTAATCTGGTAAGTAAAATGTTCCTCTGAGTTCTGTGAGCTATTCTAGCAAATTGATCAAACCCAAGGAAGAAGTTATGGGAACCTCTGATTTATATCCAGCTGGTCATAAGTACAGGTAACAACCTGGACGTGGGACGGGTATCTGAAGTCCACGAAGAAGACTGTGGGAACCTCTGTAGATGGTCAGTCAGAAGCACAGGTAACAACCTGGAACTTCTGTAAGGTGGCTGGCCAGAAGCACAGGTCACAACCTGGGTTTGTGACTGGCATCTGAAGTAGAGGGGAGACTGCCTTGTAGGACTGACCCCTTAACCTGTGCAATCTGATGCTGTCTCTGAGTGGAGAGTGTCAGAACTGAGGCACCCTGCTGGTGTCTGAGAATTGCTTGGTGTTGTGGGGGAACTGCCCCCTCTCCTCCCATGAATTGAAATAGGGATCTGGATCCTTTCAGCTGCCCCAGAGTGTGGCAATGTCCAGCACTTCTGGGCTGTTACACACATGGTTCCAAGGAAGGTCCTCAAGCACAGATAGGCAGAGATAAACAGCTGGATGTCAGCAAACATACTAAGATGATAAGATCTGATGGATACGGGAGAGGACTGCTGCACCAACTTGTTCCAAACAAGGATGCGTGAACATATCAAAAGGTTACTTTCCCCCTAAATTGTTATATATAAAGTGAGGGATAATAAAAACCAATTTTTTTGCTGAACAGTTACTACATGCTGGATGCTTTATACACATTATATTTTTGATCCCTCCAAGCCCTCCAAAGCAGCCACCATTATTATTTCAATTGTTTAGAGGATGCACGGAAGCACAGAGGAGTCATATCACTTTCCAGGTGACAGAGTTCATATACGGAGGAGCCAGTTTTGATTCCTGCACAGTTGGAATCTTTGTATCCCCCTCTCTGATAACGTTCATACTGAACTCACAGAAATACAAGTATCATCTCCTTCCTTAGTCCCTCTCCTGCAGTGGACTCTGTATCTCTTGTGATTCATGGCTCTTCCATGGCCCACGGGGAGACATTTTTCTCAAGCAGCAATGGCTCATCTATCAGATCTTTCAGAGTGAGATGTCATTTCTCACATTTCCATCTTATTCCCATATTTTTCAGGTGGTTCAGTGTCTTTCTGAGCTCCCTAGATGTTCCTGGAGGCCATGTGAGCCAATTGAAAGATCATTACAGTGGATGTGGAAAAGCCAACAATTACTTTTGCCATCATGCGCACATTGGAAGGCCCTTGCTAAGTCGTTTGGGAGATGGAGAGACCTGATAATTAAGTCACAGCCCAAACTCCTTAGAGCCACTCTTTCCTGCATTCATGCTCACTGGGCTGTTCACCACCATAAAGCACCTTCATTCCTCAGTCCACTAATGACAATTGGTTATTCCAACTTGATTAAGCTTTCACTCGAAGCCAGGCATGGGAAGTCACTAATATGCATAAAGGTGGGAGAAAGTGTAGTTTCTCACTATTTTCTTTTCCCCAGATAAGAAGTCTGTAAGAAAGAGTTGTAACCCACTTGTCCTTGAGCCCCACATATACCTCTTCCCTCTCCAAGACTTCTTTCCTGACTTCCAAGCAGATCCAGCATTCCCTTGCTTCCCTTCCTGAACCCAATCTTCCTTCATACTTGCATTCAATTTCTAAGAATAAGAATCCAGTCTTCCTGCATACTTGGACTGGGTAGGAGTTACCCATTACCTCCATCTCCTAATTCCTCCTTCCACATTAATGTGAGGGGTACTTAGGATTCTTTTCCTGCCAGACCTACTGACAAGCTTGCAACTTCATTTGGCATTTGGTTCTTTTTCTTCCTGCCATCTGAGGTTTCCTTGCATTATCATGCCTGGTTTTGGTTGCCCCTCTTCTGTCCCTTTCCTAGATTGTTTTCTCCTTATTCTTTAAATACTCATACTCTTTGTTGCCACACCCTTACCCCAATATACACAGCTCTAAGTATCTCCAAGAAGGTTACAAGCAGAAGTGAAATGAACAAGGATGCTGGAATCAAGAAGAGTTCTGTTCTATCCCAGCTCTGTCCCTCACTGGTTATGTGATAGACGGAAAGTTCCATCACCAGTCTGTGAGTTAACATCCTTATTCATAAATGGGAGAAAATATTATCTAACATAGTTAGAGATCAAATGCCAGAGTACCCCGAGAAAAAGTAGATTGCAAGAGTTGTTTTTTGGTTACATACTATTATAGTCAAATTTGAATGCCTTAAGTTGGGTTCCAAGCTCCCCAGTCTATCAAAGCCCTTAACACTCCCAACAGTCTTATATTTTGCCCTGCTTTATTCAATTTTGTTAATGGATTGGCCCCTGAAAGAATTTAGATTTTAGATTACTCAAGGGTTTTGATGAGAATAAAATAAGTGTGGCTACCTTGCCCAGAGTAGGAGCTCCATACATTTTTCTTTCCACCTCTATGTACCCTGCTGGATTCTCTAATATATATATATATATATATATATATATATATATATATATATATATATATATATATATATATATATATATATATTTAACAGAGCCATTGGGAAAGTGATACTCACCTATTTTTCAGTTTTGTATCAAAATTATTAAGAGTATTTCTCCAATTATCTGCCTTCTCATCAATGTCTATGTGCACCAAACTGAACCTATGAGTTTCCTTCCTCAAGCCCCTGGGCAGTTCCTTATCTATCATGTTTAAGTTGACAGTGACCCATTCTCCAAGGCAGAATCTTTGGAGTCTTTGTTTGCTTCTCTCTCTTATAGTACATCATTGGGTTCTACAGATCCTTTCAGATTGCTTTGAGTGTGTATATCCCTACCCATGACTCCTCAGAGCCTGGTCACCATGACAGTCTACCAGTATACCACACTACCAGTCAGTCTGGACCACTTTTCTTCTGAGATGTCTTCCATCTTCTGTTCAAGAAGCACTTACCTTTCAATTCCTCTACCAAACATTTGAAGTCTTTGAATATTTCCTTCCTACTTGATCTGTTTGATCTTATGTCCTACCACTCTCCAGAATGCTTACCTTCCATGTGATAATCACCTTCTGAGAGTAAGAACTGCCATGGCCTCCCAAGATACTATCCCCCCATGTTAGAAATGGGTAACGTGAGGTCCAGAGAGGGTCTCCAGTCTAAGAGCAGACAAGGACTGCATCTGCCCTGAATAGACCACATTTATTCTTACTACTCGACCTTCATCTCTCTATTCCTCTAATTCTGTTCAGAGCTTGCCTTCTTTCCTTCTACTCATCCAATTCTGACCCATGTTTAAGGCATGTCTCTGTTCCTACACCCTCTAGAAATCCTGTTCTATGCCTCTCTGTTCTCTAGACTTTACTCATACTCTGATCCCCTTGCAATATCTTGTCTTCCCATTCTATGTGTGTTCACCATGCTCCTACAGCACTGGCACATTTCTGCCACAGGACAGTTGCACTTGTCACTTTCTTACCTTATCCCTCTTGCCTGGTCAATCACTTCTCATTTCATTATCAGCTCAAATGTCACCTTTTTATAAAAGCCTTTCCCAAGTAATCTTTCTAAAGTAGCCCTACTCTCTGGTCTAAATGTCAATCTCAACACCATGTTTGTCTTTGTAGCACTCATAACCATCTGAAATTGTTTTATTTATTTTATTTACTTACTTATGGTTCATCTTCAACTATTGGTTGTAAACTCCATAATGGTTGGAGGCCTTCTTTACCGTTATCTCCTCATACTCTGAGAACCTACTATGGTGCCTGCTATATTGTAAGCATCCAGTAAATGCTTATTATCAAATGAATTAATTAAACTTCCATTGCTTAAGTTTCATTTTCGTAATTCCTTGGCCACTGAGTATTCTGAATGCATTTAATGGGTCATTTCAGACTGGACATCAGTCACCTTTAGAAGAGACTCTGGCATAAGCCTAAACTTCCCCACCCAGAATCTGTTCCCAGGGTCCTGGGATATCATCACTGAATCTCTGCTCCTAGCTGTCCCTTCCATGAGTACCAGCTGTAGCCTCTTTGCTGGTACATGCCTTCATAGTCTTCTTGTGAATGCAGAACCTTTCTGAATGAGCCAGCAGTGACTGCCCAATCAGAGTAAAAATTTATTTCCCCCTTGCAAATTTCTATTGGCACCTTGCTCTGCTATAAATACTATTGCCCTGTTTGCTTTGAGTCCCTGAGAGGAAAGGAGGTCTACACCGATGATGTGTAATGTCTAGCTCTGCACCCTAGCGGGGCCCATGTGAATAAAACATGCCCCCTGATGGTGTTAGAGAAAAACATACCTAAGGCTTGTGGTACCAGAGTTTTCAGCACTGAGTGAAAGTCTATAAAAGTGACCACTCTCCTATATTCTGGGTCTCAAGTGTACCCTCGCTGCATTTTAACTCACAACAAACATAAATTGTTGAAGTGCATTTAAAATTATTTCTGAGTATAGGCTGCCCTTCATTTTATTGCAGCTGTAGCTGGAACTCTACACAGGTGAAGCTGAATGTGCATGTAGACATCAAGGCTGTTTATATCTTGAGATATTTCAAAGTGATGGATAAGCTAGAGAGTCAAACTGGAAAGAGAAATTTAAAATAAATTCAGGTTGTGTTTTAAGAGAAGCTGCTCTTTGTCATGGATTGTTCTTCTTAAATAACCTGAATCTGTAAGGTTAAGGTTGGTTAGGGGTTTCAAGGTGAGATTAAGGTCCTTATTATTCAAAATGGAAGACCTGTCTCCCAGCAAAAAACCTTTGATAGATTGACTGCTTCTCATCTCCCCCAACTCTGCATTGATTTTCATTCCTGTTAAATTCTTGACTGCGTGATTTCTTGAATTATTGTGCTAGACATCTGAAAAAAAAATCACTAGCCTAGGAAAAAATATAATCAAGCCCTTTATATGAGGAGAGTTTTGCAAAATTTGGTCAATATATATTTGTGTATTATTATCATTATAATTATCCTTTGATTTAAGAGAAAAATATGATTTGAGAGAGAAATCTCTGAGTCAGAGAAATGTCATATCTTTGTTTCTGAGAAGTAGGTTTCATCTGGGTAGTTTGAAAAAGTAATTAAACAGCACTAAGTACAATGTAACCATGGCATTATCAATACATGCTTGTTATAGGAATTAGTAAGTGAGTGAATACATTACTGATTGAATATGTGGATAAATATGTTAATAAATACACGAGTACATGGATATTATTAACTAATGTTTTTGTACTCAAATAGAATCTGATATTTTTGGCCTTCTGAACATAAGTTAAGTTTATAATAAAAATGATTTAAATTCCTTTTCCTTTCCCAACTGTTAATATGTTTTATATTTTAAGTCCTTAAAACATCTATGATTCTTCAATTTTTAAAAAAATCATACTCCATCCATTTTCAATGAGTAACATTTTTAACTCTCAAAGCTAAAGATATCTAACAGGAGAAGTTTTTGTTTATGATGTAGATAGTGCAGTAAAAATTAATTTTAAGTTTGGGATTATATTATCTAGGTTTGAATCCACTCTGTCCCTTTCTAGCTATATGATTCTTGGAAAATCATTTACTCTTTAAGAGTTTTTATTTTCTCATTTGTAAGATGTTATAATAATAATAATAATAATAGCAAGGACTGCCTCAGAGTTGAGGAAGGTTAAAAAAGTCAAATGTATGTAAAAACACCAAGCATACAGCCTGGCATATACTTGAATTCAACAAGTGTTATCTGTCCATATTTTAATAATTATAGTTCACAAATTAAATAGATAGTTCAATCTATAATTTATTTACTACTGTTTAATAATTTACAACCTATAGATTTCTGGTTAAGATGATGGATTGAACTCTTGCTTTTACTTCCTAATTATCCACCCCATCCACATATGACTTTTTAAAAACAACAACACTCAGCAATAAAGGTAATAGGAGAGGAGACTAGAGAAATAAAACATTAGAATCTGGCAAATAGACAGAGAAGTGCTAACTCCTGAGGAAGCAGTGGGAAGTTAGAGAAGGCACTCAAATTCTAAAACATTAAGGTGAATACCTATTCACATGCTCATGTACTTAGCATATTTATTGAGTTATTCAATCAAAAGCAATGAAAGAGTGTCCAAGATGGCAGATAGAAAGTAGAAAGATACTCTTAGCTCACCCTCTCATGAATACACCAAGAGAGACACCCACAGACCCAGTCATTCAACAGAACATCTGCTGAATTTGACAGAACATCGCCTTCTTTAGGAGACAAAATCCATCACAAATCTGGTAGGAGGGGAAAAGGAAGAAAACGAAGAAAAAGGAAGATAGTGCAGGACTTGTCCCAAGGAGAGGGAGTGAAAAGGAAAAATAGCACTCATATGCTGAGACCCCCTTCTCCAATGGAGAGGTCAGGAAGGCTGGAGGGGGAACCTTTGAGGCTCAGATCTATGCTGAGCAGCCCTTGACCAACAGAACTAAGGGAAATGGGCATAAAGCGTCCCACTGACCCCCAGCCCTGGATGCCAGCCAGAGGGGGTGGGCTGGGACAGGCTTCCTGAGCCAGGCAGAGTCCTGGGGCTGACTGAACAGAGGCAACCTTAGGGACTAGGGTGTGCTGTATACCATGGATGGGAGTGTGTAAAGAACAGAACAGCCTGGGTCTTCCCATAAAAAAAGAAAGAAAGAAACACTACTAGTGTGCACTGGGGGAAGGACACTGAAGCATTATTCTCCACAGACCAATGGCATCATTGCTGGTGTGTTCTGGGGAGAAGAGAGGTATGGCTGGACCACAGCCACCATATTCACTGGTGCATGGCTTCCAGGTGGAGTTGGGGTTGAAAACTGAATCTGTAGCCAGGGGCTCTGCAATTTCACAGGCAGGACTGAGATTTGTTTACAGCCCCAGGCAAAGGGGACCATTCTGCTCCAAGGGTGTCTTTGTGGACCCAAGCCTCTAAAACAAACAAGCAAGGAGTGGAGTTCTGGCACACAGTGAGGGAGAGGACAGGTGTGGCCATTTTCTGTGAGCTGGCTTATCATGTGTGGACATGGTGCTGGAAATGATGCTGCCTTGGTGGTGCAAACTGCTGACCTCTGGGATGAGCATGTGGAGTTCACACAGCAGGATGAATCGCAGGGGTGGCTTTTGGCTCTGGGAAAGGTGTTGACCCAATAGTGCACCATGATCCAGGTGCGTGACCCAGAATTTCACAGGTGGCTGAGGGCAGAGAATGTTGGGGACACCAGAGAAGGGCACTGATATTCTTGCAGCTAAAGTGGGGACAAGGGCAGAGTCAACAAAGGGTATTTAAAATATTCCTACTCTGCCTACTACACACCGCAGCTCAGAAACAAGTCTGGAGGCCTCCATTCCAACAAAAGGGAAACACACCTGGCCCTGGCCCTGTCAGGACTGTGACAACCATAGAACAAAAAGGAGGCCCCATTCAACAACCAGGAGAGGCTCTGATCAACACAACAATGGCCAAACCCCCAATCAAAGATAACAGCCAACACACATGGAAGAAAGACACAGCAACCATTCATACTAAAAACAGATCCCTCAACAAAATTATTAGGAGTGCACAGTCTACACAGGAATACATCCTCTTTTATAAATTTTTTAAACTAGAAAAAAAAAATATATATATATATAAATTAAAAATAGGATTTTTTTATTTAAAGAACTTTTAAATATTTTTTAATTTTTGTTTTTGTTTTTGTTTTGGGGGTTATTTTTAGATTTATTTTTGCATTCTCTTTAAAAAATATATCTCTTCAGGTCCACAGTAGATAACTGATACTCTGTAATCCACAGTGCCAGAGAGCTATAAATATAATGAAGAAACAGAAGAACCACTTCCAATTAAAAGAATAAGGGAAATCCTCCAAAAGGACAATCAATGGAATAGACTTCAATAGTCTACTAGATCATGATTTCAAAAAGGGAGTGGTCAAAGCACTTAAGGAACTAAAAGAGATTGTGACTAGAGACAGAGAATACTTCAAAAAGGAAATTGAAACTACACAGTGGAGCCAATTAAAAACAGAAAATCCAATAGCTGAGATAAGAGCTGAGCTGAAGGTTGGCAAAAGCAGACTAGACAATGCAGAGGAACAAATAAGTGACTTAGAAGACAGGATAACAGAAGTCATTCATTCAGAACAGCTGACAGAAAAGAAGGTAAAACCAAATGAAAGCAATATAAGAAACCTATAGTATAATATAAAACATGCCAACCTATGGATAATAGGGGATCCACAAGGAAAAGAAAGAGTAAAGGTGGTTGAACAGGTATTTGAAGAAGTCATGACTGAAAACTTTCCAAATCTAAAGAAGGAATCATATAGCCAAATATAGGAAGCACAGAGATTCCCTAACAAGAAGAACCCAAACAGACCTATACTGAGACATACTATAATCAAGGTTAAAGATAAAGAAATGATTCTAAAGGCAGCAAGATAAAAACAAAGGAAACCCCATAAGACTTTCAGCTGATTTCTCTACACACTGCAGGCCAGAAGGGAGTGGAAAGATATATTCAAAGTTCTAAATGAGAAAAAGCTGCACCATAGGCTACATTATCCAGCAAAGCTACCACTTAGAATAGAAGAGATAAAGAATTTCACAGACAAGCAAAAACTAAAAGAGTTTGGCAATACTAAATCCATGCTAAAAGAAATATTGGAAGATCTACTCTAAATAGAAAAGAAGCAGGATGCTACAGAAAGAAGAAAACCATAATTGGAAAAGAGGTAACTACAATATGTGGCAACACAATAAACATGAAGATATAAAAGAGGACATCAAAATATGGGAAACGGGAGCAAGAAAATATAAACTTTATTCATTCTTTTTGAATAAACTTTATTCATTCTTTCAGCTTATATGACTATCAGTTTAAAACAAACAGATATACTAATGGGTTAATATATGTACAAAACAAGGTAATCACAAGTGAAAAACTTACAACAGAGTCAAAAAAAAAACAAAGATAATACAAAGGAAAATTAACAAACCACAAAAAGAAAAAGAAAGGAACAAAGAGGAAATACCAAATCAACTGCAAAACTAAGTTCAAAATGGCAATAAACACACATCTATCAATAATTACTGTAAATGTGAATGGACTAAATGCTCCAATCAAAAGACAAAGAGTGGCAGATTGTATAATAAAACAAGAACTTACAATATGCTGCATACAAGGACACAAATAGATTGAGAGTGAGAGGATAGAAAAAATACTCCATGAAAATGGAAATGAAAAGAAAACAGGAGTAGCAATACTGATTTCAGACAAAATACACTTTAAAACAAAGGCCACAAAGAAAGATAAAGGAGGACCTTTATAATGATTAAAGGAGTAATACAAGATGAGGATATTACATTCATTAACATATGTGCATCCAATATAAGAGCACCTAAATACATAAAGCAAATACTAACAGATGTAACAGGAGAAATTGATGGGAACACAATCAGAGTTGGGGACTTTAACAACCCATTAACATCACTGGACAGATCTTCCAGACAGAATATCAGTGAGGCAACAGAGAAACAAAATGACCCTATAGAACAATTGGACTTGGCTGATAGTTTTAGGACATTACATCCCTCTGAAATGGAATATACATTCTTTTCAAGTGTGCATGAAACATTCTTTAGGCTAGATCATGTACTCGGGCTCAAAAGAAGTCTCAACAACTTTAAGAGGATAGAAATTATCTCAAGCATCTTTTCTGACCACAATGACATGAAACTAGAAATCAACCACAGAAAAACAAAGGAGAAAAAAAATGACAGCATGGAGATTAAACAACATGTTACCAAAAAAACAACGGGTCAATGATGAAATGAAAAAGATATTAAAAAAAACTTTGAGACAACTTACACTGAGAAGACACCACACAAAATCAATGGGATACAGCAAAAGTAGTCCTAAGAGGGAAGTTTATAGTGATGTACACCTTTTTCAAAAAAGAACAATCTCAAATAAACAATCTAACCTACCACATAAAATAATTAGAAAAAGAAGAGCAAACAAAACCAAAAGTCAACAGAAGGAAGGAAATAATAAAGATCAGAGAGGAAATAAATAAAATAGAAATTTAAAAATACTTGAAAATATCAGTCAAACCAAGAGCTGGTTTCTTGAAAAAGTAAACAAAATTGACAAACCTCTGGCCAGGTTCACCAAGAAGAAAACAGAGAACACAAATAGATAAAACAAGAAAGGAAAATAGAGAAATTACAACCAATACCCCAGAAATATAAAATATCATAAGAGAATATTATGAAGAACTAAATGGATAACCTAGAAGAAATGAACAAGTTTCTGGAAACATACAGTACACCAAGACTAAATCAAGAAGAAATCGACCACTTGAACAGAATAATCACTAAAATGAAATGGAATTAGGAAAAAAAAAAAAAAAACCTCCCTACAAACAAAAGTCCAGCACCAAATGGCTTCACTTGGAATTCTAGAATTCTACTAAACATAAAAAGGAGAATTTGTACCAGTCTTCATCAAACTCTTCCAAAAGATTGAAAAAGTGGGAGCACTCACAAACGCATTCTATGAAGCCACCGTCATCCTGATATCAAAACCAGACAAAGACACTACCAAAAAAGAAAATTATAGGACAATATCACTGATGGACATAGATGCAAAAATTCTCAACAAAATATTAACAAACAGAATCCAACAGCACATAAAAAAGCTCATACACCTTGATTAAGTTGGATTCATACCAAGAACACAAGGATGGTTCAACATAAGCAAATCAATCAATATGATATACCACTTCCACAAAAGAAAGGACAAAACCCACAAGGTCATCTCAATAGATTCAGAAAGAGCATTTGGTAAAATTCAACACGTATTTATGATAAAAGCTCTTACCAAAGTGGATATAGAGGGAACAAATCTCAACATAATTAAAGCTATTTATGACAAACCTACAGCCAGCATAGTACCCAATGGTGAAAAACTGAAAGCTTTACCACTAAAATCTAGAACAAGTCAAGGACGCCCACTCTCATCGCTTTTATTCAATATTGTCTCGGAGGTCCTAGTCACAGCAATTTGAAAAGAGAAAGAAATAAAAGGGAATCAAATCAGAAAAGAAGATTTAAACTTGTCACTATATGCAGATGACATGATGCTATGTATATAGAAAACCCTAAAAGCTCCACACAAAAACTACTAGAGATGTTAAAAGAACTTGGCAAGGTAGCAGGATAAAAGATTAATGTACAAAAATAAATTGCATTTCTTTACATCAACCATGAAATATCAGAAAAGCAAAGTAAGGAAACAATCCTTTTTAAAATTACATTCAAAACTACAAAATACTTAGGAATAAATCTGACCAGGGAGGTGAAGACTGATACATGGAAAACCACAAACCATTCATTAAGAAAACTAATGATAATTTAAAGAAATGGAAAGATATCCCATATTCTTGGATTAGAAGAATGAATATCATCAAAATGGCCATACTGCCCAAGACAATCTACAAATTTAATGCAATCCCTATCAAATTACCCAGGACACTTTTCACAGAACTAGAACAAATGATCCTAAAATTTATGTGGAATCACCAAAGACCTAGAATTGCCAAAGTAGTATTGAAGAAAAAGAACAAAGCTGGAGAAATAACTCTCCTAGGCTTCAGACAATTCTACAGAGCTACAGTAATCAACACAACATGGTATTGGCATAAAAACAGACATATGGATCAACAGAACAGAAGAGTCCACAGGCTTATGGTCAATTAATCTTTGACAAAGGAGGCAAGAATATATAATGGAGAAAAGACAGTCTCTTCAGCAAGTGGTGGTGGGGAAACTGGATAGCAGTATGTAAATCAATGAAATTAGAACACTCTCTCACTTTCTCATTCCATACACAAAAAATAACCTTAAAATGGCTTAAAGACTTAAATATAAGACAAGACACAATAAATCTCCTAGAAGAAAACATAGGCAAAACATTCTCTGTCATAAGTCTTAGCAATGTTCTTCTAGGGTAGTCTATCCAGGCAATAGAAATAAGAGTGAAATAAACAAGTTGGACCTAATTAAACTCATAAGGTTTCGCATAGCAAAGGAAACCATAAGCAAAACAAAATGACAACATAAGAAACTGGAGAAAATATTTGTAAATTATGAAACTGACAAAGGCTTAATTTCCAGAATATATAAACAGATCATACAACTTAATGACAAAACAAAACAAAACAACGCAATCCAAAAATAGGCAGAACACCTAAACAAGCAATTCTTCAATGAATACATACAAATGGCCAACAGGCACATGAAAAAATGCTCAACATTACTAATTATCAGAGAAATTCAAGTCAAAATATAATTATCACTCACACCAGTCAGAATGGCCATCATTCAGAAGTCCATGAAAAATAAATGCTGGAGAGGGTGTGGAGAAAAGGGAGCCCTCCTACACTGCTGGTTGGAATGTGGTTTGGTGCAGTCATTATGGAAAACAGTATGGAGACTCCTCAAAAACTAAAATTGCACTTACCATATGATCCAGCAATCCCACTTCTGGGTATATATCCAGAGTGAATTCTAATTCAAAAAGATACATGCACCCCAGTGTTCATAGCAGCACAAAAACAAAAGCTAAGACATGGAAACATCCTAAAAGTCCCTTAACAAATGACTAGATAAATAAATTGTGCTGTATTTATACAATGGAATACTACTCTGCCATAAAAAAGAATAACATAATGCCATTTACAGCAACATGGATGGACCTGGAGATGATCATTCTAAGTGAAGTAAGCCAGAAAGAGAGAGAAAAATACCATATGATATCACCCATATGTGGATTATTTAAAAAAAAAAAAAGGACACTATGAACTCATCTACAAAACAGAAACAGACTCACAGACATACTAAATAATATGCTTACTGGAGAAGGGGGGTGGAAAGGGATAAATTTGGGAGTTTGCAAATGTTAGCTACTATATATAAAAATAGATTTTAAAACTTCTGTATAAGACAGGGAACTATATTCAATATCTTGTAATAGCCTTTAATGAAAAAAATATGAAAATGAACATATGTAAGTATATGCATGACTGCAACATTGTGTTGTACACCAGAAATTGACATTTTGTAATTGACTG